>NC_045544.1:9172609-9512609 GCF_009769535.1 Thamnophis elegans
AATAAACTCAGCTACATGGGCTATATTTATGGTTCTGTAATCAAATGTATATAAATATATCTCAAAATATACAGAGACAGTAATTCTCTGAACTGAACTTGCTGTAATTAAATGTGTTGGGGGAATGTTGTCGTGTGTTTCATTAGGAAAATTCTTAATAGAATTTTCAGTCTTATTTGCTACTCTCAAAATCAAGAAAATTAAATTGCTGGTTACAAAACTCATATTTCTATCAGTAATAACATGTGGAGTTAATGTTGTTTGGAACACCTCTTTTAAGTGCAACGAAAGTTTCCATTTAAAACATATCTAGTTCTTTCAGCTAAGTTCATGAGTTTAGAGTACATTTGCAAGATATACTGTTTCTAATCATGTAAATCGGGAAAACCTGTGTTGTGCCATGTTTTTTATTAAGAAGTCTTTAAATGAGTAACTTTTTTTTGTCCTGTTACAAACTTCTTTTGGCTGTTTTCAAAATTCTGGAGGTTACACATCTGAACCAGTATTTCACTTTTGCTTCTGAATAGTATGTTAAATGCAATTACATGAAACTCCTAACACTCTTTGGAGCATCTGCATTGTTATGTCATCATTTCCCAAACCCTTTAAACTCTGTCATCTAATTAAAAAAGACAACTGTTCAATTAATAGAAACAGTGCCTGGGTCCTTATGTTGATCTTGGTTCTAGTGTGACTTATTTGTTTCATTTATTTATTTAGTACATTTATATGGCATGCCATCTTACATCAGGGGTCTCCAAGCAGCTGGGACCTGCTACTGGGCCGCAGCCAATTAGAACCGGGTCACTGAAGCTGTGGGCTAGTAGACAAAGCTTCATTTGCGCATGCACAGGATTTAGCTTGCGTGCATGAAACCATTCCCCTGCCACCAAAATCACCAAAGCCACCACCGCCATTACTTCACAGAACCAAATAGTTTAGGGACCCCTGTCTTACATGACATGACTGTGGACAGCAGACAAACACAGCAACAATTAAAATAATCTAACCAATATTAAAATAATGAACATAATAGCAATAGTACTTAGACTTATATACCACTTCACAGTGCTTTTACAGCTGTCTCTAAGCGGTTTACAGAGTCAGCATATTGCCTCAAACCAGTGGTGGGTTTCAATTTTTTTTAGAACTTCTTCTGTAGGTGTGGCTTGCTTTGTGGGAGTGGCTTGCTGGCCATGTGACCAGGTGGGAGTGGCTTGCTAGCCAAATGACTGGGTGGGCATGGCCAACTTGTAAAATGTGGTGAAACTCACTTAACAACGCTCTTGCTTAGCAACCAAAATGTTGGCTCAGAAACTCTGGCATTTGAAGCACGCAAATCTTAAAGCTGTCAAGTTACAAGACCCTCGCACCCCTAATCCTTTAGAAAAAAAACCCAGGGGTGTTCAAACTTGACAGCTTTAAGACTTATGGACTTCAACTCCCAGAATTCCTCCTCTCGCTCTTCATGTTGATGATGGGCAGGGGGAGGGAGCTGGAACCGGTTCTAAACATCACTGTAGATTTGTGGAACCTCTTCTATAGAAGAGGTTAGAACTGGCAGGAACCCACCCCTGCCTCAAACAATCTGGGGCCTCATTTACCGACCTCTGAAGGATGGAAGGCTGAGTCAACCTTGAGCCTGGTGAGATTCAATCTGCCAATCTGCCACTGTACCACCGCGGCTCTTAAACTTAAACATAAACTGAAACCAAACATTAAAAAGCCAAGACTTCAGAAGAATTGCAAATCACCAGGTATTGTACAACTACTTTATAAGCTCCCCACAACATCCCCAAGATCTTTGTGTAATCCAGAGAAATAATTTATACAGTGCTCAGTTAAAGTTCATTATTTTCCCCTCTATCTAAGAAGACAAGGAGCCACCTTTTCTGTAATCTGAACCATGAATGAAACAGAACTTTTCCAAATACATTTATAAAAAATAAGTGCTTAATATGTGGAACATACTAAGGACTGTTTGCCACATAACAAATGCAGTTAAAGTAATGATCTTATCTAGCAGAGAGACAATAGTGGAAGGAATACCCAAAAGGTTTGTGTTTTTTTTTTAAATCATTTTGGCTCCAATTATTCTGGGAGATAAAGATGCTATCCCATCTAATTAAATTAAATTAAAAGAGAAGGAACAGACACTTTCCAATGAATTGATTTGATTTAGCATATCTAGGTTTGGATGTGTTTTAGAGGCAATTAACTGATTTTTTTAAAAAAAATTGTTTTAATATTTCTTTTTTAATATACAGACACACATATACTGCTGATTAATATCCAGACTATTGTTTTCATGGCTGCAATTTTCACTTAATAAAATGGGAACTTTGAGGGGGAGGGAATAAAGAAGAAGCAATACTGTAACGCATAAATAAGATGTGTAAAATGGGAAAGCAGCTAGGACGACCTCACCTCATTTCAATGAAAGAGAACAGACACGGTTCCACAGTTACCATAATGTGGTTGCAATTCTATCCTCATCATTCATCTCTACATCAAAATGAAATTCAGTTGTACTAATCTGATTGCAACCCTCTCTTTTCCTGTTGATGCCATTATTAAATTTATTCTGACTCGTGACTGCTTTTAGAGAGGTCAGCGCTAAAATCTTTTCTTCTTACCTACCAAATTTATTTTTCCTCCCCTATCTCAGCGTTCGGCTTTTTAAAAACAAATGGATGCATTTCATGATGAGAATCCATATCTGCTAATCAGATTACTCTTTCATCTTGTTGAGAGGCTGTGTAATGTAACAGGAGCACTATCAATACCTCTTGATGTTGCACGACCAGTTCCAGGGACCAAAATTAACCCAGTTTCAGCCTTCTTGTCAACATTCCTACAGTTACATTCAGTCAACAACTTGGGCTTATCAAGCTTTTTAAAATTTTAAAAGGTGTAATATATAAATGATTTTTTTAATTGAAAAAAAATCATTTTTTTTAATTGAAAGGTTCAGGAGTTGCATCAAAGCAACAGTACATAATCAGTACATAATTAGAATACTAGCACTATATAATAGACAGGCTTAAGATACAGAAGGATCTTGACAAACTTGAACATTGGGCGCTATCTAATAAAATGAAATTCAGTGGTGAAAAGAGTAAGATTCTACATTTACACAAGAAAAACGAAATGCACAGGTACAGTATAGGTGGTACCTTGCTCAATAGTAGTAACTGTGAGAGGGATCTTGGAGTCCTAGTGGACAACCATTTAAATATGAGCCAGCATTGTGCAGCAGCTGCCAAAAAAGCCAACACAGTTCTAGGCTGCATAAACAGAGGGATAGAATCAAGATCACGTGAAGTGTTAATACCACTTTATAATGCCTTGTTAAGGCCACACTTGGAATACTGCATTCAGTTTTGGTTGCCACAATGTAGAAATGATGTTGAGATTCTAGAAAGAGTAAAGAGAAGAGCAACAAAGATTATTAGGGGACTGGAGACTAAAACATATGAAGAACGGTTGTAGGAACTGGGTATGTCTAGTTTAATGAAAAGAGGGACTAGGGGAGACATGATAGCAGTGTTCCAATATCTCAGGGGTTGCCACAAAGAAGAGGGAATCAAACTATTCTCCAAGGCACCTGAGTGTAGAACAAGAAGCAATGGGTGGAAACTAATCAAGAGAGAAGCAACTTAGAACTGAGGAGAAATTTCCTGACAGTTAGAACAATTAATCAATGAAACCACTTGCCTCCAGACGTTGTCAATGCCCCAACACTGGAAGTCTTTAAGAAGATGTTGGATAACCATTTGTCTGAAATGGTATAGGATTTCCTGCCTAGGCAGTGGGTTGGACTAGAAGACCTCCAAGGCCCCTTCCAACTCTGCTATTGTATTGTATTACTATATTCTTTTTTAAATACAGTCCTGCACTACACCAATGTTCTGACCAAGGTTTGGTTAGGAAGCCCAAGTAAAGTCTTGGTCCCTGTAAAATCTCTTTTATTTCCACGACTGTGAATTCCTTTCATTTACAGTCAGCAAGGCTTAGTAAACAGTCTTTCAGAGGAATGTTTATCCCCATGCACCTTATCTCATTTGGAGCACTGCATTGCTAATTACCACTAGGTAAGGACACTCTATCTTAGTGTGTTGTTCAGTTAGTTTATGATTTAGTTGTTTCATGAATCTTGAACATCTGATTGAGGAAATCACTGTTAAGTTAACCAGAGATGAACGTATTATGAAAAGTCTCCTTTTTAATGGCAAAACACTTTAAGAGAAATTGCAGACAAGAGTGTGTGTGTGTTCATCTTTTGAAGTCCTACCAGAGGCCAATAAGATTCCATCCCAAGATAGGTCAGCCTTTTTCTAAATAATTATTAACTTGGGTAAATAGCTTTTCTTATTCAAACTGATTATATGCTAGATCAGCAGTTCAGCGGTTCAAATCTCACCGGCTCAGGGTTGACTCAGCCTTCCATCCTTCCGAGGTGGGTAAAATGAGGACCCGGATTGTTGTTGGGGGCAATATGCTGACTCTGTAAACCGCTTAGAGAGGCCTGAAAGGCCTATGAAGCGGTATATAAGTCTACTGTTATTATTATATATTATTATAAGAACGGGGGGGGAGGTTCATTTTGTATAAGAATGTTTGTGGGGTGTCTGTAACAAGAGAAGGAAACTGAATTGGTAAACTCTTCTACAAAGTCTTCACCATATCTGAATTCAGAGTAAGACCTATCTTGCCAGATAGCATTATATAATATATAATATCAGTGGTGGGTGTGGCATAGCTTGGTGGGCGTGGCTTGGTGGGCATGGCAGGGGAAGGATACTGTAAAATCTCCATTCCTTCCTAATCAGTTGGGACTCAGGAGGCAGAGAATAAATGGGGATTGGGCCAGTCAAAGATGGTATTTACCTGTTCTCCGAACTACTCAAAATTTCTGATATCGGTTCTCCAGAACTGGTCAGAACCTGCTGGATACAACCTCTGAATACTACATATAGACTGGGCTGTAGGTTTGTGGTATAAGATGTGTCAAGAAGAATTAAACTGTATTTCTTTTACTTACATCCTAATTTGTTGTCCTGGTTTGTTGTCATATAATTCCTTGTGTAAGTGTGGCGGTCACCCATGGCCCAGTGCATAACAGGGCATGCAGAGCCACGCTGAACCACACAGGAAAAAACAAACTCCATAACATCCTGATAGTTCATAACATAACATCCTGATAGTTCATAACATAACATCCTGATAGTTCACTCTAGATGTGCCAACAACGCCCAGGATTTGACCATATATAGACAGAATTTCCCTGAGCAATAGATTAGCAATTGTAGTTTGACAGGCTGTCTTAAATCACATGCTGATTGCTCCTCCTGCCTTTGTCCTATCTCAATAAAAGGGGCTCCCAGACCCCCAATCTGGGTCGCCTCATCCCGAGAAGGCTCATGTCCGTGTCTTTTCTCAACATTCGCCTCATGAGGCGAACCACGGGTATTTCACACTGGTTGATGAAATTATTGCGATGACAGTCAAACATCTACTCATTATGCTTTTATTAATTTTAATATTTTCAATTTAGAACATAGTATATTTTAAAGCCCCATGAACAATTTCTGATAATAAGCAAGTGTCATTTACACAGGCGAGTTATTTCCTGGCATATGTTTTAAATATCAAATACCTGTAGTAAATGCTTACTACAGAATGATAATACGGAAGTGATGGCTAGATGGGGGCAAGATTTTTCACTTATTGATTTTGAATGGGTTAGATACATACATACTCTTGAGATCAATAGAGTTAGTATGACGGGGGGTTTTTTCGTGGGGGGGAGAGCAATTTCATTGAATGAAATTCTTATAGGATTCTTGGTTATAATAGCCTGATCATCTCCACTGTACAGTCAGCTGCTGTGTTTGGCTTAAAGAAATAGACCAAAGGAAGCAAAATCAAAGCTGCAGGCACCGTGGAACTACTCATAGGGTGATGCTAATTAAATCTGACATGACAGCCTGAGAACTGAAAAACATAATGTTGAAACAAGAATTTGATAATACTTCTCACTGTAACTGAACCTCTCAAGTCTCAAGGGGAATCTCTATTTATAGCTCTGCTGGTAAAAAGAAACATTTCCCTGCCTGGGGAAATGGTCTTAATCCCTATAACGCTCAAAAATATTTTTTTCCTCCAAAGGATATTTAGGAAAACCTTAAGTAAACCTTTCTTCCTTTAAAGGAAGGGTGGGAGAAATGGTTTACTTCAAATAGTGTGTGTGCCACAAGGTAGAATGAATGTTAATGTTCCGGTTGAGTTCCTTTGGGTTTACAATTTCAGTTGGAATCATTACTGGAGATGAAGTTCATGCCTTCCCTACATTATATTCCTTATTTGAATTGGATCTTCCATATAAAGAACTTCTGACAAAATGACCCACTGGTGAAGTTTCAGATTTTTCTACGTGAAACTTCAACATGCAAAGAACTCACTTTGATTCTGGCCAAATAATCCATGGGATTATTCTTTCCCCCAAAATTGTAAAGACCCAAAAAATAAATTTAAAAAATCCTACTTAGAATTATTATAATTTTTTGGGAGGGAGAAGCCTGTGAGTATTTTGTTATTTCCTTCCAGATCTGATCCTGAAAGAAATATTCAGAAAACTACAGTCTGAGAGTTGCAAAAGTTGTTGGAAGCTTGGTTAAAAAGTTTTATTCTAAAGTTTCCAGAGGTCTGTTGCTTCTCCAGAACTTTGGGTCGTGAAGCAGAAAGTCTGCAGAGATCCTGTTGAACTTCCCCCTGATTATGACGCTGGAGAAGCTGGATCTCTCAGTCTCAGAGAACTTTGCAGAAGAACTTTGAGTCCCACTTTGATCTTGGTTGTTTGCTTGTAGCCATTTTGTTACCTGACTAGGTAATTTCATCAGTGCTAGAAGAGACTGGCGTTTGAGCACGGAAGATGTTACTAGCCAAGTAACAAAGCATCCACAATTCAATCCTAAACTGTAGACATTCTCTTTTACTGATATGTACATTTCTGTGGAACCTGAATGTTCATCCTGAAAATGTCTATTCATCCCGAATGTTCATCCTGAAAATGCCAGTGTCATGGATACAGGACTTTAGTGTATCTTTTCACCCCAAACATATATTTAACATTTCAGTTTCTGTAGATTGAATGTCTGCGGAGGAGTAATGTATTAGCTCATTTACATTTTAGTCCTTCTGTGAACATAAAGTGATCATCAGTATTTATTATAAAGCCATCATGCACCCAGAAACCAATCATTTAACTGCTATTCCATTACTGGTTAGCAATAGAAGGGCAGCTAATATAATTTGAGTATATGATAACTGTATTTGATTGCCTCTGCTGAGGTGCACTTCCCACTTCAAAAAAGCACAATTACTCAATAGTTAGCCACTAGTCAAATATGCATGTGCTTATGTTAATCCTGGAAGATGAAATATGCCATTTTTAACATAGCAAAATGCTTTTAAAGCTGAAATCAAGAGAGGAAAAAGGAATGAACCGGAGCACGTGACTGTGAGAGTAAAGGACATAAACCGTTGATATTCTAATTGCAATTCCCAATTCTAATCCATATATATCTATACACTATATTGCCAAAAATATTTTCTCACCTGCCTTTACCTGCATATGAACCAGAGGTGGGTTCCTACCAGTTCGCACCTATTCGGTAGAACCGGTTCGTCAAATCTACCGAACCAGTTAGAAGAGGTTCCACCATGGACCCGGAAAGCAGGCCACACCTACAGAAGAGGTTCCAAAAATTTTTGAAACCCACCACTGATATGAACTTACTGTAAGTGACATCCCATTCCTAATCCATAGGGTTCAATATAACGTCGGTCCACCCTTTGCAGCTATAACAGCTTCAACTCTTCTGGGAAGGCTGTCCACAAGGTTTAGGAGTGTGTTTATGGGAATTTTTGACCATTATTCCAGAAGTAAATTTGTGAGGTCACACACTGATGTTGGACGAGTTTACGTGGCCCACCACTTCGCGGCTGAGTTGCTGTCATTCCCAAACATTTCCACATTCTTATAATACAGCGGACAGTTGACTGTGGAATATTTAGGAGCGAGGAAATTTCATGACTGGATTTGTTGCACAGGTGGCATCCTATCACAGTTCCACGCTGGAGTTCCTGAGAGCGACTCATTCTTTCACGAATATTTGTAAAAGCAGTCTGCATGCCTAGGTACTTGATTTTATACACCTGTGGCCATGGAAGTGATTGGAAAACCTGATTCTGATTATTTGGATGGGTGAGCGAATACTTTTGGCAATATGTATGTACAATGTAAGGACGCAGTGGCTCAGTGGCTAAGACACTGAGCTTGTCAATCAGAAAGGTTGGCAGTTCGAATCCCTAGCACCACGTAATGGAGTGAGCTCCTGTTACTTGTCCCAGCTTCTGCCAACTTAGCAGTTCAAAAGCACATAAAAATGCAAGTAGAAAAATAGGAACCACCTTTGGTGGAAAGGTAACAGCATTCTGTGCGCCTTCGGCATTGAGTCATGCCAGCCACATGACCACGAAGACATCTTCCGACAGCATTGGCTCTTCGGTTTTGAAACAGAGATGAACACCGCCCCCTTAGTGTCAGGAATGACTCGCACATATGTGCAAGGGGAACCTTTATATTTACCATTATGTATAATGTATATATACTGTATGTATGCAGGGCCGGATTTAGATGAAAAGAGGCCCTAGGCTATTCCACTTATGAGGCCCTTTCACCTCCCATTTTTAAGTTTGTAAATTACACGAGAGACAATAAAATACATCATTACTGTGATATATAACAATATATATATCAATATATATAGCTGGCCTTCCGATGGAGGGCGGCTCTGCTCTGCGGCAAAGGCAGCGAGGCCAGCCGCCTCCCCTGCTGTGCTCAGTTGCCCGGCTCGGCCCCCTAGCCCTCACCTGCTTGGCCACTGGTGGGCTCCGCGTCGACGTGGTGGCTACTGGGAGCGGCCGCGCCTCTCGCCCGACCGCCGGTGCCGGGAACGTGGGGGGGCTCCCAAACTGCCGTGGCGCTGGAACGATCTTAACCAATACATTTTATGTTTGTTTATTAGTCATATGCTTAGAATTTCTCCTTATTTTCGGCTCAGTGTTTTAGTGTTCACTGATTTTAGAATAGTGTAATTTTAATTTTGCTAACAATTTGAATGTAGGCCCCTCTTGATCTTGAGGCCCTAGGCTGAAGCCTAGTTAGCCTATAGAAAAATCCGGCCCTGTATGTATGTGTGTGTTTGTGTTTCTTTGTTTCTTTCTTTGTGTTTGTGTGTGTGTGTGTGTGTGTGTGTGTGTGTGTTCGTTCATTCATTCACAATGTCACTTAGGCTGTTAAAATTTAATTTAAATTCTATCATGAAGCAGTTCAAAAAGACATCCAATAGCCAAATACAAAACACTGTCAGTGATGTACAATACCTTTTCTTACGGTGCCCATAAAATCCCATGGCATTAGCTAATCCTACGCAGTCTGAATGGAAAAGCGATTAACCTGAAGCTTCACAGACTATTTTCCTGCCACTTCGCCAATCAATATAGTCAAGGCTAATCCAAGATTAAGAAACAATCTCGAGCTGGCAGGCTGCAGTTTAAAGTTGAAGCAAAAAGGAAGCAAATCAGATTGAAAATCCTAGGAAAAAAGACTAGTGAGGGAAATAGGAGATAGGATAATGTACTGAGTTGCATTGTTTCCAGGAGCTTGAAACAGAATACAGAATATCTTTAAAAGGCAGAAATATGGAGCTTGATTGTGCAAGGTGTATGAATTCCAATATAAATTGTATTTAACTCTAACAAAAGCAGCATTACATTAAATATAGAAGCATTTAGTGGATCTTGACTGATATCAAAAATTTAGGTAGAGGCAGATTTGATCAGCGGAGAAATCCCCAGGAAATAGCCGAGGTGGCGCAGGGGTTAGGGTGCAGTAGTGCAGGCCACTTCAGCTGACTGTTATCTGCAATTCAGCGGTTCAAATCTCACCGGCTCAAGGTTGACTCAGCCTTCCATCCTTCCGAGGTGGGTGAAATGAGGACCCAGACTGTGGGGGTGACATGCTGACTCTGTAAACCACTTAGAGAGGGCTGAAAGCCCTATGAAGCGGTATATAAGTCTAACTGCTATTGCTATATACATCAATCTCCCCACACACACCATTCTAAACAACAACAACAACAACAACAACAACAACAACAGTGAAAACCAAACAAAGGGGAAACTATCAAGAAGACAAAAAAACCCCTACATTCATAGCATTCAGGCAGCTCTACATAACCACCTATAATTGGGATTGACAACTCTATGATGATTTACAAGCTCATTTCCATCATCGTCATTCAGTGAATCCCTGTGGGTATTAAGTGAAGCATCTCATACTGTTGACTTGCAATTTCACTACTAGCTTCTCTATTGATTCAGCTTGTTGACAGCTGCTGTGAAGTGTGCAAATGGTCATCACCTGACCCTGGGATACCACAATGATTGTAAACGCTCACTAGTTGCAAAGAATTTGAACCTCGATCATATGACCACAGATGTGGCAATTGTAAGCGCAAGGACTGATTGTAAAATAAATAAATAAATAAAGGCCATCCTAACTTTGAATGATTGCTAAACAAGTCAACTGAATAGTATGTGTAATTTGTTCATACTTACAGTGCATACTTTTGAGTCACCTCAAAAAATGTTTTACACAGCTCTAATTTATATTGCCTTTCTTTACTCGAATGTGAACCCTGACCCGACAAATTCGTGCATGACAAAAGCGCGCCGACACAACCACGCCACAAAAACCACGATGTCATCAGCGCACCCACAACAGTGCGCCAACAACAGCATGCCGACAGAAGCATGATTTAAGTTAAGGTAAGGGTTAGGTTCAGGGTTAGGTTTACGGTTAGGTTTAGAGTTAGGCTTAGGGTTAGGCTCAGGGTTAGGTTTAGGGGTAGGTTTAGGGTTAGGTTCAGGGTTAGGTTTAGAGTTAGGCTTAGGGTTAGGCTCAGGGTTAGGTTTAGAGCGCGCTTCTGTCGGCACGCTGTTGTCGGCGTGCTTCTGCACTCATTCGTCAGCGCGGTGTAGAACTCACGGTTTTCTCACCGCGGTTTCATCGGGCGCGCTTTTGTCGGTGAACCATGTGAACCAGCTCAAAAATTTGTACTCTTTAGTGAATAGTAATTATTCTCTAGAAACTATACTTTACAGCCATTCAGGAATGAAATCCTATAAGTATTTTTGTTTATCTGTGCCACACATATAAAAGTCAAAGACAATACACAGGTAAGTAATTCTTTATCAAGTAACCCTTACCTTAACTTAAATAACCTAGTGAGGAAAAATATAATTACTGTGAATATGAAAAAAAAATCATGGAAAGTAAAATGTGTCAGCTTAAAAAAAAAGCCACTGATATTTCCCTGTGCAATTAGAATTTGAAAATTAGACCCATTCGTCACACTGCTTGTTGCAAACTATTTCTCGTACATTAAAATATTCATAATTCAGGCCAGGATTATAAGATAATGCAATAATGGAGAATCAAGTCAGCTTCTTTCTGAATTGTGGCTCACATTTGTTAACACATACTGAAAAGATGAGTAGTAATTCATTTTTAACATGGAGAGTTTAAGGAATTTTGGAACAGTCTTGTTCAAAATACTATCCTACTATATCATTTAAGAATCACTTATTATTTAATGATAATGGCTGCAATTGGCAATAGGAAGATCTCTTCTGTGTGTATGTATGTACCGTATTTTTCAGAGTACAAGATGCACCTTTTTCCCTCAAAGAAGTGGCTGAAAATCTGGGTGCATCTTATACACTGAATATAGCATTTTTTGCCTCCCAAAAGTTCAGTTCAGTTCAGTTCAGTTTATTACATTTATATGCCGCCCTTTTCCCCCGAAGGGGACTCAGGGCGGCTCACAACTCAACCAGGGAAGGGGAATACAGACAAAATTTTTTAAAAAAACAAAGCATAGCAATGCATAATTTAAAAAACATACAACAGTCATACCATTCGAGATGGGGGCAATAGCTCTTTAGCCCCAGGCCTGTTGGAACAGCCAGGTTTTAAGGGCCTTGCGGAAGGCCTGGAGGGTGGTGAAGGTTCGAATCTCCACGGGGAGTTCGTTCCAGAGGGTCGGAGCAGCCACAGAGAAGGCTCTCCTCCGGGTAGTCACCAGTCGACACTGGCCGGCGGATGGAATTCGGAGGAGGCCTAATCTGTGGGATCTAATCGGTCTAGTGGAGGTAATTGGCAGCAGGCGGTCTCTCAAAACCCCACCCTCTTCAACAAAATGGCTGTGCACAGCTTTTAGGAGGTTTTCAGAGAGCTCCTAGGACTGGGGAGGGCAGCAATGAGCAAACAATGGGCCATTTTTTGCTCATTTCCCCCCCCCAGCCCCCGGGAGCACTCTATAACCCTCCTAAAGGCTAGCCGTGCCCTTTTTTGACACAAAATGGGCCTGTTTTCACAAAAAATGGGGTGTTTTTGCTCGTTTTTGCCTCCCCCATCCCCCAGGAGCACTCTACAAGTCTCCTAAGATCTATTCATGCACTTTTTTAAAAAAAGAAACAGGCCCATTTTTGTGAAATTGGGATGTTTTTGTGAGGTTTGCAGAGTGCAAAAACTTTTTTTAAATTGCCTCTTCAAAACCTTGGTGTGTCTTACATTCTGGTGGGTCTTATATTCTGAAAAATACGGTATTTCTATTTCATAATTCTTAATCGCCCATCTCCTTCAAAGAGCGGCTCTCCATCCATCCATCCATCCATCCATCCATCCATCCATCCATCCAATAAACTCAAGTATAATATCTTATTATTACAAATTCACATGTTACATAGAGAAGAGAGGAGAGGAGAGAAGAGAAGTGAAATGCCTCACCAATTTGTTGAAACTGATGCAGAAAATTTATGATGTAATGCAGTGGTGGGTTTCAAGTTATTTTACCACCGGTTCAGTCTCTTTTGTGCAACGCTTCTACACATGCACAGAAGCGTCCAGGTGGGGGGAGGAGCCCACCACCACTGCCACTACTGGTTCGCCCGATCCAGGCCGAACTGCAGAAACCCACCTCTGATGTAATGGAAGGAATGGGGGAAAATACAGTATTGCATAGATTTTATTAACTCTGAAGGTTTTCAGACATTTGGTATTCTACTTATTTTGGACTTGGGAAAAGAAACAGTCCCATCCCCCATCTCCTCCCCAAGGCATATTTTACTGCAAAACATTTTCCAACTGGAAAAAAAAAACTGTAGTTGAAACCATAGCGGAGATGTTAAACTAATAATATTAGAAAAGCCTACAGTGACAATAGCATTTCAGGGCCAGATCAAAACAGTTCAGTGTCTTGTGTCCAATCAGATCCATCTGGAGAGCTTTTCATGTAACATCATATTATCCATTAGGGATAGTCCAGATACGAAGCATCAAACATGAGTACTATTATTTTCATTGTAAGTTTATGGTAATTGATTTTTATGAGTCTGAAAGTACATCTTTCCCCCTCAACTTTACAGCTCAAGAAACTAGAGAGGGTCTCTTTTGAGAAGTTGCCAGGCTCCCAGTGCTTCTGCAGGCTAAATTGCCTCTTATCTGGCAGTTGTCTCTTTTGAAGTTCACCCTTCTGCTGTTTCTGTCTTTCGAGAACTTTCTCATAGTCCAGTGATGGGCAACCTTTTTGGCGTGGTGTGTCAAAAATCGGCAAAAAATCGAGCATAACTCGCGTTGTGTGTCACTTCGACAAAAACATAATTTTGCGCAAGTTATAGTTGCTGCTAATGGCGCTCACAGTTCCCGTTGGCACTCCGCTGTTCCCTGCTGTGGTGCGGTCGTAACCGACAGTCCCAGGAGTAGACTCTCTGTTCTGGCCTGACTGGAGAGAGGCGCGCACTGTTCCCGCGCTCCTCTCCTGCGGGTCCTCCCTCGCCGCGCTGATGACGTGTGTGCGCACGGCACGCACGCCTTACCAGCAGCCCCTGCGCTCAGAAAGGGGCGGTGGCGATACAGTAAGTGAGTGTGGGCGGGGAGATCACACATCCCCCCCCGTTCCTCCAGCACAGATTCTTTCATCCTCGGCGGCCATGCAGGAGCCGAGGATGAATCGCATGAAATCCTGTGCGTGTCACCCCAAATGGCTACGCGTGTCAGCACTGACACGCGTGTCATAGGTTCGCCATCACTGTCATAGTCCATTACAGATCATGAGAAAGAAAGTCTTCTAGTTAAAAATCAGGATTAAAGGCAGTGGTTCCCAACTTTTTTTTGGCCATGCCCCACCTAAACATCTCTAAAATCCTGATGCTTCCCCCCCTCCCATGACATATAATTCTTATTTTACTCAAAAAGTGAACTCTACTCATGCGGAGGAAGTGTAAAACTTGGTTTAAACAAGGTTCAAATTGCCCCCATTAAAAATCAAATACCCCCCCTTTTGTGGGCCTGGGCCTCATGTTGGGAATCACTGATTTAAGGCATACTGTCCACGAATCTGGTGGTAATATAGGTCTATTGTATAAACCTACTTGCCAAGTCCATCTCTCTAGACAATTCAGCCAAGTGCATATACAAATGCACTTAAACATATATAGTGCTTTACAGTGCTCTACAGCCCATGACCGCGTTGCTAAGATCATTCACTGGAAATTGTGCCAAAAGTTTGGATTTGAGTACAGCAAAAACCACTGGGACCATCAGGTTCAGAAGGTTTTAGAGAATGAGAAAGTCAAGATCTTGTGGGACTTCAGAATTCAGACTGACAGGCACTTGGCCCACCACACCCCTGACATAACAATAGTTGAAAAAAAAAAAAAAGTATGGTTCATTGACATTGCAATACCTGGAGATGCACGAATTGAAGATAAACAGCAAGAAAAAAATCACAAAGTACCGGGACTTGCAAATTGAAGTTGAGCGACTGTGGAAAAAGAAATTGTGTGTTGTCCTGATTGTAATTGGAGCCCTTGGAGCAATACCTAAAGGGCTACCTCGCTATTTGGAAATTTTTAATTTATCAGACTTGAACATTCTGATTCTACAAAAAAACGCCCTACTTGGAACAGCTTATATCCTCCGACATTACCTTAACAGTTCCTAGGTCCTTGGTTAGGACTCAAGCTGTTGAGCTACCAACCAGCCCCAAAGATTAACCACATAATAATAAGTAGCAGAGGGAAAAAAAGGAGAAAATCACAAAATACAAAGACCTGCAAATAGAATTACAATAATTATGGCAAAAGAAAACAAAGATAGTATCAATAATAATAGGTGCCTTGGGTGGAATTCCAAAACATCTGGACCGCCACTTGAATACCATTGGCATTGACAAATTCACCAACAGTCAATTACAAAAGGCAATTTTGCTTGGAGCAGTATACACCCTGCAACAATACCTCTAGCACCACCAAAAACAATCTACTATTCCTAGATCCTTGGGAAGCACTTGATAGGTAGACAAAAATGCCAAATCCAGACTAAACATCCTGCTGTCTGTGTGATGAACCATAATAATACAAAAATGACCTATTTTCCATAATGGACTTCTCTTCTTTCTGAACTTCCATGTAACTGTCTGATAAAAGGTGGTCATGTATGCACGTATCCATCTACCAAATCATATTTTTCTCCATAACACAAACACATTTTTACGTGGACATCAGAGGTGGGTTCCTACCAGTTCTCACCTATTCGGTAGAACCGGTTCATCAAATCTACCGAACCGGTTAGAAGAGGTTCCACCAGTGGACCCGGAAAGCAGGCCACACCTACAGAAGAGGTTCCAAATGTTTTTGAAACCCACCACTGCTCCTTGGGTATGATTATTCTACACTATCATGCTCCTATTTATAAAACTCAGTGCCTCTGTGAAAGGTAAGGATGACTACTGCGTTTGTGATGCAATCAGAACATTGCGTGTGTTGAAGTTATTTTAACGCAAACCAAAGATGCCTTTTAAAAAACAAGTTTACCTCATATTCTTATGCATGCCAGTGCTGTGTGTGAGGTAATTTAAGGTGGTTCTGACAAGTGTCGTCGGCATCTTCATATCCGGTCACATGGGCGGCAAGCCACTCCCATCCGGTCACATGGGCGGCAAGCCACTCCCACAAAGGAGGCCACACCCACAGAGTAGGTTCGAACAATTTTTGAAACCCACCACTGGTGGACATGTTAAGCATATTCTTGGTTGTCCAAACTGAAAAAGAAATATCAAGCAGAAGCAAAAAGCAGAATCAGAATTAGAGCACGAAGAAATGTCAAGTTATTATTTGAGGCCGGGCTATATACGAAGTTCATTTTAATATAGGATAACTGCTTGCATGAAGTGGGGAAGAAAACGATGAAACTGTCTGGTTGTAAAATATATACTCATTTCTGGAACATCTCTGCTTTCTATAGGCTTGGGAAAGGTATTTTTAATCTCTTTTATGGGAATTACTTCTGAAATAAAATTCAGTAACTATTGATCAGTAGACGGCAATCTCAAAGAAAGCCTAAGAGAGAGTATAAAGAATAATGGGTGTGATTGAAACAGTAAATGTGTGTAATAGCATCTGCTATAAAAACAGAACAATACTATAATCCTTATGTGGGAACATTTCATGGTCATCCTATGATTAAAGCAGAAATCCCAATAATATTGTGGCTGTGATCTAGAAGTAATATAGTTTTATTTGACAAAGTTGAGGGTCCACTGAATTGTGTGAATAGGAGGACATCACACAATTCTGAAGTTTAGCAGAAGACTAGGGTCATCACTTTGTGTGCGAAAACTTTTCTGATATTAATGGGAGGGTGATGTGTGCTTGCTATTATTCACTGTTCATGTGGGTAGATTATAATCCCTATAATTTCATTTTTTAAAATTTCTTTATAACACACATTTTCTTCCTTGATTATGACATCAACTGAGATCCTAACTGGCAGGTGTTTGGAAGGAAAGGCCCCCTAACTGTTAGATATCAGTTCTAACTACAGTGGTTTCCACCAAGGTCCTCTATTCCAGTGGGAACAGAGGTTTAATCCTATTGGTTAAAGGGTCTGACACAGAGGTGGGTTCCTACCAGTTCACACCAGTTCGGTAGAACCGGTTCGTCAAATCTACCGAACCGGTTAGAAGAGGTTCCACCAGTGGACCCGGAAAGCAGGCCACACTTACAGAAGAGGTTCCAAAATTTTTTGAAACCCACCACTCACACTCTCTCTCTCTCTCTCTCTCTCACACACACACACACACACACACACACACACACACAGAGAGACTCACAGAGAGAGAGAAAGAGAAAGAAAGGAAGAAAGAAATAAATAAAAAAAAGAAAGAAAAAGTGAGAGAGAGATGAAAGAAAAAAAGGAAAAAGGGACAGAGAGACAAAAGGAAGGAAGGAGAGAGAGAGAGAGAGAGAACACATGGCCGGCAAGCCACTCCCACAAAGGAGGCCACACCCACAGAGTACGTTCGAAATTTTTTTGAAACCCACCACTGGTCTGATAGCTCCCTATAAAAGGGCTGCTGTCAGACACAACCTTCGCTGGATTGTTCTCACTTGTTGTATTCAATAAAGAGATGTTGTTACTGTTAAGCCTGTGTGCGCCTATCCATTATCCAATCTAACACCAACTTTTCTTGTTTTTGCTTTTTTAAATGGACATAACAGCAAACAAAAATGTTCTACATCAATTGACTGTCTGGCTGATCTGATAGGAAGCCCTCTTGATTAAAGACTTCAACTCCCTGAATTTTTCATCAATGGTTACATTATTGGATAACTCAGGTTACTGAAGTCTACAGATCTGGAAAGTGCCTATACTGAAGAAAGCTAGCTTAGGAAATCTCCAGGATTTCTGATTCACTTTATGACTATTCTTCTTTAGCATCACCTATGGATAGGTGATGAAATAATATAGTGGGTTTCCATCACTATTTGTGGCTCGTTGAGAAAATAAATTAAAATACACTTCTTAAGTTGCTGTTAAGAAACACTTTGGAAAGCCTGCAAGATGTAACATTTTACAGTTGCACTTGAAAATATGGTGGGAATGGAATAATGGTGCTCATCATTCCATGTCAATGAAAGACTCAGAAATCTATAGAAAAAAATTCACTTTGCAGGAGGAATATAAGGGATTGCTTCACACTTAAGAGAGAGTTGTTGTATTTATCAATACTGTCACCATCAACAAGGAGAAGTTTTTCCAGTCTTAGAATTGCCACTTATTGAACTTGAGCATTCCTGCTACTGAGCATTGCTTTCCCTTCACACTATATTTGTCCCGTCTCCACTAAGGTCTTATGCTAGAGTCAGTCTTACTTAAAATGTAGGACTGATTCTGCCATAATGAGTATTAATTTTTGATATAGCAATAGCAGTTAGACTTATATACCGCTTCATAGGGCTTTCAGCCCTCTCTAAGCAGTTTACAGAGTCAGCATATCGCCCCCACAGTCTGGGTCCTCATTTTACCCACCTCGGAAGGATGGAAGGCTGAGTCAACCCTGAGCCGGTGAGATTTGAACTGCTGAACTGCAGCTAACAGTCAGCTAACAGTCAGCTGAAGTGGCTGCAGTACTGCACTCTAACCACTGCGCCACCTCGGCTCTATGATGTTCCTGGATCAAAATTAAAGTTCCACTCCCTTTTCCCCCCCCAAATTCCCAGTCTCAAGCTACCATTTGAACCATCAGGGTAAACATACCAACAAATTAATTAGTAATAAAACTGTGCAGAGGATTGATTGATTGACCGAAGAATACTTCATCTATCTATTTCTGTGAACTACTGCATTGTGCAATTCTTCAGAAAAAAAGCTATTTTTATTTACATGAATCTCACTTAGGTTTCAAGCAGGGAGGTGCAGTCAGGGGAGGCAGGGGAGGCCTCACCACTGTCATCCTGAAAAGAAAAGGAAAATTAAAAGGAAAAAGGCAGAGGTAGTTGCTGCCAGAGTCATAGTGGATGACTTTGCTTAGTGCTTAACTGCAGGAGGAGGCGAGAGAACCACGTGCCTCCTTTAGTCTATCTTTATGATCACTTGAGCAGAGTTAAGCAAGGGTTAAAAGGCGAAAAATTCCTTATGCAAAGGAGGCACGTGGGTCTCTCGCCTCCTCTTGCAGAGGGCACTTTTTTAGAGGCTTTTTTTAAAACAGTTAAGCAGAGTCATCCATTAGAGGCTCTGGCAGCAGCAGCTTTTGCCTTTTTCTTTTTTACATTTTTTACATTTTCATCATGGCAGACAAGAGGAGAGTTGAAATCCTCTGTGACACAGCTGGAAAAGGTATGTGGGTTGGACGGAGGGAGGGGGAGGAATTCAAAATTATTGTAATTTCTAAGTAATTGTAATTTGTATTGTGGCACGACAAAACCGCGCTCGACTAAAGCACGCCTGATTAAAGCACGTCACTGACGTCATCAACAGGGCGACAACAGCGAGCGCGGAGAAAGAAGGGCCCTTTAATTAGCGCTTTGAAAGCAAGCCGATTCAAGTTAAGGTAAGGGTTAGGTTTAGGTTTAGGTTTAGGTTTAGGTTTAGGTTTAGGTTTAGGTTTAGGTTTAGGTTTAGGGTTAGGGTTAGGGTTAGGTTTAGGGTTAGGGTTAGGGTTAGGGTTAGGTTAAGGGTTAGGGTTAAGTTTAGGGTTAGGTTAAGGGTTAGGATTAGGTTTAGGTTTAGGGTTAGGTTAAGGGTTAGGTTTAGGGTTAGGTTTAGGATTAGGTTTAGGGGGGTTAGGTTTAGGTTTAGGTGTTAATTTTAGGTTTAGCGTTTACAGCGTGCTTCTGTCTCCACGCTGTTGTCGCCCTGTGATGACGTCAGCTACGCGGTTTCGTCGAGCGCGCTTTAGTCGAACGCAGTTTTGTGGTGGAACCATTTGTATTATTATAAGTAATTTGTGTGTGTGTGTGTGTGTGTGTTTTACCCGCCTCTGCTGGCACATGGGCTGGCACTTTATTTTTTATTTTTTAAAGCCATGCCGCCGCGCCTTGCCAGGTCCCGCTGTATGGCCAGGACGGCGGCATGCACTTTAAAGTGCCGGCGCGCCTTCCGGCCATACAGCAGGACATGTCGGGACTTTGGGGGCGGCTGGTGCTGGCAGGCATAGGGCGGCTTTTGCCCTCTTGCCTCACCGGCTGTGAACCTCACCGCACGTCACTGGTTTCAAGATGCTTTGAACATTATTCTTGCTTATAGATTTTTTTTTAACATAAACAACAAATAAAATTTCTACATAGATTGGATAGACAGAATATGATCCACTATAATATAACTCTTCACACAACGCTTTTAGGGTATTCTACTGTTCACACCAAATTAGTTAAGAGGCACATATAATTAGGCTCGGAGTTCTGAATTCTTATTAGTTGACAAATGAAATCATATTTGTTGAGGCTATCTTAAATCACAATGTGTCTCTATCATTGAAAGGCAACATTCCTTTACATAATTGGTTTTAAATTATGTATTAAATGTGAAAAAATTAAAGTGGCATCTTGACCGGCTGGCTATCTAAAATGCAGTTCAGTTGTATGGCATTTTTTAAAACAATCTTAAACCTTTTGCCAGATATCACAGATGTAACTAACAACAGTCTTCATTTGAATCAGTTTGTAACAACTGCAAGTTGCTTTTGTCTGTGTCTTGCAAATACATTTATTTCTTTCATGCCAGTTATTATGGTTATTTTCTGATGAATCTATTAAATACTTCAAGCAATCATTTTGTATTGCTTTTGGATTTTCTATTTGTACTTCATCTTCGGGTCATGGTAGTAATGTGTGAATTGTGTGAAACCTCACATTATGTCCTATCAGTTCCAATATTGCAATACTTTGCAATATAATTCACACATCTGACAACCAGATGTCAAGTGCTGTGTAATGAAGTTAACTAATGCATGAATAAATAGTTCAGAAGGTATCTAGCTGAATCCTCAGAAGAGGGAATGGAATAAGTTAGACATTTGCATTATATCAATAAGCTTTTAAATGCCTCTTTTTAAAAGCAATAGCAATATCATTTTTGACTTATATACTGCTTCACAGTGCTTTCCAGTCCTCTCCAAGCAGTTTACAGAGCCATCATATTGCTCCCAACAATCTGGGTCCTCATTTTATCGACCTCGGAATGATGGAAGGCTGAGTCAACCTTGTGCCGGTGTGACTCGAACTGCCAAACTGCTGAAAGCCGGCAGTCAGCACAATTAGCTGCAGTACTCCATTCTAACCACTGCACCACTGCAGCTACGTCCTTACAAACAAATCATATTTCTCAGTAAGACATGCAGATTTAGAGGAGTGGCATGTTTATCGTTATATTTTTCATTATTTTTTATTCTTCTTTTTAGGTTGAAACAATTGTACTAGTTTACGACATAGCATACAAAGAAAATACAAAAGTACCCTGGCTTAGGCCCAGGGTAGCCTCCCATCGTCCAGTGCGATCCCACAGAGTTGGCCTCCTCAGGGTGCCGTCGGCCAGACAGTGTCGGCTAGCGACCCCCAAGGGGAGAGCCTTCTCTGTGGGAGCTCCTTCCCTCTGGAATGAGCTGCCCCCAGAGCTTCGTATAATCCCCGACCTCCGGTCCTTCCGACGCGCCCTAAAAAGTTGGCTTTTCCAGAAAGCCAGCCTGGCCTGAACAAAACAAAACAAATTATTGATCACTGTTAATTTTAATTTGAATTCTTTTTAAAAAATTGTCATAGTCAATTTTAATTGGGTTTGGGATATTCTAATTTTTTTTTTTAACTTTGTATTATGTGTTTCTTTTAATGTTGTACGCCGCTCTGAGTCCTTGGGAGAAGGGCGGCATATAAATCTAATAAACCTAAACCTAAACCTAAAAGTAGGGAAATTAGGGAAGGAGAAGAGAAAAGTGAGGGGGGGGGACAAGGAAGGGAAAAGAAAAATAAGGCATTGCCTTCCGACTCCCTTTGGTGCAGTAGAATAAGACATTAACATCAAACCTCAACTTTTTACTTTTACATTTTTCGGTAATACCCAAAATCAAAATTTCATTTTTTCCCCACCGTAAGCATGAAGTACAGAAATGGTTTCCAAGTAGAAATAATAATATTTATATATATTTACTTTGATCAAAACAGTCGATTTAGCCATCTCTGCTAACACCATCAGTTTTTGCAGCCGTTCATCCATTGTGGAGATTGAGGTGATCTTCCATTTCTGTGCCTAAAATAGTCTTGCTTGGATGGCATGTTTATCAATTAATATAGTATTGATTTGTAACCATTCTAGCATCTTTTATCAATCCCAGGAATCTTTACAATTTTACTGCTCCGGGCTAAATCCTCTTAAAAACTAAGAAGCAGAAACATTGAAAAAGTGACTCCATTAACTGAATTAGACCACCGTGATTTGCTCAGAAGAATTTGGTTATGACCAGAAAGACATAAATAGTAGAAAATCTACTAGGTAATCTCTCTCTACCAAAATTGTCAGTGTTTATTGTATTGGATGCTGCATAAAATGTACAGAATGTTGAAAGCAATATATATGTACCTATATCCACAAAATCACAGAATTTACGTGACCTGACAAACGCGCACATGACAAAAACGCACTGACAAAACCGCGGTGACAAAAACTGCGATGTCATAAACGCGCCCACAACAATGCGCCGACAAAACCGCGCCCACAAAAGCGTGATTTCAGTTAAGGTAAGGGTTACGTTCAGGGTTAGGTTTAGGGATTTCAGTTAAGGGAAGGGTTAGATTTAGGGTTAGGTTTAGGATTAGGTTTAGGGTTAGGTTTAGAACTCGCGGTTTGTTGAAGGCGTGCTTTTGTCAGCGCGCTGTTGTCTGCGTGATTCTGCGCTCATTCATCAGCGCGATTTAGAACTCGTGGTTTACTCGCCGCGGTTTTGTTGGTTGCGCTTTTGTCGAGTGCGTATTTATCAGTGAACCCAGAATTTAAGGTACAGTATAGTATCCTTTTTTATTTTAGAAGACGGTACAACACAAAACATTTGTAAATATGTGAACAGAAATAACTTACATTCCATTCTTTATTCAGACTAACAGCTCTTTTAGATCAATCACTTATAATGCATTTCTTACTAACAAGAAATAATTATTTCTATAAGTGCACCTGGAATGAAACAAATTGCCTCATATACTACATGCATGAACAGATCAAAGAGCTTAGGAGTTAAGGAATTGCTCCAGTGATTTTCTTGAATAAACTATTTTAGGATGGAGAAATAAAGTAAGATAGGAGATAGAAAAACATAAATATGTGTGTAAACCGAATAATTGTCTACCAGGCTGAGAATGATAAGAAGTAGCAGAACATTAATGGAAACAGGAATAAACACACATATACACACACACACAATTTTGCTAGCATAATATACATATACATATATACATACATACCAGTGGTGGGTTACGACCAGTATGCCCTGGTACAAGCGTACTGGTGCCTGCCAGGAGCACCGGTTACCATTCCAGTACAGTGCTTTGGAGGACCCGCCTGCTGTCCTTACCTGTATTTGAGCTCTTTGGGGCTTCCGCACACGGAGCGTATGGCACCTGCACAATGTTCCGTTGAGCAGCTGGAGCATCGCGAAGGCATTATGGAGAGTCACAGGAGGTAAGGACGCATGCACGCACTGCACACATTCATGTGGAGGACGCCAGGCCCCGTTGCACCATACTGGTTTCAACGGGATCCGGAACCCACCACTGATACATACATACACGTATAGACAGACAGACAGACAGACAGACAGACAGACAGACAGACAGACACCCTGCTTTTACAATAATAAGATCTGGTCTTATTTTTCTTTTGGGTCCCAAAATAACCACCAGTCTTATTTTTGGGGATGTCTTATACCAGAGTTGTCAAACTCAAGGTCCGCAAGTCGGATCTGGCCCATAGGGTGCTTAGATCTGGCCCATGGGGCCATCCTGGAAACAGCAACGTTCTGGCCCTCTGTCGGTGAAAATGGAGCGTGGAGGGCCACATACAATCTTCCTGAGCTCTGTTTTCAGCCGCAACGGCCTCCTGCAGCCCTCAGCCAGCAAGGCTCATAGGGCTGCATGGAGCCGTTTGGCCAAAAATGGAGCTCAGGAGGGATGCACGTGGCCCTTCAAGCTTTGTTTTTTCTAGTAGAGGGTTGCAGGAAGCTGTTCACCACCGAAAACGGAACTCGGGAGCCCATTTTCACTGGCAGAGCGCTCAGATTAGACTAAAAGATAGCACTAAGGCACTGACCATAGCAACACATGAACAGATACTAAATACCAGATCTACAGAAGCAGAGGTCTAGCACATTAGACAGGAACTGAAGTGCAGACAGTGCTACCAATCACGAAGAGAAGCTCTGTGTCCAGGAGATAGATGGACACAGATGCTATGTTATCTTGACATTTATCAGCAAATTATAAATAGTAAACATTATTTAAGTTGAATAGTACAATATTACTTTTCCCCATTTGAACAAGATGAGCTGGCAAAACGTATTTAAAATAGAGATAATAAACAATGCATAATCTCCGGGAAGATCATTCACATTTGGCAATATTATTTGCATATTATTTGTGTTTCATTTTGATTGGATTTTGCTCTTCTTTGCTTTAGTTTGATTGGCTTTTAAAAGTTCATTATGTTACATCACCTTTGTTAGTACTATAAAGAGAAATAAATGCATAAGCATTATACACCATGAAAAAGTTTATAAAGTAAATTGACAGAATTTGTCCAAAGTTTGAATATTAGTTCAACCCTTGCACAAGTTTCTCAGCCAGAGAAAATGTCATGCCAGAAGTAATAGTAATAGTTAATTAAACAACTCTATCTCACAGCTCAATCTCAAGTAAGGCTCCAGCTCTTATTGTTCTCTTGCTAATTCAAATACAATTCACTTGGTTGGTGATTATTGATAATTAATCAGACTACACCTCTGCAAACATCACAACTTTTCCAACAGGATTATTTGCTGAATGGAAATGTAGTGCTATAAATACACGAACATTGTTGTGTTGATTTCCAAAGTCATTACCGAGGGCATAATCAATATCAAGCCAATCAATTTCAAAGCAGTAAACGTTATTAGGATGACATCATTTCTTCCTAAAGATGGTATCTTAACATGAGCATCGAGATAGATGTCCAATAATGACCTGTAGCTATCACCAGACTTCTAAAGGCTTTCTAGAGCAGCAGAACTCAGATGTATGCTTGGGACAAAATTAAGAATTAAGATAAAAACGCTGTAGATATTGTGAGTGTTTTTACCTCATTATATCTACAGCGTTTAAAGAAAATATATACAAGATGGTTTATAGATAGCATTTTCCCCCAACAAGGTTAGCCAAAATGTTTCCTGGGTTATCCCCTCTGTGTTGGAAATGTGGAAGAAGGGATGGCACATTCTACCATGTTTGGTGGTCCTGTATCGCACCTATTTGGTAGAACCGGTTCGTCAAATCTACCGAACCGGTTAGAAGAGGGTGAGCTGAACTAGGATGATAAACACATTTGCAGTTTCACTTAGTGACTGCATTGCTTAACAACCAAATTGCCAGTCACAATTGGGGTTGCTAAATGAGAAATATCTGCAGTGGCTTTTCTCATTGAGTAAAAGGAAACACATCTTACAGAATAGGAGATAATATAGAAAGGGATTGTAGCTTAAAGCATATTATAATGTATCAACATGCTACTTCTTGAACAACTGCAGACCTTCATCACATTATTCTGACATGAATGCATCATTTATTCATACAGGAGAATAATATTAAAGTCTTTGCCTTATCTTTTTTTGTAATAAATAAATTTGCATTGAACTTATAACATTCTTTTCATTATTATTAATTATACAAAGTGCTTTAAAAAATATTGTCCCTCTTGCCTACCGTGCATTTCTCTATGGTGCCTCAAGCTTGACTTAACAATTTTCTAAATGTCTCACTTCTTTAATTATCTAAAATAGCCCGGGGTCACACTTTACAAAATTTGTGTAGGCGGGATGTATTTTTTTTTTTAAAAAAAACGCTATTTTAAATAGAATAGAAAGTTTCTAAATGGGTATAAGTGTGAAGAAGGTTTTATTCTGAGAAAAATTGAGTTGTCACTGTAAGATACTTAGATGAGAACTTCTTTTAAAAAAAAAACCTGATGAAAGATTAAGAAGAGAAAATAGATAAAAGGGAATTGACTACCCTGGCTTGTAAGAAAGTGTTGACATTTTGTGGTGTTACCTTCTTGAACACTTTTATTGTCTTGCCTCTTATTGGATTTCCTTACTTGTTAGACTTCTTATTGCCACAGGGAAATATTTATCAAATTAACAAAGCAATAAAGAGCTCAGACAGGGAAACAACAAACGTTATAGTTGTACAGCTTAGATTTCTCCGTTCTCTTGGTCCTAACCTCTCTTTCTCCCCCCCACCCCTTTGACAATCTGGGAAATTATAATTTGTAGAGTTCATTTTGAAAGGTGACAGTTACTACCTTTAAACAAAAAACAGATTTGGATTTCCCACGTGTACTTTTTCTTGAGAACAAATTTAGTGAGCTTCATATATATTTTTTCAATATAAAAAGGATCTACAAACTTAAACTGGGGGGGGGGGGGGAGAAATAAAGGTCCCAGAAGTGATGAAGGATTGTGTAGAACAAAGGCCGTGATAGAGGATCTAATCTAGGGCCAAGTGAAATAGTTTTTTTCATTTCTGTCACAAAAACTTTGTTTTTGGAACCAACAGACGTGGAGCTCCATTTTCAAATAAAATCCCCTATTTGCCCTTACTGCTTCAAAAGGTATTTGTCGACTGTAACCAAGGATCAAACAAGATCAGAAAGGGGAAGATTTTGTCTTGCTTCTGATTTCACTGGGTAGTTGTTGGCCAAGAATAATATGACAAGTATTTGGTGGCATGTGAAACTGATATAGTTTCACTGTGTGACCCAACAAATGCACGCCCGACAACAGTGCGTCGACAAAACTGTGGTGATAAAACCGTGACGTCAACAGCGCGCCGACAAATGAGCACAGAAGCGCGCAGACAAAAGAGCGCCGACAGAAGTGCCATTACGGTTAAGGTAAGGGTTAGGGTAAGGGTAAGGGTAAGGGTTAGGGTTACGTTTAGGGTTAGGTTTAGCGTTAGGTTTAGGTTTAGGGTTAGGTTTAGGGTTAGGTTAGGGTTAGGTTTAGGGTTACGTTTAGGGTTACATTTAGGGTTACGTTTAGAGTGCGCTTCTGTCAGCATGCTGTTGTCGGCGTGCTTCTGTGCTCATTCGTCAGCGTTATTTTGAACTTGTGCTTTTCTTTCCGTGGTTTTGTCGGTACGCTTTTGTTGAGCGCGCATTTGTCGGTGAACTGTTTCACTGACAATCTGCCTTCCGTTCCCAAATCTCAAAATGTGGTGATCATGGAAAGACGATGTTTCACTTTGGTAACCAAAGTAACCAACCAGCTTAGCAGAGACTAAAATCCAGGATTTTAGGTCAACAGAAGTCTTTGAAGAATTTGAAAGCAGAATGGATCTGTGTAAATCTACAAAGAACCAATGCTGGGTGGAGGGAGGAGCTGGGTCTGACAAAAGTTGGAGATTATGAAAATCATTGAATAGACTGTGCACAGGTACAAGATCCAGAGACACTTTGAACAAATGCAGTATCCAGTTGCTTCTGCTCTTTGCAATTGTGGTGACATGCAGACAACAGTATGTATACCTGCCAGTGGTGGGTTTCAAATTTTTTTAGAACCTCTTCTGTAGGTGTGGCCTGCTTTGTGGGAGTGGCTTTCTGGCCATGTGACCGGGTGAGAGTGGCTTGCCAGCCATGTGACTGGGTGGGCGTGGCCAACTTGTAAAATGTGGTGAAACTCACTTAACAAAGCTCTTGCTTAGCAACCAAAATGTTGGCTCAGAAACTCTGGCATTTGAAGCCCACAAGTCTTAAAGCTGTCAAGTTACAAGACCCTTGCACCCCTAACCCTTTAGAAAAACACCCCAGGGGTGTTCAAACTTAACAGCTTTAAGACTTGTGGACTTCAATTCCCAGGATTCCTCCTCCAGTCATGTTGGCTCAGGAACTCTGGCATTGAAGTGTGCAAGTCTTAAAGCTGTCAAGTTACAAGACCCTTGAACCCCTAACCCTTTAGAAAAAACCCAGGGGTGTTCAAACTTGTGGACTTCAACTCCCGAATTCCTCCTCTTGCTCTTGATGATGTGTGGACGGGCAGGGATAGGGAGCTGGAACCGGTTCTAAATGGCACTGTAGATTTGTGGAAGCTCTTCTATAGAAGAGGTTAGAACTGGCAGGAACCCACGCCCTTTGTGCCCTAATCAGGGTAGACTTGAGAAGCTCATGGCAGTGCGACAGAATGCAATTATTGCAACATTAATTGTTTCTGGGTGAAATGGCTTTAAATTGTAAATATTTCAATCTTGTATTTTATATTTTAAATGTTCTGTTATATAAGCATGCCTTATTTTCATTGTGATGCTCCTGGCACAGATAAACAAACAAACTTCGGTAATCTGCCCATTGAAATGTAATTGCCTAGTCTGAAGGAATACTAATCATTTAAGGCAGTAAATCACAGTAAATCTGCACCAGGTCACAAATTGCATGGTTGGCTCCTGGAATTGGGAAACTGGCAATTGGATTTTAATTGCATGCATTCTATCAAACAATCCTATTTTCCTCTCTGCTTGGAAGTAGATAAGAACTGATTTGCAGTATATCAACTATACTTAACATGGAAGACCAAGGAAATGGGCCCACAAATTGAGTGTATATTGTACTTTTACCTAATCCAGAATAGTCTACTCTAGTCATGCTAACAGGATTTCTTGCTTCTGAAGATAAAAGAGATCAAATGCGTTATATTTATTCTCCCAATGAGTTTAGGTGAAACGATGTATTAAAAACTAAAGAGAAATGAAGAATTGTTTTCTCCACCATTTCAGCAAAAAAAGCACGCAATATCTCTTTATTTGTTTTTCTTGTACAGAAGGAAAATATATCCTCATTTGATATGTCAAATGATACAGTATTTGGCTTTAAGTTCTCTTATACCATAAAAAAGCATGCCATCCCAACAGCATGTTGTGTCCCTCTAAGTTCAAGAGCTTACCATTTCTTAACATTATCCATTCCTTGATCCACATCAGACTAGCTGCCTGGTAATATAGCTTCCAGTCAGGTAATCCGAACCCTCCTCTTGATTTAGCATCTTGCAACATTTTGCATTTTATTCTTGCTCTTTCCCCCTGCCGTATGAATTTCAACACCAATTTATTTAAGTCTTCAAAATAATCTTTTCCCAGCCTAATTGGGATTGTCTGGAACAAGTATAGGATTCTAGGTAAAATGTTCATTTTAGTTGTAAAGATTCTCCCAATCATTGATAGTTGAAGCTTTTCCCATTTCACCAAGTCCGTTGCAATTCGTTGCTTCAATCTAAAATAATTATCCTCTTTGAGGGTACTGCAAATGATACAGTATTTGGGACAGTTCAGTTTGGTGATTTGAAGAATCAAAAAGACATTAATCAAAAAGCATTTGATTGATATCTCTTCCAAGGCCTTCCCAAAGGTGCTTTTTTCAAGAGGCAACTGGACTTTCTTGTTTTTCTTTGAACATGTTTTGCTTCTCATCCAAGAAGCTTCTTCAGCTCTGACTGGATGTTGGAGAATATAAGGATTTATATTCCTTTCAGACAGCTGGTCATTTGCATTCTTTTAGAGAGTCATTGAGGCCGGGAGGTTTATCTGTGTCCTCAGGGTCACTTGAGTAGACCAACACTGACTCATCCCAACGCCTCTACCTGTCTTCAACAGTGAAGGGACACAGGACAGAAAATATCCTGCGCCACACATTTGCACTACTCAGGTGATCCCGAGGCCACAGATAAACCCCTAAGTGGTCTCAATGACTCTCTAAAAGAATGCAAATGGCCACTTATCTGCAAGGAATATATATCCTTCCATTCCAGTCAGAGCTGAAGAAGCTTCTTGAATGACAAGTGAAATGTCTTCAAAGAAAAACAAGAAAGCCTAGTTGCCTCCTGGAAAAAAAAAAAAACACCTTTGGGACGATGATGATCAGGATGACTGAAAATCTCCATAGATATTCCAAGGCTGTTCTGCTGAGTACAAGACATGGCATTCTCATTTTGCTCAGTAAAAGCAAAAGATGGACTTTGAAGAAGCAGGAAGGAAGGCTGTTCAGGTTTTTGAAGCTTGGGGCTGAAAAAGACTGAGAAGACCATGGACAGCTGTTGTGGCCCAGCAGGAGCCGTTGGAGCTGTCACCAGACTCTGACAGCGAGGGGCCCTATGAGTCGGCTCTGGAGGATGTGGAGGACCCTGGACAGGGTTCTGACTCTGAGCAGGGCGCAGAGAGACTGGTTGGCCACCAGGTGGCACCTGAGCCTTGGACCAGTGGGGAGGAGACAAGGGAGAGTGATCCAGAAGCCAGCAGTGAGTTGTTCCTGGATGCACGCCATCGAAGAGCTACTAGGCATCAGGAACAATTATGCAATTACAGGAGGTAATTGCGCTCAGCTGTTGGTCATTAGGCTCCTCTCCAGACTATAAAAAAGACTTCTTGTGCACACGCCCCTCTTGCAGAAGTCAAAGCATTGACTAAAGAGAACTGTTGTAACTAACTTGGCAGGCTGGATTGCTGCCAAGGTTTGTCTGAGTTGCTGCCAAGGTTTGTCTGAGTTGCTGCCAAGGTTTGTCTGAGTTGCTGCCAAGGTTTGTCTGAGTTGCTGCCAAGGTCCTTATCTGTTTGTTTGCTTGGCTTTCAGCCACTGAGATTTTGGTCTTGTTATTAAAGTACATTCTAGTTAAGCTTGTCTCGGCAGTCATTACTGGATGGAGGACGGGGTCAGAACAGACAGCCAAGAAAACATATGAATCATCGAACAAATTAAAGCCATAATTCTCGTCAAGGTACAAATGGCTCAAATTATCCTACTTCAGACATATGTGTAATTACTGAGCTCTCTGGAGAAGACTCTAAAGCTGGAAAAGGTAGAAGGAAAGAGAAGAAGAGAATGACCAACTGCAAGGTGAATGGACTCAGTCACAGTGATAATGACTTCAGTGTTGAAAGGTCTCAAAGACCAGGCCAGGGAGAAAAATCTACCTATGTGGTTGCTAAGCATCAACAATGAGTTGATGGCACACAATCGATCGACAAGACAGAGCCTTCTAACAGGTTTTCTTTTCGTCATCTAAATACTGGAAACAATGGCCTTGATCCCATAGTAATCACCGAGGAGAGTGAGGAATCTATTTGTAAAAACACGCTTAGTACATTTCAAATTTCAGTTTTAAAGTTAGGCAAGCGGCTATTCTTAATGAAACTTCTGAGAGTAGCCTTTTTTTCAATAGCACATTGTTCCTTTCCTTCTTTTTATTGCTAATTTCCAAGAAGCAAACAATAAAAAATAAATCAATGAAAATAACTGCTGCCAAAGAAAAAATAAATTTCTAGCCCTGTATTCATAAATTCAGCGCAGTATTCAAACATGCCGATGAGTAAGATTTATACCGCAATACTGAGGTACCTATATAAAATAATGTAGCATAAAGTGTATACAGTATGCTAAGCAGAATAGGACATTTCCATTTGCTGAATAGGGTTTATATACAATTATATACAATTAGAAATAGTTACAATGGTGCAAATAAGCAATGAAGCTATATAAATTTAATTATTAACAATTTATTTTAAATTTGTTAATACAACTTAATGGGAAAAAGTTTGTACAGAGAAATTTATTAGATGTGTTTTCATATGCATTATACAATGAAAGGGACTTGTTTTAAAGCAAAAAAGGTATGATGGGAAATCAGGAAATTGCCTGACCAAATCAAATTATTTATTCATCTATTCCTAACCTTATTTCCTCTGACAGGTGTAGTTTTTCAGAACTTCGGAAAAAGTCGATTCTTCACTGGACTGGAGGTTGAATGAAATACCTTCCAACTTTTACATTACATTCTCTGATTCTATGCCATTACACGCTGTTTGATCTTTCAAAATGGCTGCTGAAAGAACCATATGGAAAATGTGTCCCCCCCCCCCAGCTTGGGAGACCTTCCTACTCTTCAAACATGTATAAATGAGTCATATTTCTGTGTGTGTGTGAGAGAGAGAGAGGGGGGAGGGAGGGAGGGAGGGAGGGAGGGAGGGAGGGAGGGAGAGAGAGAGAGAGAGAGAGAGAGAGGGAGAGAGAGATGATCTCAACATTGCAATTTAAAACATATGAAGAATGGTTGCAGGAACTGGGTATGTCTAGTTTAATAGAAAGAAGGACTAGGGGAGACATGATAGCAGTCTTCCAATATCTCAGGAGTTGCCATAAAGAAGAGGGAGTCAAGCTATTCTCCAAAGCACCTGAGGGTAGAACAAGAAGCAATGGATGAAATCTAATCAAGGAGAGAAGCAACTTAGAACTGAGGAGAAATTTCCTGACAGTCAGAACAATTAATCATTGGAACAGAAGTTGCCTCCAGAGGTTGTGAATGCCCCAACACTGGAAGTCTTTAAGAAGATGTTGGATAGCCATTTGTCTGAAACGGTATAGGATTTCCTGCCTAGGCAGGGGGTTGGACTAGAAGACCTCCAAGGTCCCTTCCAACTCTGCTATTGTATTGTATTATTGTATTGAGTTATAAGTAAAGAATCAAACTGTGAAATTCAGCTTCCTCGTGAACATGACTGTAGCGGACTTGTTTTTATTCTCTTTTTCCAGAAACAGATATTCAGTAATTCTGGTCTCTAAACAAATGGGTCCTAGTTTCAGTCAAGACAGCCTGGCATGCCTTAACTCTATTAAACATGCAGAAGACCTTGTGAGTAACTAGTATGAGCTACATTTTTTTGTTTTACTCAGATGACATGCCAGAAAATGCATTTAAAACGTGACCAGCCGTTTGAACCACTGCAGCACGGCGCAGCTGGAAATTCCAGCTGAAACATCCATGTACACACACAGATTCACACGCCACAAAATTCCTCTTCAAAGGAAATAAGTCTCTGCATTCAAGACTGATCCTTTACTTAAAGCAGAAGCCCTATGTCAGCCTCTGCTTTGCTGCTGCTTCGGCTGCCATTGAAATGGGGAGGGGGGCATGGTATTTGGGAGGGGTTTACTAATTGTGCTGGAAGAAGGTTCTGGAGTTCTGCTGCCTGTCGGACTGCGCATGCGGAGGAGGTTCCCGCCAAGGCCAAGGGCACCGACATTCCATCTCGGTGATGCCTTTCGAAGTTATCTCACACCTGACACTTGGGAGAATTATGATTGGACTGCAACTGGGATGCCAAGGGGTGGGGAATGGGTTATTCTATATATCACTCGCTTTCGCGCCTAAATAATCAGTCTTCGCTTTGCTACGCTTCTAATCATTTATAATTAGTAAAAGTACACTTGATTTCTATCAATGGAGTCTCGTGGTCTTCTTTCCTAATTACTTAATGAAGAGGTGCTGACACCCTATGTTCATCATCCCAATGGCTAGAAAAAGTTAGAGGGAAAGAAAGGGGCTTTAAAAGGAGCTTTTTTTTTTTCCAACTTCATCTGAATAACCAGAGGCGGTTTGCTATCTGCCAGAATGTTTTGAGGACATGCAGCACAGGCGCCCGATGATCCTTGCTCCAGGCCTTGTGTGTAGTTCTCAAGCTTAATTAGGTTTGAGCTCCATGACAAAGGCCAGCCATGCTGGAGACAATTAAATAGCTGAGAGCAAGGGAAGAGGAAAGAAAAGGGGGGAAAAAAGTCACACACACTTTAAATGTGGTCTTTGGCTGTAGGAGAGCAGCAAGTCGTATTTAATTTTCTGTCAAAGTAAGTTAATCCTTCATTTTTACAGCAATGACAGTTTTGTGGAACCATCTTCAGAAACATCCAGAAGTCTGTATCCATTGTAGGTTTGTTGGCTTGCATAGGCTGGTGTAAATAATGTACCATTGTGGATGTTTTATATTCTTGTTATCATTTCTCCATTAATTTTGTTAGATTTTACACTACTGTCAGTGACGTGCAGTCAGGGGAGGCAGGGCCTCACCGCTGTCATCACGAAAAGAAAAAAAAAATGTAAAAGGAAAAAGGCTGAGCTAGTTGCTGCCAGAGTCACAGTGGATGACTCTGCTTAGTGTTTAAAAAAGCCTCTAAAAGGGGGCCCTCTACAGGAGGAGGCGAGAGAACCATGTGCCTCATTTAGTCTGACTTTATGATCACTTGAGCAGAGTTAAGCAAGGGTTAAAAGCCGAAAAATTCCTTATGTAGATGAGGCATTTGGTTCTCTCGCCTCCTCCTGTAGAGGGCGTTTTTTTAGAGGCTTTTTTAAACAGTTAAGCAGAGTCATCCATTGGGGACTCTGGCAGCAGCTAACCCAGCCTGACCTCAGCAGCTCTTGCCTTTTTCCTTTTACATGTTTACATTTTCATCATGGCAGACAAGAGCAGTGTTGAAATCCTCTGGGAAACCGCTGGAAAAGGTATGTGAGTCGGAGGGAGGAATTCAAAATTAATGTAATTTGTAAGTAATTGCATTATTGTAAGTAATTTGTGTTTGTGTGTGTGTGTTTTACCCGCCTCTGATGGCGCGCAGGCTGTCACTTTTCTTTTTTATGTCAGACATAGTGGCAGGGCTTTTGGACATAGCGGCAGGGCAGCTTTTGCTTATAGCGCCGGGATGGTGGGGTGACTTTGGTTCCATCCAGCATTGATTCTTTGAAGCTTTCCATAGGTCCTCTCTGCTTTTAAAGTCTTCAGTTGGTCTAAGGAAGTTTTTCCTCTATGGCAGACACAGCGCCGGGCGTCCAAAAGTCTCTACGCCGGACACAGCGGCAGGGTGTTCGGACATCTAAAAGCCCTGGCGCTGTGTCTGCCATAGACTCTATGGCGGACACAGCGCTGGGGTGGCAGGGCGGCTTTTGCCTCTTGAAAGCTCTTGAAAGTTCTGCTGCGGGCGAAAGAAAGCGCTTTAATCAGTGGTGTGCCGGGAGAAAGTTTATGGCTGGTGAGGTAGTCCTCTTTCCCGGCATCCCACTGACTAAAGTGCTTCCTTTCGCCCGCCTGAGCTCTGCTGTGGGCGAAAGAAAGCGCTTTAATCAGTAGGGTAACAGAGGACTGCCTCACCAGCCATAAACTTCACCGCACGTCACTGACTACTGTATTTTTAAGGAGAAAAGCCTCTTCTCGTTCCCTCTCATTTTACTCATGGCCATTTTGAATTTTAGAAAGCAAAAGTCCGACTTCATATTTTCTTCCTTCTTGTTCCTCTACTGTTAAAATTCCCTCTCTTCTGTTATTTCAATGCATCCTTAACTCTGATGGATTTTTCCCTTGCTGCTGAAGAGATTAAGTCTCTCAGGTGGAATCCCACTAACACCAATCTTTACCTATCCCAAAGCAATACATTCATTAAAATACTTCTTGTTTACATCCTCAAGGTTTTTGTTAAGTGCCTGTATTTTGGTAAGTATTGTGCAACATTGCATTTAGCCCTATCCCTGATTACTGTTAGTAGCTCAGCTAAAATCTCATCAGGATATTCCCTCGGACATTGTTTCCAACGTGATGATTTCTCTCTGTTATTTGAATTGTCCTATTGATTTGCAGTTCATGCATATGAGAAATATATAAAAATAGCAATAGCAATAGCAATAGCAGTTAGACTTATATACCGCTTCATAGGGCTTTCAGCCCTCTCTAAGCGGTTTACAGAGTCAGCATATCACCCCCACAGTCTGGGTCCTCATTTCACCCACCTCGGAAGGATGGAAGGCTGAGTCAACCTTGAGCCGGTGAGATTTGAACCGCTGAACTGCAGATAGCAATCAGCTGAAGTGGCCTGCAGTACTGCACCCTAACCACTGCGCCACCTCGGCTCTTTACTTGCATCAGTACACTGGAGGGAACTAGGTTTATCAAGGTTTAAAAGATGCTATGCTTCTCCTAATTCTGGAAATTAAAACAAAACATTATTCACCTTGGCTACAAATGCTACAAATTTCCTTAACAGTATCTCTGTGCATGATGTAGAACCTACTGATCACACGTCTATGGAAATTCTCAATCATCCAGGTCATGGTTATCCCAAAGATGCTTTTTCAAGAGACAACTTGACTTTCTGGGGTTTTCTTTGAAGACATTTTGCTTCAAAGAAAGTTCAGTTGCCTCCTGAAAAAGCATATTTGAAACTATTGATCACATGTTCAGCACCAATGAAGAAAGCAAAAGTTTTGACTTGTATTCATAGCCAATTGAAGATAACCATAAGTATTTTGTTATTTCAGACTTTAAACATATATTGTAGAATCTACCAATTAGTTGGTTGCTATATAGATAAGTGTATTGGTCCATCCTTGATCAATCTGTGACCCATGATGAAGAGACTAGTGATGATTCTTTGTTATATAATGTTATTGTTTTAGTTACTACATTTATATGTTGCCCATCTCACTTTCAGATGATTCCTGACAGCTTACAACATGATAAAATGCTAATAAAAACATTAAAATATTACAGCATTGCATATTAATATCAAATAAAAATTAGATAAGGTGCGGGCCATAGTAGAAAAAGCTCTTCTCCAGGACATTGTCGTCTGGAGATCCTTGACTAATCGGGTCTGCAATGGGCCCCTTCTGCTGAAGCGAGTAGAGTGGGCCAATCCCATTGGGATGAGATGGTTTGTCAGGTAGCCTGGGCCCATGCCATGAAGAACTTTAAGCGTGATCACTGACATTATTAATTGGACTCGGAAGCAGACCAGCAACCAGAGCAGCTCACACAACAGTGGTGTTATATGGGCCAGCTTAGAAGCCCCTAGAACTGTCCATTCAGCTGCGTTTTGCACCAGCTATAACTTCCAAATACAGAATTTACAATCCTTGGTAATCCGTAATCTTAAACTAAGTCTGACAAGATTGATTTTTCAAAATGAGCCAATATAAATTTAATTTGGCCCATTTCTGCATGTATTTGCAAAAAGTATTTTTTAAAAAGCCTTAAAATCTTTGTGCATTTTTCTGTGCATTTTTCTTTCATTTTAAACACTTGGCCTCCATTTATGTTTCGCTGCAGAATTTTCTTAGCCCAGGCATTTTAAAATGAATTCCCCGAATGCAATGCACTATTGTAACAAGCATGTCCATGTGTACATTTCTCATTGACAAAGTCATTTAGACAATGTTATGTATACTTCCCAGCAGTCAACAATGATTTGCCTGTGGGGGTGCTATTATTTTTAGTGTTCAGAAGAACTGAGGGATCTTCTTGAAAAAGAGACATGATTCAAAGCCAATTTTATTTCACCAAATAGCCTCTTGAGTTGTGATTATCAACTCTCTGGAAAGAAAGTGTTTAGATAGTTTCTTTTCCTTACTTTGGCTCTTGGAAATAGTCAGAAAACAGGAAGAACTATAAAAACCACGCCTGTTTTAAGTGGTATGAAACAACCTGCCTTTCTTTGTGAATAGCATATGTACAATTTCCTAAATCTTTTCTATCTTGTTTCTGTATTAATAGTAGTGTCATTTTTTAAAAAAAATGTGTCTATATTACTGTGGGAGTTCTGGATCCATTCAGTATGCCTTAAAATTCATAAAGATGAAAGTCTTCAAATAACTCTTTCTTTCACTCTTATGTTTCTTACAGACAGAACTAAGAATAGTTGCTATAGTTTCTTCCCGTTATTAACCAGTTTCTCTTCAGGCTTTACTGTTAATGATTTTGCTTCCAAATGGAAGGAGCAAAAGGTTGCAGAGGTTCAGACTTTTATTTATTTATTAGTGTATTTATCACTTCCTACCTACTCCATAACAAATCTGGATGGCTTACTGATAAAAATTAACACAAAATACACAAAGAAGAAAAAGAAGAGAGATAAATGGAAGCAGAGCCCTGAATGCCAAACAGCTTATAACCAACCAAAATGGATTGATCACCATTCTAGCCAGAGGTGGGTTCCTACTGGTTCGCACCGGTTGGTCAAATCTACCGAACCATTGAGAGGAGGTTCCACCGGTGGACCCAGAAGTAAGTTCCGGAATGCCTGTAGAGGGGAAGGAAAGGATGACGTTGACTAGTGAAATATGTAGTGGTCCATGCACATTCTATATAATCCCCCATTAGTGTATATGGGTTACAGTGAGTTTTCTCAGAATAATAAAAAATAAATAAATTGTAAAGGAAATCTCGCTAAGCCTACATCTATCCCAAAAGATGTAAAGGAAAGCTACAGTCTAGCAAATAAGACTGTAAATATACTACCCCACCCACAACTCTTTAAAGTAGATATTTCATGAATCCAGGAAAAAGGTGACGCTGCTTTAAAAAAGACCAAGTAGATGCTGTGGGCTTTACATTCCTATATATTCAAAAACAGTGCATAGCCCTAACAAACATTATTATTTAATGAATTTAAGTTGTTGCCACTGCTTTGAATTAAATTCAGATATATGGATGCCTCTTTCTTTTCTGTGCAATTTATACCTCTATCTTGACTGGGAATGCTGACACCATCTTGGCCACTCCCACCCGGTCACATGGCCAGCAAGCCACTCCTACCCAGTCACATGGCCGGCAAGCCACTCCCACAAAGCAGGCCACACCCACAGAGTAGGTTCTAAAAAAATTTGAAACCCACCACTGATTCTAGCCCATGGCTTGTGAAAACAACCAGGTCTATGCTGCTTATGAAAGATGAAAAGGATAAGAACAGGGCAAATGTCCAAGGCAGGAACCATGATACTTCCTAGATGGACCTAGATGTTGAGATTCTGTCAGAATCTCAACAGAATCATTTGGTCATCTTGAGATCAAGACATATAACTGGGTATAGCAGTTAGCAATAGCAGTTAGACTTATATACCGCTTCATAGGGCTTTCAGCCCTCTCTAAGCTGTTTACAGAGTCAGCATATTGCCCCCAAGAACAATCCAGGTCCTCATTTTACCCACCTCGGAAGGATGGAAGGCTGAGTCAACCCTGAGCCGGTGAGATTTGAACAGTCGAACTGCAGAATTGCAGTCAGCTGAAGTAGCCTGCAGTGCTGCATTTAACCACTGCGCCACCTCGGCATTTAGTATGTTTAAACTACATTAATGTGTATAATATACTCAATAACTTGCAGAATTATGAAGGCTGGACATATAAAGAAATATTTTTTTTTTGGGGGGGGGGAATCGATGCCTGAACTTTCTTTAAATGCAATTAGAGCTGAATACATCCTAGTATTAGATTTACATTATCATCTATTAAAAATGGAATATTTTACAATAAATGAAGTATGAAACATTTTCTGGGACATTAATCCCAATCTAAATGGATGGCATTACCCAGCCATTTCATATACTGTAGATGCTAAACAAAAGTGCACAAGCGAAGGGTTACAGGAATGAAAACTCACTTGGTCTCATCTTTTCCAACACCAGTTAAAACCAGTCACAGAGAAAACAGGAGAACCAGTGCAAAACGGTGCCTCCTACTTCCAATCTATAAAATCAACCCAATAGGACACTGTGGTAGATGGTATCAAAACTCCTGAGAGATCAAGGATCACCAAGACTAATGGACTAACTTGAAGCCCAGCTCCATTACAGGTCATCGACAATCATAACCAATGCTATTTCCATACTGAGACAAACTGGCTTGAATGCTGATTGAACCGCGGAGAAAAAAGGGCGCTTTAAAAAGCGCTTTTAAAGCAAGCCGATTCACGTTAAGGTAAGGGTTAGGTTTAGGGTTAGGGTTAGGTTAAGGGTTAGGGTTAGGTTTAGGGTTAGGTTAAGCGTTAGGGTTAGGTTTAGGGTTAGGTTAAGGGTTAGCGTTAGGTTTAGGGCTAGGTTAAGGGTTAGGTTTAGGGTTAGGTTAAGGGTTAGGTTTAGGGTTAGGTTTAGGGTTAGGTTTAGGGTTAGGTTTAGGGTTAGGTTTCGGGGGGTTAGGTTTAGGTTTATGAGTTAATTTTAGCTTTACCGCTCACAGCGTGCTTTTTTCGTCGCGCTGTGATGACGTCAGGTACGCGGTTTCGTCGAGCACGCTTTAGTCGACCGTGGTTTTGTCGTGCCACGCTTCTAGGTAGTTAAAAAAAAGTTGATAGGGCCAATGACGTGGTACAGTTTTTCTGCAGGATGGGATTGTCCCCACAGCCTTAAAGAGGGCATGAGGTAGGCAAGCTCAGAGGTTGGAGGATTCTGTCTACTTCATCAGAGTTAAATTTGCTCCTTATAGCCCTATAGGTTTACCTCAGGCACCATATCTGTATCTGTCCTATTGGAATTCAACTCTGGGCAAATCTGAACTTCTAAGTAAAAGAAAATAAGGATTTTCATTTCCAGTTTATGTCATCTGTTCCAGTGATCAAGTCAGGGAATCTTTTTCTGCTTCTGGACACCATTGTTTTTATCTCTCACAATTACTTGATTACCTTTCCCACCTCAAAAATAGTCAGAATCCTACAGACATTCTTTTTGTTAAATGTCTTCCCAACAAATATATGACCAGATTTTAAGTTTTTATATTTATGAAGGTTTGAAACATGGGATTGAAGGGAAAGTGAGTATTGAGATCAGCCTCTGTGATTATTTTCTGTTACTTTATTATGTAAGTTGTTGGGGTTTTATGCTGTTGATTTATTTGTTTATTCACTTAACTTCAAAAACCTTTCGGTGGTTTACAATACTCACAAAGAAAAAAACAGCAAGCAAACAAATAAGAATTGTACTTTATTTCTATGTCATATGGCTATTAATATACAAGCAGCTTAAAAGTAATTTAGAGTCACAATGACCAAATGGTGATAAAAGCAATCAATCAATCAATCAATAAATAGCATCTTGAAATTTTGATGCTCTTACATGAGATGACAACTTTGCAAGTTCTCAAACAAGAATGCCAAATTCTTGGGTGAGACTGCAGGCTTAGGGCATTTTTGAAGAACCTTCAACTGTAAACTGCCAAGGGCACCCTCTGGGGATCCAGTGAATTTGATATGCCCGCAGGGCTCATGATGCCAAATTCTTGTTTATTCTGATCATCAGAGCTACGGAATCTGAAGAAGGCCTCCAAAGAGACTGATTTTAACTCCGGAGAACTGTGTACAATAATGTTAAACACAGTATTCATGACCCAACTGAACATTATATTGGAAAGGAAAAGCTGTATGTAGTTATATAAGGGGGGAATGGAATGCTCAGATCTTATCCAACTCTGGTTTTAGACACAGAAACAGATCATTTTAAAACAATAGCAATAGCAATAGCAGTTAGACTTATATACCGCTTCATAGGGCTTTCAGCCCTCTCTAAGCGGTTTACAGAGTCATCATATTGCCCCCAACAACAATCCGGGTCCTCATTTTACCCACCTTGGAAGGATGGAAGGCTGAGTCAACCCTGAGCCGGTGAGATTTGAACAGCCGAACTGCAGAACTGCAGTCAGCTGAAGTAGCCTGCAGTGCTGCATTTAACCACTGCGCCATATAGAAAGTACAGTATCCCCAGTTAACATAGGCTTCCTTTCAGCTCTTGAACAGTTAAATAAGCATTATTAATAACTTATCCACTTTTAAAAGCGTAGTTTTATTCTACATGTGACTTAAGTTCAAGCAAAGCAGTGGCGGTGATGAGCAAGTCTTCATTTTAGAAGAGAAATTGCATTGATCCGAGCTCCAATTCTTTCCAGTGCATGAATGGAAAATGTATACAAGTTTAGAAATCAACCTTATAACTTCCTGCTTTGGTTCACCAAACCCCTTAAGGATTCAGTTGTCTCAGTATCCATATGTCTTTTTCTGTTAACGTCTGCACTAATTTCCTAAATCAAACAGCTTTCCTATCCTTTTTGAGAATGGTGAAAGGAATTTGTAGCATAAGAGTAACCTGTTTTAATTACCAAAGCTAAGCAAGTTAAACTGTTGCCACAAATAATGTCTTCCAAATTGCAATCCCCTTTGGGATTATTATTTATCAAGTCAATCATTACATATGGAGGAAGGAGCGTCGGCAGCTGTTTTACTTCCCCATTATTATGGACAAAATATAATTGGAAGAATCTTTCCTAAAGATAAACAAGCATCTAACTGAACAATAGTTTAAATGTCTGAAAGTAAATAAGCTGTAATGGATTTTATACATTAGAAATGGTGTACATTGAATAGTTATTGAAATGAAATGTGCCTGCAAACCACATCCAGCACCACGCGGTTCAGACTGCAAAGTAATGATAGGCATTTCCAGATGGCCTCAGCGATTTAGCAGTCAGATTTAGACAAATTAAGACCACAGCCCAATTATTTGTTGCTGTTTTGTAATTTCTAGCCTTGTTGCTGCTGATAGTGAATGTTTTGACACTAGGTATTTATTGTATGATACAATAATAATGCATCTGTGTGACATAATTAATTATCATGTTGCATTTCATTTCTTCTTGCAGTTCACATATGCTGGTTTCAAGAAAAGAAACGGACAAAATCGAATGAGATATACACACTTTATTATTATTATACAATTGTATCACAGCGGCCGGATTTGGCATTGGTTACTAGTCGGGCCCCACCCAGGGGCCTAGGACGTCGTAACGTATTTTCGTAATATGCGTGCAGATCCAAGCAGTGCGGCTTTTTGCATTTGACTGATGGTGATTTTGTCAATTTTTAACTGTTTTAAATGTAATTCCAGTGCTTTTGGAATAGCACCCAGTGTGCCAATTACCACTGGAATTACCACTGATGGTTTGTGCCATAGTCGTTGAATTTCGATTTTTAAGTCCTGGTATTTTGCGATTTTTTCATGTTCCTTCTCGGCGACCCTGCTATCACCTGGTATTGCAATATCTATGATTGTAACCTTGTTTTTCTCAACCAGTGTGATGTCTGGTGTATTATGCGCCAGTATTTTGTCGGTTTGTATACGGAAATCCCACAAGATCTTGACCATCTGATTTTCGGTGACTTTTTCAGGCTGATGTTCCCACCAGTTTGTTGCTGTTTTAATATTAAAATTTTTGCACAAATTCCAATGGATCATTTGCGCTACTGAATTGTGCCGCAATTTATAATCAGTCTGTGCGATTTTTTTACAGCAGCTGAGTATGTGATCAACAGTTTCTTTGCAAAGTCAGCATTTGGCATCATCAGAGGATTTTTCGATTTTGGCCTTAATGGCATTTGTGCAGATAGCTTGTTCTTGCGCAGCCAGGATTAGTGACTCTGTTTCTTTCTTTAATGTACCTGTTGTTAACCATAACCAAGTTTGTTCACTGTCCACTTTATCTTTTATTTTTTCCAGAAATTGGCCATGCAGTGCTTTGTTCTGCCAACTCTCCATTCTTGATTTTATCACATCTTTTCTGTATTCTTGTTTCGTCTGTTGGGCCTTCAGTAGATTTTTGTTCTTTACTTCGATTAATAGATGTTCTTGACTTTCTTTTAAATAATCAGCCAGTGCATGTTTTTCTTCTTCAACTGTTTGGTTTACTTGTAATAATCCTCTGCCACCTGATTTTCGGGGCAGGTAGAGTCTATCAGTATCACCACGTGGATGTAAACTGTAGTGCATTGTCATTAGTTTCCTGGTTTTTCGGTCCAAAAGGTCCAAATCAGCTTGTGTCCAGTTAACTATACCAGCTATGTATCTTATAACTGGTATTGCCCAGGTATTTATGGCCTTGATTGTATTTCCACCATTCAATTTAGATTTTAAAATTTTCTTAACTCTGTTGGTGTACTCTCGCCTGACAACAGTTTTTACTTCTCCATGCTTGATATTATCCAACTGCAGAATGCCTAAGTATTTGTAGGCTTCATTTTCTTTGCATTTAATTAATTGGCCATTGGGCATTTCAATTCCCTCACATGCAGTGATTTTGCCCCTTTTTATGGATACAGTGGCGCATTTTTCCATGCCAAACAGCATTGAAATATCGGTGCTGAATACTTGGACTGTGTTTGTCAATGATTGGATTTCTATTTCTGACTTTCCATAGAGTTTCAAATCATCCATATATAGTAAATGCGAAATTTTTTCAGCTTCTTTGGCTGTTTGGTAGCCTAATTTCATTATTATTATTATTATTATTATTATTATTATTATTATTATTATTATTATTGTTGTTGTTGTTGTTGTTGTTGTACAATTGTATCACAGCGGCCAGTTGTTTCGCCGGATTTGGCATTGGTTACTAGTCGGGCCCCACCCAGGGGCCTAGGACGTCGTAACGTATTTTCGTAATATGCGTGCAGATCCAAGCAGTGCGGCTTTTTGCATTTGACTGATGGTGATTTTGTCAATTTTTAACTGTTTTAAATGTAATTCCCGTGCTTTTGGAATAGCACCCAGTGTGCCAATTACCACTGGAATTACCACTGATGGTTTGTGCCATAGTCGTTGAATTTCGATTTTTAAGTCCTGGTATTTTGCGATTTTTTCATGTTCCTTCTCGGCGACCCTGCTATCACCTGGTATTGCAATATCTATGATTGTAACCTTGTTTTTCTCAACCAGTGTGATGTCTGGTGTATTATGCGCCAGTATTTTGTCTGTTTGTATACGGAAATCCCACAAGATCTTGACCATCTGATTTTCGGTGACTTTTTCAGGCTGATGTTCCCACCAGTTTGTTGCTGTTTTAATATTAAAATTTTTGCACAAATTCCAATGGATCATTTGCGCTACTGAATTGTGCCGCAATTTATAATCAGTCTGTGCGATTTTTTTACAGCAGCTGAGTATGTGATCAACAGTTTCTTTGCAAAGTCAGCATTTGGCATCATCAGAGGATTTTTCGATTTTGGCCTTAATGGCATTTGTGCAGATAGCTTGTTCTTGCGCAGCCAGGATTAGTGACTCTGTTTCTTTCTTTAATGTACCTGTTGTTAACCATAACCAAGTTTGTTCACTGTCCACTTTATCTTTTATTTTTTCCAGAAATTGGCCATGCAGTGCTTTGTTCTGCCAACTCTCCATTCTTGATTTTATCACATCTTTTCTGTATTCTTGTTTCATCTGTTGGGCCTTCAGTAGATTTTTGTTCTTTACTTCGATTAATAGATGTTCTTGACTTTCTTTTAAATAATCAGCCAGTGCATGTTTTTCTTCTTCAACTGTTTGGTTTACTTGTAATAATCCTCTGCCACCTGATTTTCGGGGCAGGTAGAGTCTATCAGTATCACCACGTGGATGTAAACTGTAGTGCATTGTCATTAGTTTCCTGGTTTTTCGGTCCAAAAGGTCCAAATCAGCTTGTGTCCAGTTAACTATACCAGCTATGTATCTTATAACTGGTATTGCCCAGGTATTTATGGCCTTGATTGTATTTCCACCATTCAATTTAGATTTTAAAATTTTCTTAACTCTGTTGGTGTACTCTCGCCTGACAACAGTTTTTACTTCTCCATGCTTGATATTATCCAACTGCAGAATGCCTAAGTATTTGTAGGCTTCATTTTCTTTGCATTTAATTAATTGGCCATTGGGCATTTCAATTCCCTCACATGCAGTGATTTTGCCCCTTTTTATGGATACAGTGGCGCATTTTTCCATGCCAAACAGCATTGAAATATCGGTGCTGAATACTTGGACTGTGTTTGTCAATGATTGGATTTCTATTTCTGACTTTCCATAGAGTTTCAAATCATCCATATATAGTAAATGCGAAATTTTTTCAGCTTCTTTGGCTGTTTGGTAGCCTAATTTCATTATTATTATTATTATTATTATTATTATTATTATTATTATTATTGTTGTTGTTGTTGTACAATTGTATCACAGCGGCCAGTTGTTTCGCCGGATTTGGCATTGGTTACTAGTCGGGCCCCACCCAGGGGCCTAGGACGTCGTAACGTATTTTCGTAATATGCGTGCAGATCCAAGCAGTGCGGCTTTTTGCATTTGACTGATGGTGATTTTGTCAATTTTTAACTGTTTTAAATGTAATTCCAGTGCTTTTGGAATAGCACCCAGTGTGCCAATTACCACTGGAATTACCACTGCTGGTTTGTGCCATAGTCGTTGAATTTCGATTTTTAAGTCCTGGTATCTTGCGATTTTTTCATGTTCCTTCTCGGCGACCCTGCTATCACCTGGTATTGCAATGTCTATGATTGTGACCTTATTTTTCTCAACCAGTGTGATGTCTGGTGTATTATGCGCCAGTATTTTGTCTGTTTGTATACGGAAATCCCACAAGATCTTGACCATCTGATTTTCGGTGACTTTTTCAGGCTGATGTTCCCACCAGTTTGTTGCTGTTTTAATATTATAATTTTTGCACAAATTCCAATGGATCATTTGTGCTACTGAATTGTGCCGCAATTTATAATCAGTCTGCGCGATTTTTTTACAGCAGCTGAGTATGTGATCAACAGTTTCGTCAGCTTCTTTGCAAAGTCTGCATTTGGCATCATCAGAGGATTTTTCGATTTTGGCCTTAATGGCATTTGTGCGGATAGCTTGTTCTTGCGCAGCCAGGATTAGTGACTCTGTTTCTTTCTTTAATGTACCTGTTTTTAACCATAACCAAGTTTGTTCACTGTCCACTTTATCTTTTATTTTTTCCAGAAATTGACCATGCAGTGCTTTGTTCTGCCAGCTCTCCATTCTTGATTTTATCACATCTTTTCTGTATTCTTGTTTTGTCTGTTGGGCCTTCAGTAGATTTTTGTTCTTTACTTCGATTAATAGATGTTCTTGAGTGTCTTTTAAATAATCAGCCAGTGCATGTTTTTCTTCTTCAACTGTTTGCTTCACTTGTAATAATCCTCTGCCACCTGATTTTCGGGGCAGATATAGTCTATCAGTATCACCACGTGGATGTAAACTGTAGTGCATTGTCATTAGTTTCCTGGTTTTTCTGTCCAAAAGGTCCAAATCAGCTTGTGTCCAGTTAACTATGCGAGCTGTGTATCTTATAACTGGTATTGCCCAGGTATTTATGGCCTTGATTGTATTTCCACCATTCAATTTAGATTTCAAAATTTTCCTAACTCTGTTGGTGTACTCTCGCCTGACAATAGTTTTTACTTCTCCATGCTTGATGTTATCCAACTGCAGAATGCCTAAGTATTTGTAGGCTTCATTTTCTTTGCATTTAATTAGTTGGCCATTGGGCATTTCAATTCCCTCAGATGCAGTGATTTTGCCCCTTTTTATGGATACAGTGGCGCATTTTTCCATGCCAAACTGCATTGAAATATCGGTGCTGAATACTCGGACTGTATTTGTCAATGATTGGATTTCTATTTCTGACTTTCCATAGAGTTTCAAATCATCCATATATAGTAAATGCGAATTTTTTTCAGCTTTTTTGGCTGTTTGGTAGCCTAATTTCATTTTTTTTAAGATTACTGATAGTAGGATCATTGCGATGATGAAGAGAAGAGGTGAAAGTGAATCACCCTGGAAAATTCCTCGCTTGATATTAACCATTCCGTAGCTCTCATTCCCTACTGCCAACTCAGTTCTCCATTGTTTCATTGCCTTTTCAGTAAAGGATGTAATATTTTTGCTAATGCCAGTTGTTTCTAAGCATTTTATGATCCAACTATGTGGCAGTGAGTCAAATGCCTTTTGTAATCAATCCAGACCATATTCAAGTTCGTTTTTCTGTTCTTACAATTTTCTAATATCATTTTATCAATTAGAAGCTGATCTTTTGTGCCCCTGCTCCTTCTTTTGTTGCCTTTTTGCTCTACTGGCAAGATGTTGTTTGTTTCCAAATAATCCATCATGTTATCTGCAATAATGCCTGTGAGTAATTTGAAGGTTGTTGGTAAGCATGTTATTGGTCTATAGTTTTCAGGTGTTGTTCCTTTAGTTGGATCTTTCTGAATCAAGTATGTTTTTCCAGTTGTCAACCATTCATCAATTTGGCCCTTTTGTAAAATTTCATTCAGTTGCCTGGCCAATATTGCATGTAAACTGGTCAGATATTTGAGCCAGAAACCATGTAATTGGTCCTTTCCAGGTGATGTCCAATTCTTTACCTTTTTAACTCGATTTTTGATCATCTCAGTTGTTATTTCTAATACTTGCATTTGTTTGTTGCCAATGCTTTTCTCAAAGTCATGTATCCACTTTGCTTCCTTGTTGTAGTCCTTTGCATTTTCCCACAATTCTTTCCAGAATTCAACTGTGGCCTGCTTTTCTGGTTTTTCACTTTTGGTGTCACCATTCACATTAAGACTTTGATAAAAACGCCGTTGGTCTGATCGAAATTGCTGATTTTGTTTATATTGGATGATTCGTGCCTCATATCTTTCAATTTTTCTAGCTGTTGCTGTTATCTGCTGTTTTACAATCTCTACAGCTTCATTGATGTTTCTTGTATCCAATCTATATCTTCTGATTAGCCGATCTATGATTTTGTTGTTTTTAAGCCGTTGCTCATGCATGTTCTTTAAGTTACTAGCATCTGCCCTTAATTTTTTGATTTTTTGTTCTAGACGGATTTTCCACTTTGGCTTTGATGCTTTTTCTGTTGTGTGACTAGGTACTTTAATTTTAATGCCTAGTTCATTAGTGACTATTACAGCTGCGCTGTACATTAACTGGTTTGTTTCCAAGATGGATCCCGATTCAATTGTTGAAAACACTGCATTAACCATTTTCATGATAGGGGCCAAAATTTTCTTAGGCACAGTTTTTAGTGATGGTAAACGTTGCCTTTCCTCATTAAGCAGAAAATGCTCCATGATCTTATCCTTCAATTCTTTTTGTTTTTGAGTTAGTTCATCAGTTGGTTCAGTGATAACTGGTTCTAGTGGTGGTGATGTTATTTCCTCCCTGAGAGCTTCTTCTGGGAGTTCTACTATAGTGTCTTTAGTTGTGTCTTGAATATCAGTTATTTCCGCTTGTGATATTGTTTTTGGGTTTTGCAATTTGCCTGAATTTCCTCATGTTCAACTTCACTAAACACTTTATTCCGTATAATAAATCGCCTTTGATCTGCTAGTCGTTGTTCACTAACATTTGAATCTGGATATTGTTGTTTCCATAATTCATACATTCGCTTTAAATATCCTCTTTTTTCTGGCTCTGAGTTGTAGTAACAGGCCATTATGGCACGGTTTTCATCTGCACTATATTTTTGTCGTTTTGTTGGCTGGTCCACTTGTAGCCCACTTGTCGACGGATGTCCAGGGACCCCAACATCCGCCGCGGCCCTTGTTAACCCGCGCGACGACCGATGCGGTATGGAATTCTTATTCGTTTTTTCCACCATATTGTATGGGTTGGCGGGGGGTTTTTTTACGGGACCAGATGCCAACCTGATCCAAACCTTCCTCCTTTCTCATCCGGGCTTGGGACCGGCAACGGCGGAGTTTTTTTATTATTATTATTATTATTATTATTATTATTATTATTATTTGTTAGTTTTGAGATGGCAGCAAGAAAAGTCTTGGAATTACAGCTGCTCTGACCCTACTGGAAATAATCTCCTCTATAATTAGGTAACGGTAAAGGTTCCCCTCGCACACACATGCTAGTCATTCCTGACTCCAGGGGGCAGTGCTCATCCCTGTTTCTAAGCCAAAGAGCCAGTGCTATCTGATGACAATTCTGTGGTCATGAGGCTGGCATGACTAAATGCCAAAGGGGCATGGAATGCTGTTACCTTCCCACCAAGATGGTCCCTATTTTTCTACTTGCATTTTTACATGCTTTCAAACTGCTAGGTTGGCAGATGCTGGGGCAAGTAATGGGAACTCACTCCGTTACATGGTGCTAGGATTCGAACCGCTGAATTGCCAATCTTTCTGATTAACAAGCTCAGCATCTTAGCCACTGAGGAACCATGTCCCCTATTTAATTACCATGTCTAAAAATCTAGGGCAAATGGAGAAAATAGCAGAGACACCTCAAGGGATCTCAAAAAGCAACACACAGAAGTCACAACTATCAAATCTCTCCCCTTCCTCCATACAGAGGTGCAATAGGGAGCCGAGGTGGCGCCGTGGTTAAATGCAGCACTGCAGGTTACTTCAGCTGACTGCAGTTCTGCAGTTCGGCTGTTCAAATCTCACCGGCTCAGGGTTGACTCAGCCTTCCATCCTTCCGAGGTGGGTAAAATGAAGACCCGGATTGTTGTTGAGGGCAATATGCTGACTCTGTAAACCGCTTAGAGAGGGCTGAAAGCCCTATGAAGCGGTATATAAGTCTAACTGCTATTGCTATTGCTAATATTAACACATGTGCAAATGGGTTGTACGTTATCATTGTAATTTATCACAAGAGATTCATCAGGAGTTCTATTAGTAATTATTGTCTTTTCCTAAATGAATAATACAGACAAATACACCAGATAAAATATATAACCCTAATATTAAAAAAACTGAAATAAAGAAAAAAAATGTTTTTTTAGGAAAATAGCTTCTTTTTGTTTGTAGTTCAGAGCAGTTCAGAGTAATTGAACTACAGCATTTGAAAAAAAAACATTAAAACTCATCTAAGGCAGTAAAATTGCTTTTAGCAAACTAGGATTAGTTTTTATTTATAGCATCTATGGAGCAGTATGTGTTCAAACATGCTTGTTCAATTAATTGTACTACAGTATAATGTACCATTTAGCAGTAGGTTTTTGAGTTGGCAAAATGAACAATCCTTAGGGCGAATTAGATTCATAAATTATATTTATTTCAGCCAAATAGCAGTTAACTGTGTCTCATTCATTATGGTAGACCAACAATCTTTTGTTCAAATTACCATATCAATTGCAATGTGCAGCCTTTGTAAATTGAGAAAGGCAAGGAAATTGTTATTTTCATTTTCAAAACTGAGAAATGAAGAAAAATAATTCTTTGACTTAGTTTTGTAAATCATGCTGGATGGTTATTCTTTGATTTATTAAACAAATATCAACCCTTCCTTTTATAAAAAAAAAAAAAAATAACAGTAATAGTACTTAAAACCAACAAATGATGCAAGATCAGCAAAAGGAATGCTATTAAATACAAAGGGCAGGGGATGGATCCCAAATAAATATGTTACATTGGATGCAATTTCAAAATACTTGTAAGAAGCACTCAAATGTGGAATGTTTTACTTTCTACTTCCAAGCAGAAGAAAAAATAATAATATCCAGTTCAAGAACTGCTAATAAAAATCAACTTGACTTGATTTGAGAAGAAATGTTGCATTATAGAGTTTTTATATCAGGAACTCAGGAAGCCTTATGGATTAACTTTGAATAAAGATCATCACTCAAAACTGAATAGCCTTGATCACTCATATGATCATATCCTAGGAATAGAATGTTGTATCTAATGCTGAAGGATTAAAAACAGGGAAAGCCAATCATAATCAATAATTTCCCCAAAGTGATCTTTCTGAACTTTCTCTAGCTGTACACTTGCCAGAAAAATCAATATTGGAAGAATGACTTATGCTTTCTTTCTCCAGCTATGTATGATCTCCTCAACTTTTCTATAGACTATAGATATCCTTCTCAGCAAATTTAGAGAAAAGGTGCATTGGAAGGAAACACAGGATTTGCATACCTTGAGCAGACAAATCTGTTTCAGATTTGAAAATTTTATTTACAGTAAAGGTAAAGGTTCCCCTTGTACATATGTGCTAGTCATTCCCAACTTTAGGGGGCGGTGCTCATCTCTGTTTCAAAGCCGAAGAGCCAGCGCTGTCCGAAGACATCTCTGTGGTCATGTGGCTGGCATGACTAAATGCCAAAGGTGCACAGAATGCTGTTACCTTCCTACCAAAGGTAGTTCCTATTTTTCTACGTGAATTTTAACATGCTTTCGAAGTGCTAGGTTGTCAGAAGCTGGGACAAGTAACGGGAGCTCACTCCATTACGCAGCGCTAGGGATTCGAACCGCCAAATTGCCAACCTTTCTGATCGACGAGCCCTTAGCCACTGAGCCACTGCATCCCTTATATTGTAAGGTTACATTAAGAGAATCTTTAAGTCTGAAAGTACATTGTTCTCCTTTAGCCCTTACAGCCTAGGAAAGTAGAGAGGGTCCCTTCTGAGACATTTGTCAAGCCCACATTCCTGCTACCGATATGTGCTAAGATGCTGTGGGAAGTTATCATCCAGCCCTCTCCCAGAAAAATGAAATATCCTAGGAAATATTGAAAAGGCAGAATATTTCTCTGGATATGAAAAGAAAGAAACGTGTTTTAAAAGACAGAATAGTTGCCTGTAGCTTCCTGCCCATCCCCACTGTTAATGGGCCATTAAGAAAGCCAAGATAGTCCCTTTTACATAATAAAGACTTCTCCACTGCAGCCCCAGGGGGGATGGGAGTAAAGGCGTGATAATATTGGCCCTTTACTCAACTGACCACATGCGGCGCTAAGGATTCTAACCTTTCTGATCAACAAGCTCAGTATCTTAGCCACTGAGTCACCGCATCCCTTATTTGCATATTTACATATTTATTTACACATTTAAATATTTAGTCCCATATTTACAGTATGTAGCCATTTTATGTAGTCAAGATGTGCCATCGATATTTTCTTAATATTGTTTATATTAATTTTTTTATTTTGCTTCAGATACAGTTTTGTAATGAATCATAAATCACTGAACAGATTGAAAAATTCCACAGCCTTTTTACTTTTGTTAGTTTTTACTTGATCTTATTTTCATTTTTTTAAAAAAAATATATTCAGTCTTATTCTATAAGATGTTTAGAGTCACTTTGTGACTGAAGCAGCATATGAATTGTTAAATACAGAACAAATACAGAATAAAAACTATACAGTTGAATTCTCAACAGAAGATAATAACTTAATAGGAAAAGGGTTCTCATTTTAAATTTGGAAGCTTAACATTTAGTATGTTTAAACTACATTAATGTGTATAATACACTCAATAACTTGCAGAATTATGAAGGCTGGACATATAAAGAAAACTTTGGGGGGGGGAAATCGATGCCTGAACTTTCTTTAAATGCAATTAGAGCTGAATACATCCTAGTATTAGATTTACATTACCATCTATTAAAAATGGAATATTTTACAATAAATGAAGTATGAAACATTTTCTGGGACATTAATATATTTTGCCGTCATGCAAGTCGAAAGTAGCACCCTTAGGGTCAAATTGGATACTTAAGCATTTAGCAAAAATTACCGGCTACATTGTCTGCAAGATAATTGTAAAGCTATAAAATGATTCAGTTCAGTGATTCTAATATGATTTAATTATAATGGAACTGGTGTCACTCACCTTGCAAATATTTAACATTGAGCTACTAGTTTTAAGGATATTTTGTGGAAGAGCAAGAGGTACAAAAAGTTCAGGTTTTGCAAGTGTGGATATGTCATATATGTGTACAGATAAGATAAGATAAGATAAGATAAGATAAGATAAGATAAGATAAGATAAGATAAGATAGTTTATTTGTATGCCGCCCTTTTCCCTGGGGGGACTCAGGGCGGCTCACAGTTCAGGGGGAGGGGAGGACAAACCAAGTTACATATAAGACAATACATCATTAAAAGCACAACATTCATACTATTCGGGCAGGGTTAAGGTCTTTAGCCCCAGGCCTGTCGGGACAGCCAGGTTTTAAGGGCTATGCGGAAGGCCTGGAGGGTGGTGAGGGTACGAATCTCCATGGGGAGTTCGTTCCATAGGGTCGGAGCTGCCACAGAGAAGGCTCTCCTCCGTGTGGTTGCCAGTCGACATTGACTGGCTGATGGAACTCGGAGGAGGCCTAATCTGTGGGATCTAATTGGTCGAGTGGAGGTGATTGGCAGTAGGTGGTCTCATGCCCAGCAATTGGTTGTTTCCCCATTTTTAGCACCACTCAGTTATGATTCAGGCAATATTACAACTGTTTCCACTACCATCATTTTAGCACAATGATGGTTCAGCTTCCAGAACCCTTAGCAAGCATGGTTCTTATTAACAATACAAATGTTGGCATTTCAGAAAGAGACTGATGCATGTAATGTTTTTTTTTCTTTCTTTCCTGTTGGTTGCCCATAATTTACAAATGTGTTGAGGCCCAGCAGGAGCCGTTGGAGCTGCCACCAGACTCCGACAGCGAGTGGCCCGATGAGTCGGCTCTGGAGGATGTGGAGGACCCTGGACAGGGTTCCGACTCCAAGCAGGACACAGAGAGGCTGGTTGGCCACCAGGAGGCGCCTGAGCCTTGGACCAGTGGGGAGGAGACAAGGGAGAGTGAGCCGGACGCCAGTAGTGAGTTGTTCCTGGATGCACGGCATCGAAGAGCTAATAGGCTTCAGGAACAGTTGCACAGTTACAGGAGGTAATTGCACTCAGCTGGTGGTCATTAGGCTCCTCTCCAGACTATAAAAAGACTACTTGTGCACACGCCCTTCTTGCAGAAGTCAACGCAGGAACGAATGTTGGAAAACATTGTTATGAGCTTGGCAGGCTGGATTGCTGCCAAGCCTTATCTGTGTTTATTGCTGCCCAAGCTTGTCTGTGCTGGTTTGCTGCCAAGGACCTGTCCGTCTGTTAATTAAATGCCATAACTTATCTTTGGATCAGAGTGTGCTTTGGTGTGGAACGAGGGGGGTCAGAACACAAATGTAAATAGAAGATGTTGAGAGACCTGGCCCATAAAATCATCAAGAGTTGAACAAGACTGAATGGATTAAATCCACATCCCTACCTACAACAAAGTGGTGCAAAATTGGACAAAAACATTCATTTTTAGAGTTCCGGGATCTATTATTGGTTGAATAGGCTGTATGAATTGTAGCTTGAGTATTCAAGGCCTACTCTTTTAATTTTTTTTTTCACTCATGCCACTCATGCAGCTGTTTGATCATTGATAATGTTGGAGAAATCTTGCTGTTCTAAAAAGTACAGAGTGTCATTTTGCCTGGGGATATGCTTTCCCTGTGTTGACATGCAGTACATCCAATTTTTTGAGGGCAACCTGTTGTCACATAACTTTTTAATGCCTTTTGAAGACTTCTCCCTTCACCCTCTACTCTTCTTGAATGTGAGAGCATTTTTCCTCCTTTGTTTTCGATTTTTTTTTAGATATTTTTAATCTTTGTGATGGATTCTGTGTGCTTTTTATATCCCTGTATACAAAGTTGTATAGCTATATTTATTAAGTAATAAGAGAAACAACCTGTTAATCAAAATAGTTTTCACAGTTCTCAATTCCCAAAAATACACAAGCCTGAAATAGTCTCATCTAATTGTATCATTACCAGGGACACCAAAACATACCTAAAGACCTTATCAAAAAAAACTTAGACCTTAAACAGAATAGAGTGAATATGCTATCAATTTCCCATTGCAAAAACAAAAATTCACAAGGAGGGAAGAAGAAAATGACAATACACTGCCCTTCCTGGATATCCTCGTCAGCAGAAGAAATGGCTGCAAATTAGAAACACACGTCTATTGAAAAACTACCCATATTAATCAAATACTCCAATAGCAAAATAACAACCCAACCTCCCAAAAGAGGAGCTGTGTAAGAACTTTATACATATAATGGTTATATCAGTGGTGGGTTTCAAAAATTGTTGGAACCTACTCTGTGGGTGTGGCCTCCTTTGTGGGAGTGGTTTGTCACCCATGTGACTGGATGGGAGTGGCTTGCTTCCCATGTGACCGGATGGGAGTGGCTTGCCGCCCCCAATATGAAATTATGAATTAGTACTTAGGTCGGTCCAAGTAGCTATTCAGAAGTTAGTGGTTAGAAGCCATCGTAAAGCAAGATATGGAATTAAAACCAGAAATATTTTGTTGGCTATTTGAAAGGGAGTATAATATATATTTAATTTTACACATGTTAGCAGCTGCTGGAATTGTGTTTGCACAACAGTGGAAAAACAGAGATATGTAAATGAATAAATATTACAATGTGCAGGAATAAATAAATGGACAATTAAAATCAAGAAGGCTTTGAATACTTTTTCACGTGGGATTGGTTTTAGGAATTACCAACTAACGGAAACAGGAATTAGAAATCCAAAAGTATGAAAGAAAACACCAATTATGTAAGGAAAGGTCTTTAAAATGTATAAGGAAATATTACTAGATCATTATTAATGTGTAGATAACTGTGGGACATTACACACCTACCAGTGGTGGTTTCAAAAAAATTTGGAACCTCTTCTGTAGGTGTGGCCTGCTTTCCAGGTCCACTGGTGGAACCTCTTCTAACCGGTTCGGTAGATTTGACAAACCGGTTCTACCGAATAGGTGCGAACTGGTAGAAACCCACCTCTGGGTTATATGTATAATGCACTGTATTATATGCACTGCAGCAAGCCAGAGCATCAACAAAAGGAAACAGAAAACCCACAAAACGTTTCCCAACAAATGGATATCCACACAATTTTATCCCAAAGTGCCTTCCACTTTGGTGCTTGACCCAGGAGCCCAAGATAAAACAAAGAAACAAACAAGCCAGAAGTCATCTATAATAGCACTATCAATAGCACTCAGACTTATATACCGCTTCACAGTGCTTTGCAGCCCTAAGTGCTTTACAGAGCCCAACAATCTGGGTCCACATTTTACCGATGGAAGGCTGAGTCAAACTTGTATTTGTATTTGTATTTGGTTTATTTGTATGCCGCCCTTCTCCAGGAGGGACTCACGGCAGCGAACAACTCAGGGGGGAAAGGGAACATAAACAACAGTACACATAATTAAAATACACGAAAATCACACAGCCATACCAGTCGAGAGGGGAGGGGAACTCATCAACCCCAGGCCTGCCGGTACAGCCAGATTTTGACGGCTTTCCGGAAGGCCTGGAGAGAGGTGAGGGTCCGGATCTCCGCGGGGAGTTCATTCCAAAGGGCTGGAGCTGCTACAGAGAAGGCCCTCCCCCGGGTCGTAGCCAGATGGCATTGCCTGGTAGACGGAACCCGGAGGAGGCCAACCCTGTGCGATCTAACGGGTCTTTGGGAGGTAATTGGCAGCAGGCGGTCTCTCAAGTACCCAGGTCCAATACCATGAAGGGCTTTATAAGTTACGACTAGCACTTTGAAGCGTATCCGGAGACCGATCGGTAGCCAGTGCAGCTCGCGGAGGATAGGTGTAACGTGGGTGTACCAAGGTGCACCCACAATCGCTCGTGCGGCTGCGTTCTGGACGAGTTGAAGTCTCCGAATACTCTTCAAAGGCTGCCCCATGTAGAGCGCATTGAGCTGCTCAGAATTGAACTGCTGGAAATCTGCAGAATTAGCCCGCAATACTGCATTCTAACAACTATTCCAACACGGCTCTCTAACAATATAGGATATAAGGACTGTTAACGCCACTATGTAGGATAATCAGGCAGAAAACTAGTGGAATGTACCAGCAATCAGAAGACAGAGTGAACACTTCTTAATTTTACAAGATGTAGAGTAGAATTCCTCTACTCTAGTCTAAAAACAAACTGAAATCCTTTTGAGTGAGAATTTTTTATAAGTACTGTACAGTACCCCTTTTCCTTAAATCTCTTAGGGGTAGAAAGGTGGAAGATAAAGTGAATATTTAATTAACTTTCACACACCAACGTTTCTGTCCCTAAAATTACACTTTGTTAATTTGCATTCTTTGTATAGCCACATTTGTTTTAACTTCAACTTAATTTTGTAATCTTCAAGCCTTCACTATCAATATACAGGATTCATTTTTTATCTGATGGCTTATTGTTAGAATGGATCTATCCTTGATAAGCCACAGCCTGCCCAAGGAAAAAAATTAAGCAATTTTTAAAGACAAAAATGAAGCCAAAACAGAACAAAACGTACTGCAAACACTCTAGTGTGCAGAAATCATTAGCAGCCGATTACAAGCTGCTTAAGAAAGGCTTTTGGGAATCCATTTCCCAGCACAGACTTACCTTTAAGTTTATATGTTCTTGTTCTCTCTGATGATAGGGCCATGTTCAATGATGAGATCATTTCACCATGGAAGAGTTGGCAATTTTTGACCTTATTTTTTTAGAAGAGTAATATTTATTAGGATATTTAAAATCAACTTACAGTATATTTAAAATATGTGCTGTTAAATATAATTTATTTGTCTCCCAACTTTTAGTACCATGTTTCCCCAAAAATAAGACAGGGTTTTATTTTCTTTTGACCCCCCAAATAAGCAATTGAGCTTATTTTGGGGAAGACTTTTTATTTTGGAGGTGCAAGAGGTGGTAAGCGTGGTCACATCATGGCTGCTGCTGTTGCAATATTTTTGGGGAGGGCTTATTTTCAGGGGAGGGCTTAGTTTAGAGCATGCACTCAAAAGTCCGATTGGGTTCATTATCCGGGGAGGATATTACAATGTGAGATTGTGTTCTTAGATTTCACCCCTTAAAGTTACTGTTATTCACCTGATCATGTGAATAGTAAACTTCAATGGAACATTTGCAAGCAAGTAAGCTTCATTCTTACACTGTTGCAATCTTTCCCTTTTAAAAGTACTGTATATACTCGAGTATAGGCCGACCCGAATATAAGCCGAGGCACCTAATTTTACCACAAAAAACTGGAAAAGTTATTGACTCGAGTATAAGCCTAGGGTGGGAAATACAGCAGCTACCGGTAAATTGCAAAAATAAAAATAGATACCAATAATGTTTTTGAATATTTATTTCAAAGAAAAACAGTAAACTAGCGGTGTATTCAATGAAATACTTCACTCACCTCATGATGCTGATGTCCCGCTATGATGATGATGTCCCGTGGAGCCGCGGGAGCGATGTCCCGCCTCCTATGACACACGGCACAGTGATTCCTATCATTGGATCACTGAACCAGAGGAGGTGGGACATCGCTATGTGGCTGCTTGCCATAACAAGGAGGAGGTGGGACATCGTTGCAGAGCGGCAGGAGGGGGAGGAAGGGGAATCGTAAGACAGCCCTGCATTACATTAGAACGTGAGGAGGGGGGATGGTGCGGTGCGCGCTGCGCGGCAAACTGACACAGAGGGAGGGGAAACTCACAGGGGCGTCGGGCCATTCACGAGCATCACCCAGCGGCATGGCCCCGCCCCTTTTTCTCCTCCATTTCGGGCAAATTTTTCACTGACTCGAGTATAAGCCAAGGTGACTTTTTTCAGCCCAAAAAGTGGGCTGAAAAACTAGGCTTATACTTGAGTATATACGGTACTCTCTCTCTCTCTCTCTCTCTCTCTCTCTCTCTCTCTCTCTCTCTCTCTCTCTCTCTCTCTCTGTGTGTGTGTGTGTGTGTGTGTGTGTCTGTGTGTGTGTCTGTGTGTGTCTGTGTGTGTGCATGTGTTTTTTGTTTCTATACTGCCCATTATCTTCAAGAGTTATATTACGGAAATCTAACAAGAGTAGGCATATTCTGCTAAAGTCCCAAGTTCCCCAGCCATATGCTGGCTGGGGGGATTATGGGAGTTGAAGTTCACCCAGTTGCCAAGGTTGAAAAACACAACTGCATGTAGTTGATCAGACTAAGAAACCAGTGCCATTCAGTCTAAAAACAGTCTAAAACTAAAAACTGAACAGCTACAGTAACCAAAAATTGCAAGTCTGAATGTGGCTCTTCTTTCTCAATCTTCCAATGAATCAAGGATAGATTTGTTCTGAGGCCTTTTTTTTTTTTTTTCAAGTTAGTTTCTTGAACTGGACTTAAGCTTCACTTGTTTGATTAGCACTGAGTGTTTCTGGTGGACAACTGGGCAATTTGTATTAAATGTATAATATAACTTACTTTTTTTTTTTTTGTATTTTCATTGTTGTTTACCAGCCAGAGTTGAAAGATTATTTTGGAGAGGAAGGGAAAGAGGAGAGATAGTTACAAAGTAAATAAACGATGATTCTGGGTTCCCAGGTGAAAATAACAGGGCCTGGTGTGTTATCAACATCCATATGGTTGTACAATAGAACATTTTTTCCCTCCAGATATTTAGACTGGTTGACATAGTAGATGTTACACCACATCTCAAAGATGGCTATGAACAAGTAGGAATTATATTGTATATGACACTTTACTAATAAGTAAATTTACTGTACAAGTCAATTTCGTATTTACTTCGTTAGCAAGTCAGAATAAACCAAGTACTTACTTTTGGAAGGTACTGTAATAATATGATCTATATGGAAACAGATGCTTTATTAATTGTTCTTGATTTATTATTATTTATATTGAGCAATAGCAATAGCAATAGCAGTTAGACTTATATACCGCTTCATAGGGCTTTCAGCCCTCTCTAAGCGGTTTACAGAGTCAGCATATTGCCCCCAACAACAATCCGGGTCCTCATTTTACCCACCTCGGAAGGATTGAAGGCTGAGTCAACCTTGAGCCAGTGAGATTTGAACAGCCGAACTGCAAAACTGCAGTCAGCTGAAGTAGCCTGCAGTGCTGCATTTAACCACTGCGCCACCTCGGCTCCTGAAGATAATTAATTTACATAATTACAATTGCCAATGAAATTGTATCAATGCCTTATACAAATCTGAGAACAGTTACATTATACTTGTTCATATTGTGACTGAACCAGGGGTGGTATCCTGCTGGTTCGCTCCAGTTCGGGTAAACCAGAAGTGGCAGGAGGCTCCGCCCACCTGCCCAGACGTCATCACGGATGCTCTGCACATGTGCAGAAGTGCAGCGGGTGAGTGAAGTGAGCGCACGTGCACACTCCCAGTTCCGAACCGGTAGCGAAGGTAAGAGAAAACCATTACTGGACTGAACCTGTGTTAAAAGGTTTGGGTTTTTGAGGGGAGGGGTGGGGTTGTAGGGGTTATCCCTTGAAGCTTAAAAAATAGAAATGACAAGCAGCTACCAAGGCTATGATTTGATATAAGAACTTATTTGATTGGGATCCACTTTCTTAACCTTTTCATTTTCTGTGTTTCTCATTCCCAATGAAAAGCTCATCACGGAAATTATTCAGAAAGATATCCTCTTCCCTCCCCTCAATCTTGGAAGAAAATTATTGTAGAGCCATGTGTGAGTCACAAGTATGATTTCCGAGAAGATGGATAAATAGCTGAGCCTTAGGTGTAATTTGGAGTTTCGAAGGGGTATTTGCCACAATGAACCTTTGGTGAAGGTGACTCACCAAAGTGAAGTGCTTTCTTCCCCCTCTTATTTCCAAAAATGGGACGAGAAAGAGCCGCACCACTTTGATTGACAGACAAACGGGGCTGTCCAGAGGCCTTGCTCATTGAGAGGAGAGATGGCAGGTGAAGTGAATGGAGCTGTGTTTGATGAGGTAGTGTGACATCAGATACAAATAGTGAACGCTTGCCTCACCTGCACAAGGGCCATTATTCCACATTGTGGGGCAAAACACCACATCTCAAAGAAGGCTATCTTCTTTGAAAAGTGGGCATCATTATTTATATTGAGCAAAAATATATCCACTGAATGCTGTGGGACAGAGTTGCATTTTGGATATTGCTGAAAAGAACAATGGGGCATGCAGTGTTCATGGTGGAGTGAGTTTAGAGTTTTATTTCATTTGTATGCAGCCCTTTTCCCTAAGGGGACTCAGGGCGGCTCACAACTCAAACAAGGGAAGGGGGATACAGACAGTTTGACAACAACACAAAACAATACATAATTAAAAAGCGCAACAATCATACCATTCGAGATAGGGGCAGCGAATCTTTAGCCCCAGGCCTGTCGGAACAGCCAGGTTTTAAGGGCTATGCGGAAGGCCTGGAGGGTGGTGAGGGTACGAATCTCCACGGGGAGTTCGTTCCAGAGGGTCGGAGCAGCCACAGAGAAGGCTCTCCTCCGGGTAGTCGCCAGTCGACACTGGCCGGCGGATGGAATTCAGAGGAGGCCTAGTCTGTGGGATCTAATTGGTCTAGTGGAGGTAATTGGCAGCAGGCGGTCTCTCAAGTACCCAGGTCCAATACCATGTAGGGCTTTATAAGTGACAACTAGCGCCTTGAAGCGTATAGGAAAGCAGTTTCATTAGGTACCAAAAGATTGGATGGATGGATGGATGGATGGATGGATGGATGGAGTGGTGGGATTCAGCCAATTCGCACCACTTTGGGAGAACCAGTTGTTAACTTTCTGAGCAGTTTGGTGACTGAACCAGAGGTGACTGAACCAGAGTGGTTGTTGGAAGAAATCATTAGGGCAGAGAACTGGTTGTTAAATTATTTGAATTACACCACTTTATGGATGGATGGATGGATGGATGGATGGATGGATGGATGGATGGATGTCAACAGTAGATATATATTAGATTAGACAGATAGACAGATGATTTTCTTTTCTGAGCTCCCAGTTCTAGTAACTGATGCACCTGTGTCCTATCTCTTTGTACAGCAAAGCTGTTAACAATATTAAGTATATAAAATTAAAACAAAGCATTTGACTAGCACCAATAGAATTTCAATAGGAACCTACCTGAAAAACAACATAAACCCTGAAGCACTCTCATTTCTCTAAAGGACGAAATATTAGAGCTGTTAGCAATAATTTCTAATATTTAAATGTGCTCCAATTAGCAGACTATAGAGAATACATTACACCTAATGCTCATTTTGTCCTGAAAAAGAAATATGTGATCATTTTGAAAATGACTCCAGCCTGTAACTTAACTATTAGGCTTTCATAAATCTCTGTAACACTATTTCCTTACTACATAGGTATGCAGGAACAGTATCATGGTTAATTCATATAGGCAAGCACCCCCAAATTTGTATACGCTTCTAAGCATTCAGTAATCAGCATTTATGTAGCAAATAAGGGAGATGACCTTGACAGAGATACGTGTGCTCTATTGCCAAGGCAATAAAGAGTGAAATATGTTTTAAATACAGAACATCCAGATGACATCTGGAAGTGGCTCAGACAGACACATTCCAAATTCAATGAACTATAAGAAGGAAGAGGAGTTGCAGGACAGACTTGCAAGGTCCTGTGATTATAGCCAGTCTCAATAAAAGTAGTTTTAACTTTCCCGTGGTATGGATTTCGTAGGCTAGTCTACCTAGTGAGGTTGACAGTTGTGAGTTAATTTGTGCTTCTCTGCACATCTATTTACAGATATTTTTGAATTAGTTCCAAAAATGAACACAACTCTATATACACAAATGTATATCCCTATCTTTATCTGAGGGGTCCTTGGTGCTCTGTGAGCCTGTTCGTTCTCTTGCAGATGTTTCATTACCCTAACTAGGTAACATCATCACTGCACTGATGATGTTACTTTAGTGGTGGGATTCAAATATTTTTTACTACCGGTTCTGTGGGTGTGGCATGGCTTGGTGGGAGTGGCTTTGTGGGCGTGGTAGGGGAAGGATACTGTAAAATCTCCATTCCCACCCCACTCCAGAGGAAGGATGCTGTAAAATCTCCATTCCCTTCCCACTCCAGGGGAAGGCTACTGCAAAATCCCCATTCCTTCCCCACTCCAGGGGAAGGATACTGTAAAATCTCCATTCCCTTTCTCCTCCAGGGGAAGGACACTGTAAAATCTCCATTTCCTCCCCACTGCAGGGGAAGGATACTGTAAAATCTCCATTCCCTCCCCACTTCAGAGGAAGGATACTGTAAAAACTCCATTCCCTCCCCACTCCAGGGGAAGGATACTGCAAAATCCTCATTCCCTCCCCACTCCAGGGGAAGGATACTGTAAAATCTCCATTCCCTTCCCACTCCAGGGGAAGGCTACTGCAAAATCCCCATTCCCTCCCCACTCCAGAGGAAAGATACTGTAAAATCTCCATTCCCTTCCCACTCCAGAGGAAGGATACTGTAAAATCTCCATTCCCTTCCTACTCCAGGGGAAGGTTACTGCAAAATCCCCATTCCCTCCCAATCAGCTGGGACACAGGAGGCAGAGAATAGATGGGGGCAAGGCCAGTCAGAGGTGGTATTTACCGGTTGTCCGAGCTACTTAAAATTTCTGCTACCGGTTCTCCAGAACTGGTCAGAATCTGCTGAATACCACCTCTGTGTTACCTGGCTAGGATAATGAAACATCTGCAAGGAAACAAGCAAGCTCAGAGAGTACCAAGAACCCTTCCTTTCAACCCTGAGCTACAAATATTCTCCTTTATTGATACCTTTATCTATATGTATACCTATGGAGGTAACATCATCAGTGCTAATGGGTGTGGGGTTTACTCCCTCCTTATATACAGTAGCTTGTCCTGCCAGTGTTGGTAGGGATGTGGCTTTCTCTGTGACAGTTATTTGATTAGGGTTTTTTTTTCCTGCTTCAAGCACACCTCATCAACACTGACAAAGCACCAGTGACACCAATCTCCCTCTCCAACTATAAAAACTCTCTCAACCTGTTCTCTAATTGAAAAAGACACCTGTGAAATTTACTTGAGTCCCTAAAACGATCTGATTAACTACTGAATATTATATTTTCAAACATGGAGGATCAGCCTTTATGTGTTTCTATCTTGGGAATCTTAAACATGAACTGAACTTCCACAGCTAAGACAGTAAAGTACAAGCCAATGATTTCTGGATGGGAATCTAAGAGGCCATAAAACTGCTTGGCTTTTTCTCACAAAGTTTACCGTAGTCATTTGTCTTGAAGATATTATGGAAAGACTAGCATTAGAAAAGGGAAAAAAGAAGGATTAGTCAGAAAATAGGGTGAGATAAACTGTGAGCCTAAGACACGAGTGTCAAACTCGATTGTGTCACATAACATCATGTGAAATATCGCAACATTTTTTGCCTTTGCAGAGCCAAGGTGGGTGTGGCCTGCACATGATGTGGGCTGCCAGTTTGACACCCTTGGTTTAAGAGATGACTGGTGTATAACATTTACAAGGCCAGACTCCTTTGAGAGAGTCAGAGATTACATTCTCATTTCATTTAATTAAATATAAACATGTTTATTGTTTCATTGTCTTGTACCCCCCCCTTCCCTATAAATTGTAAGCCGCCTGAGTCCCCTCAGGGAAAAGGGCGGCCTATAAATAATAAACTCATAAACTCATATTTAATGTGATTATTATGGAGTCACATTATCTTCTTTTCCCTTCTCTCACACTAAAAATATAGTACAGGAACAACTTCCAGGGATCTATTCCAAGATATTTCAGAAGCACAATTGCTACATCTCTGTTCTAGATTCCAAATCTCCCTATTTCTGCATCTGACATTACGTTGGACTAGAATTAACATTATCCTTGGAGTTACTACCAATTCCAATTCATACTACTCTGCATGGAAATTGAGAAAAACAGAGAGTTGGACAAGCTAAACAGAGCAGGTTATGGTGTTGGTTCCTCATAATGTGTTTTATTGGCAAAATCCTGCTGGAATTTGGATATAATGGTGATTCCAATGTAAGAAACTTCATACTTCAAAGTTATTTCCTATCTTCTATCATCAAGTTTAACAGTCCATTGAACTATTGTGAAGAATTTAAAAGTATTATTACTGTTCATTTTGTGAAATTTTGACTTTTTCTTATAACAGGTGTTATGAATATAATCTAACGGTTGGGTTGGCAATATATAAATCATGCAACAATGTTGTACCTGTTTCTTTAAATCATACTGTAAAATGTGATTGGTTGCTGTTTCCTCAATTGGCCATAAAAGGGAGCCAGAATGACTGGGAGCTCTCTGTTTTGTTAGATGCTGGGCTGATCTGATCTGAAGCTGTTTTGGAAGCTGGCTGTTAGAAAGTGCCGTGAGCTATTGTAAGTTTTGCAATTGCTAGCAAACTTTGAGTACCAGACTGTTTGTATGATACTGGACTGTTGTGGCCCAGCAGGAGCCGTTGGAGCTGGCACCAGACTCCGAGAGCAAGGGGCCCTATGAGTCAGCCCTGGAGGATGTGGAGGACCCTGGATAGGGTTCCGACTCTCAGCAGGGCGCAGAGAGGCTGGTTGGCCACCAGGAGGCACCTGAGCCTTGGACCGGTGGGGAGGAGACAAGAGAGAGTGAGCCGGATGCTAGTAGTGAGTTGTTCCTGGATGCATGGCATCGAAGAGCAACTAGGCATCAGGAACAATTACACCATTACAGGTGGTAATTGTACTCAGCTGGTGGTCATTAGGCTCCTCTCCAGACTATAAAAAAAGACTGCTTGTGCCACGCCCTTCTTGCAGAAGTCAACGCTTGGACTAAAAAGAAACTAACTTGGCAGGCTGGATTGCTGCCAGAGTTAGTCTGAATTGCTGCCAAGGTTTGTTGGACTTGCTGCCAAGGTCCTTACCGAGATTCTGGTCTTGTTAATAAAGGACATTCCATTTTACGCTTGTCTCGGCTTTTGTTACTGGACAGAGGAGGGGGTCAGAACACTGGACTATGTTATTTGGATTATCCCTTAACTGAAAGACATTGATGACTGACTGTCTTATCCGTGTATGACTTGAACTGTTTGATGGACTCTGATACCTCTATTTCCACGAAAGTAAAAGCCTATTTAAACTGCAGTGTCTCTGTATGCTGGTTTGTGTGTTCTCCAACACAACTCTCACAACGCTTCTCTGAACGCACTCTCTCTCCCAACAGGGAGCTATACCTAACAACAGGTGTTGATAAAACATGGGTTTAGATTTGGGCTTCCTATACATTTACAAAATTAAATTATATACTGTCCTTGGAGATGAGTGGTTTTAAAAGCTCATCTGCCATGTGCCTTTTGATTTTTGTACTAAGTGATTTCACTCTTTTTTTTTTCAAGTATGATGTCATTTAATTCGGTCGTTCATTATGGACTAAGAACTCTTGGTTTAATAATTCAAGGTTTTATGCAGCATTGCTATTAATTGACAAAATTGCCGACTGTAGTTTTTCTAAGGTAATCTCATCTACATCAATTACTATGCATTTATTTTTTTAATAAACATGCATTTTGGCACTATCCCAAATCATACCAATTAAACTGTTGTTAGGTGGTAGGGATTTTCCCCCTCCTTAGAGCTGCTTGGTTTTAAAGAAATATTAAAAGATGTCAAACTCTTTGGAAGCTTAGCTGAGCTACAAAATTAAAAGGAAAAGATCTCCCCCCCCCTTTAACACTGGCCAATTTTATCTTTGATTCTACCTTCATTGTGTATCCTGTTATCTAAGTCTGCTTCACAACACTGGAGGGATTGTCTAGGTCATATTTTGGGAGACACATGCAAGAAATATATAATCACTGAATGAGAAACAAAGCATTTATATCATCAAAAGCAATTTGTTTAGACATATAAAGGTTAAGAAAGGTTGCTAAAGTCCAATTGTGTATTTGAATGTACGACTTTGCTACTCCAAAACAATTTTTACTTCTGCTGACATAAATATTAATGTGTTTACATATTTGAAATATGTTTGGGATACGTTATTAGCCTACAATCCTATGTGTCAACATTTGTTTTTACTTTTGCAACTTCTTTATGAGATGCCACCCCTCCCACATTTTTCACAATTTTACAATCATTTCAGAATATGTCCCATGAAAATGAATAGAATTCCTTTGAAACAAGCATGCTTAAAATAAGACTGTGTTTGGATCATGAATATAATTAGGCTGATGGGCTCCTGACAGCTTGTTTGAACATTTTGAGTAGATGATAACTCAGCTACTCCATTTTGGGATGAGACGAATGCCATACGCAGATATCACTTGTACAACTTCCTCACACTGCAGTTCAAATAATCAAATATATTCAACTACAATCAGTTAACAAAAAAATCATCAGGGAAAAAATAAAAAGGTACATTTGGCAAGGTACGAATTAATCTTGTTTTTTTCCCCTGCTACTTATCACAGTGTCTGAATCCTTCTATCACTTTTGCCACAAATTTTATCTAATTTAAAAGCACTTTTCCCCAGAGATGCTAATAGAAGCTACTAAGCATAAATTTTGTCCTTACTGAGCCGGTGCAAAAAATATAGTCTCACTTCAACGAAGACATTTGCATTGTAGAGAAGGAAACCAATGATGTGATTTGCTTGAATCCAGAATTCTGTAGTACCTTGAATTACTTCAGGCCGTAATTACAAAATGACCTTTCAACCTATCCCTTCACCAAGCCTGGTCAAAGTCTTTCATCAGAGAAGTTTCAGTAGAAACTGAGGGATTGCCTGTAGGGTGTCCTGAAGCTGCCCATTTTAAGGGACCTTGGGCTTTATGCTCTAAACTGGCGCTAAGAGATTGCTTACAATGTTCATAGAAGGTTTTTTAATCTGTAAAGTCTTTGGTATGTTCAGGTTGAGTCTCTTGTGCTAGCAACTTGCACCCAAAACATCCAGTCTGAAAAGCCTTTAGTATGTATTAAGTACCCTCAGGGACACAATGGCTCAGTGGCTAAGACGCTGAGCTTGTCAATCAGAAAGGTCGGCAGTTCGGCGGTTCGAATCCCTAGTGCTGCGTAACGGAGTGAGCTCCCGTTTACTTGTCCCAGCTTCTGGCAACCTAGCAGTTCGAAAGCATGTCAAAATGCAAGTAGAAAAATAGGGTCCAACTTGGTGGGAAGATAATAGTGTTCCATGCACCTTTGACGTTTAGTCATGCTGGCTACATGACCACAGAAAAGTCTTCGGACAGTGCTGTCTCTTCGGCTTTGAAATAGAGATGAGCACCGCCCCCTAGAGTTAGGAATGACTAGCACATATGTGCGAGGAGAACCTTTACCTTAACTACCCTCCAGCTGATCAACTACATAGACAAGGTTGCCAACTCAGTCTAGAATAAGGTTTCAGATATCTGAACAGGCAAGCAAGGTTACGGACAATTGGAAAGAAAGTCACTTGAGGGAAAAGAGGCCGCACTGTTTAACTTTCTTTGTATCCACAATAACAGCAAAAAAGTTCTTATTTGTTTGATATGAAAGTTTATGTATATGTATATGAAAGTACTTTTTCTTGCATCAGAAATGTTTTTTTTTTTTTTTTTTAGTTGCAGGAAATTGCTAAAGACAGTTGAGAAGCATAAAAGCTTTCAGCGTCTGATTAAGGTCTTGTCAGTTTCAGGCAGCAGCAGTATTAATCAACTTAGCCTGTTAACTTGCAATGAGCACTTATTGGAGAACTGGAGAAAATCTGTTCAGGAAGAGCTAGTCAAAAAGTTGGACAATATTTGATATTAAAGCTATGCCTGCTGTATAGAGGACATGAGGAGAAAAAGGAGGACATGTTCTCTTTCTGCCAGACATCTGGTTACTCTAGCTTGGAAGAGTTTTAGCGGGAAAACTCTGAAATAAAGAGTTTCGTTGCAATCTGAAGGGACCTCTGCAGTATTTGCCAGAGCTATCTATCCCAGAAACATTTCTCAGTCTTCTTCTGTTTCACTCATCACAGAGGTTTCTGTCTGTCTTCTTCAGTAGAAAACTGAGAGAGATTGTAAAGTTGAACACAAGCATTTGTAAAGTTCCAATATTTGATCTCTTACAAAGACAAGAGGGTCAAACTATTTTCCAAAGCACCAAAAGGCAAGATGAGAAGCAGCGGGCGGAAACTAACCAAGGAGAGAAGCAACTTAGAACTAAGGAGAAATTTCCTAACAGTGAGAGCAATCAACCAATGGAGCAGCTTGCCTTCAGAAGTGAATGTTCCATCACTGGGCAAACATTTATCTGAAATGGTATAGTGTCTCTTGCTTGAAGCAGAGGGTTGGACTAGAAGACCTCCAAAGTCCTTTCCAACTCTATTATTCTACGTTCTTTGAGTAAAATGAAACAAATTGATCCCTTACTTTATGATTAGAAATGAGGGTGCAGATTCCTTAGTTTGAAGGTTTACTTCAATAGAACCTTATCTGAAGTGAAACCCCCCTCTTCTGGCTTTGCACAGAGTTAATCACTTCTGCAAAGCTGTTCATATCACGAATCTGATCATCCAAAATAACTGAAACCTTTCCCCATAGTTTGTAACAACCATTGCACTGTGTAAACTTACTTCTGCATAGATTTGCTATGTTCAGATTTCTAGATTATTAAGATTCACCCAAAGAAAGTATCATAGAAAATGTCTTTATGGTAGGCAGATGGTCTGTCTCCCTAATCCAGTATTATCTCGTTTGATTGACAGCAAGAATCTGTGGCTGTGGGTTTTGTAGCTAAAGATACCAAAGGTTTCATCAGTAACTTTTGAGATATCCTTCCTCTTTCCTTAGGAAGTATTTTCATACCCTGTATAGGGAAAAATGCTTTCAAAAATCTATGACCTTCACTTTCTTTATATGGTCACTCTATTTATTGGCATAATTTAAGAACTTTGGAACATGAAGTTACTGTTGAACACGTACAACTACACCACTTCAGAACATCTATATCAAACAGATATTGACAAACAACAAAAAGATATTGACAACGGACTGTCAGGATCTGTAGTAAATTAGGAAAAAAAAAACAAGCGAAAAACATACCTTGTCTACTTTAACTTCTCATTAATCTTGGTTGCAGCACTATTTCAAAAGATGGAAAGACTGAAAAGTGAACACTCTTACATTCTGATCGCAAATTTGGATTGATGGTTTATGATACCTTTCCTCCTATGATGAACATCGTTTTTGGAAGACTATTTTTTAAGTAGCCAGTTCTACAAATTAAGATAACAATTAGAACGGACTGTTCATTGCTAAATGAATACAGAGGAAGGAATGATTAACTGTCTGCCAGGGCATCCACTTAAATTGATGCATTATTTGCTGGGGAGAAAGTGTATTATTACACAGGCACACTGAGTGAGAAGCAGCTCCTGGGACACTGCTGTTCATTTGAAGGTGATTCATTAAACTGTTCTGAAATGCAAGGAGAGGGGTCAGCGATAGACACTGCTAACCTGCTGGGGCTCTATCAGTTGCCATGAAATGATATATGCTGATGCCAGAACCCATCATAAGAGACATTTTTCCATAGGTTCTTCCCAAGCGCAGCAGTAACACCGAAAGGTTTGCTGTCACACTGGTGTGACTAATTGTGTGGTTTCCTCCTCATTCTGCCTCACCCACTGAAACTAAGGACTGTGATATGAAGTAAAGGTCTCCTGTGGTGGAGTAGTTCTAATTCCCATTTGGATTTTTTTAAAAAAATTATTTTACCTTTGTGTTACTTCAACCTACGAACTTCTTTTAAATATTTGTTGTGGTCCAGCAGGAGCCATTGGAGCTGCCACCAGACTCCGACAGTGAGGGGCCCTCTGAGTCGGCTCTGGAGGAGGTGGAGGACCCTGGACAGGGTTCCGACTCTGAGCAGGGCGCAGAGAGACTGGTTGGCCACCAGGTGGTGCCTGAGCCTTGGACCAATGGGGAGGAGACAAGGGAGAGTGATCCAGAAGCCAGCAGTGAGTTGTTCCTGGATGCACGCCATCGAAGAGCTACTCGGCGTCAGGAGGAATTACACAATGGTCATTAGGCTCCTCTCCAGACTATAAAAAAGACTCCTTGTGACACGCATAAGTCAACGCATTGACTAAAGAGAATGTAACTAACTTGGCAGGCTAGATTGCTGCCAAGGTTTGTCTGAATTGCTGCCAAGGTTTGTCGGACTTGCTGCCAAGGTCCTTATCTGTTTGTTTGCTTGGCTTTCAGCCACCGAGAATTTAGTCTTGTTATTAAAGGACATTCTAATTAAGCTCGTCTCAGCTTTCATTACTGGATGGAGGAGTGGGCCAGAACAGATATTGTTGCTGAACTTCTGGTTCGTTGTGGCAAAACAAGTTATCTGAAGAAAGATGTATATTGCCACCCTGCTTTACCATAACAAGAAAGCAATGAACTATACAATAGTTAGTATAGGTTGTACTTATTTACAACCCATACTTGTTAGCATGGGCTGCACTTATTTCAACATTTGGGAAAATGATGGTGATTAAAAAATAATTCTGGCATGGTGCTGCTGAAGAGACCCTGTTTTGATTCACTATAGATACAGTAACTTAAAAGTTTGTGAACCTTTCAGAATGTTTGATATCTCTGCATACTTGATTTATTTGTTGAATTGGGTTCTCTTTATCTAGTTTTAAGTCTAATGTCTGGGTTCCAAGTAACACCCCAACAAAAGAAAACTGTGCAAAGAATAGGTCACATTTATGGAGAAATATTGAAAATTCAAAAAGGTTCACAGACTTTTAAGCACCATTGTATATGAAGAAGGGCAGCACAAAATTGATATTTGAATGCACACTGCTTTTAAAATATTAACTAGACAAAAATACCCTTTTGAAACGTTATTAAACTATGCCTAAATTAGACAGTAAATTTGCTTGATTATTTACTTACTTACTTACTTGGGGCAACGCAGTGGCTCATTGGTTAAAGGTGCCAGGATTGTCAGCAGAAAAGCCGGAAGCCCAGGTTTGAGACCCAAAAAGAGGGTTCTGAGATCAAGGATGAGGTCCTAGCCCCAGTTCCTTTCAAAATCGTGCATTTTGAAAGCATGCAAATGCGAGTAGATAAATACATACCACTTCAGAGGGAAGATAACAGTGCTCCGGGATGTCATGCTGGTCACATGATGGGAAATGTCTTTGGACAGCACTGGCTCAATGGCCTTGAAATCGAGATAAGCACTGTCCCCTATAGTCAGCAACAACTACTAGAGAGAAGTCCACCAGGACGCCTTTATCTTTTTTTTAATTAATTACTTGTATCCCAATTTTATTATTTTTATAAACAACTCAATGGGGCAATTATATCTAACACACTTTCCTCCTCTTATTTCCCCCACCACAACAACCCTATGAGGGTAGTTGGGATGAGAGAGAATGACTGGCCCAAAGCCACCCAGCTGGCTTTCATGGCTAAGGCAGAACTAGAGGACTTACATTCTCCCAGTTTTTTGCCTTAACTATTTGATTAAACTTAATTGCTTAGTTGCAACCACTATAGCCATGATGGTGAACCTATGACATGCATGCTAGATTTGGCATGCAGAGCCCTCTTTGTGGGCATGCGTGCTGTACTGCAGGCCACTTCAGGTGACTGCTATCTGCAGTTCAGCGGTTCAAATCTCACCGGCTCAGGGTTGACTCAGCCTTCCATCCTTCCGAGGTGGGTAAAATGAGGACCCAGATTGTGGGGGCGATATGCTGACTCTGTAAACCGCTTAGAGAGGGCTGAAAGCCCTACGAAGCGGTATATAAGTCTAACTGCTATTGCTATTGCTCAGCCAGCTGGTCATCAGGTTTTCAACATACGCATGCGTGCCGGCCAGCTTGTTGTTGGGTTTCCAGCTTTCTGGCGTGTGTGTACCTTCTGGTTTGGACACATTGTGGCTAAAAGGTTCGCCGTCACTACTCTTTAGTGATATCATATTTTTGTCTCTTTCATATTCTAGTCATTTGCCTGTTTCTGGTGTTATTTGAAAGCAAACAGCTTGTATGAGAGGTCCTCTTGAGTGGAATGAGCTTTAAAGGATGCTTCCACTGGATGAAGAATAGAAAGGTGTTCTGACCCCCCTCGTTCCACACCAAAGCACTCCAAGCCAAAGATATTTTACGGAATTTATTAATAGACAGACAGGTCCTTGGCAGCAATCCAGCCTGCCAAGCTCACAATACTGTTCTCCAACATTAGTTAATGTGTTGACTTCTGCAAAAGGGGCGTGTGCACAAGCATTCCTTTTATAGTCTGGAGAGGAGCCTAATTACCACCAGCTGAGTGCAATTACCTCCTGAAACTGCGTAATTGTTCCTTACACCTATTAGCTCTCCGGTACCGGGCATCTAGGAACAACTCCCTTGGCTCCTCCACACTGCTGACGTCCGGATCACACTCCCTTGTCTCCTCCCCACTGGTCCAAGGCTCAGGCACCTCCTGGTGGTCAACCAACCTCTCTGAGCCCTGCTTGGAGTCGGAACCCTGTCTAGGGTCCTCCACATCTTCCAAAGCCGACTCATAGGGCCCCTCGCTGTCGGAGTCTGGTGGCAGCTCCAACGGCTCCTGCTGGGCCACAACAGGAAGATATGTTTGTTGATTTTACCTTTCTTCTAAGAATCCCTGTTACACCCATTTGATGAGGAGGTTGGAAGACCTTCTACAACAAAATGAGAGGGAATGTGCACAGAACAGACGTTGGTAACAATCAACCAGCAGCAGAGCCTAGTGGGTAGAAATTCTTCTATGACTTTTCATTTCTGACTCAGCACTTAATCCAACGATTGCTGGAGTCGCAAGGACATGTTTTCAGTGTAAAGTTGACTTTCACATCACAAGAAAAAAATGGATTGTGTCTGCATTACCTGAACAATGTTATATTATATTATCTTTCTTGCTTTTATCTCCTGATTTCTGCATGTAAGATGTTTGTCCGACACAGTGACGGATTGAAATATTAAAATATTTACAGAATGGCTGTGAATGCTGATAACGGTTGCTTATTATAGAATTCGACTCCATAAACTACTTTAGCCAATTAAATTCGGAATCTTATCCTTTTGACAATGACTGTAATGAAAAAAGGCAATCACACCGCATGCTTCCTTTTTGTGATGGAAATTACAGCGAGGGTTTTGACATGATACAAAATTAAACTTCCTCTCCTAATAATCTTGATACCGTCATCCGCTGTCCTTTTTAAATGCCATAAGGAAAGTGACTATTTGGAAATATCGTATCAATCACAAGGAAAGACTCGGCTTTAGCTCAGTGAATTATGGTACATTGAAAGAAATTGTAGTGAAAGTGATAAAGACTGCTACTTATGCAAATTGGACAAGAAGGGGTGCCTGTGGATGAAGCTGTTTAATTTAGTTTAGCATAACGTGAGATAAGAGATGAAAAACCTAACTTGATAAAGCTGACACATCTGGTGCAAAGCCTCACCTCCTTTATTTAAATGAACAGAGGTGAATAGTTGTTATATTTGCTGGTGTTGCCTTCAAGCATATAGGCCCTGTAATGTTTTATTCTATTTTAAAGTCCCTTCGTCACCTGTTCTCTTCTGATTGCAGGAGTGATTTTACAACTGCTTCTTACCTATCACGTCTGTCAAACTAAATATTTTTCTATAAAAAAATCTGTGGCAAAAAGCAAAGGCGAGAAGGATAAAACAAAAAGGAGATTTATTTGGGGATACTGTTACAAATATACAAGTACGAGGGATAATACTAGCTGTAGTAAGGTTTTAAAATGCATGTGGCTATAGATAAAACTTTCTCCCTGGATCTGTGTTTGTGGGTATGTGTATAGGGGGGAGAGATGGGTGGTTCAGAAATGTGAAAAACAAATAAACAAAATATATAATAAAAAAGTAAAATAATGGAGCAGGATAGGAAAGTAAAGTAATGGAGTAGGATATGAAAACCTGTGGTATCAACACTGACTTGATCCACAAATTCTCATCCTATTCAATATTTTGCTGTATTTCTTTTTAGTTTCACTGCTATCTACATTTTACTAGCATCCTTCCATACTAGTATCTCTATTGCTTGAATATAAGATAATCAGTCAGAAATCACTGTTACTTTCCTCTGATTCCTATTATTCCTTTCATCTGAATCATTCAATAAATAGCTTGAGTTAAAATTCTGCAAATTGGACTACTGCAGTGGTTCCCAAACTTGGCAACTTTAAGACTTATGGACTTCAACTCCCAGAAGTCTTAAAGTTGCCAAGTTTGGGAACCTCTGGACTACTGCAATGCACTCTATAGGCGGCTGCCCTTGAAGTGTATCCAAAGCTTCAGTTGGTACAGAATGTGACAGCATGGGAAGTTATATGCACTCTAAGAGCATCACATGTTACACCTCTGATTCAAGCAAGGTGCATTGTTTGCCAGTTTGCCTTTGAGTCCAATTCAAGGTGCTGGTGTCAACCTTTAAATCCCTTCATGGCATGGGCCTGGTTTATCTGAGAGGATGCTTCCTCCCATTGCAGCAATCCATCTCAGTAGATCTTATGGAGGAATGTTGCAGATACCATTTGCTAGCAACCTACATCTGCTAAGTCCCAGGAAACTTAGTGCCCTTCTCTGCTGTGGTAGCCACTTTACGAAACATCTTTCACCCTGAAATTAGATTGGCCCCACCCATTTTTATTTTTTTGAAAAACCCTCAAGATCCCTTGCCTGGAAGGAGCTTGCTTCACCAGTGGAGGAGGATCCTGAGGGGAACCCTTCCTCTTCTTGGAGCTCTTCGATGGAGCTGCAGAAGTCACCTCAGAGCTGCTCTCACCGAGAGAATCAGCCATGGCACTGTAGCAATCTCTTTGCCCCAAGGCCTCACTCTGCCCAGTTCAGCAACCAGCACAGTAATCTACGACTGTTCTCACCGGATCTGGCAATCACAATGAGCCTTGTGGCAATGAAAAAGGGAAAACAAAATGGCCACTGGAGGTTCAAACAAAATGGCCACCGCCTCATGGCCACTAATAATAGCAATAGCAATAGCAGTTAGACTTATATACTGCTTCATAGGGCTTTCAGCCCTCTCTAAGCGGTTTACAGAGTCAGCATATTGCCCCCAACAACAATCCAGGTCCTAATTTTACCCACCTCGGAAGGATGGAAGGCTGAGTCAACCCTGAGCTGGTGAGATTTGAACAGCCGAACTCAGAACTGCAGTCAGCTGAAGTAGCCTGCAGTGCTGCATTTAACCACTGCGTCACCTCGGCTCAGCCATAAAATGGCTGCTGCAATAAGGATCTTCCCAAGATGGCCATCACCCAAGAAGCTCTCCCAAAATGGCTGTCCCCAGGGTCCCATACTCATGAGGGAGAAGCTTCTGGGGAAACAAATGGTGCCGGTGAGCAAATGGCCCTGAAAACCTCCGGATCAGCCGCGCAGCTCTCTGCAAGTTTAGCCAGTGCTGATCGTGCCTTCCTGTCATCCCAGACTATTTGCAGCTACATGGGAGCGCTGGCGCGCCACACACATGCTCCCCGCACCAGCAGCCTCAATGTCCACCCGCTGAAGCCCCTGAGAACCAGCGGCAATGCAGGGAAGCCTCCCTGGCCTGCTCACAAGCCAGCAATCAGAATCAAGTCAAAAGGAGCCGCAATAGACTCCGATAACCAGCACAGCCAGCTGCTGGTCTGCGAGGAACCTTGAAATCTCCAGGAGGATCCAGCCCACACAATTCTAACAACAACCAGGTGTGAAAGAACTTGTGAGCCAAGTTCAAACACCTTCCATCCGATAGTAACATTAAAGACAAGCGAGAAAAGTAAAGAAAAAATACTGTAAAGCAAACTATTCTAAGGAAGAAACCAATTTTCACTCACAGCAAAAAAATTAACATCTCTTTTCGGGCAAGACTGAGTTGGAATTTGAAGTCAGCAGGGGAAGTTGGAGGAGTGGCTTCAATTCTGACTCAGTCTCTTGGGCAAATAAGGATTGAACAACTCATTCCTGGACCCTCCTGCGCCATCAGCTGGAGAATTGACCATATATACTTTCACAGGGATAAGAATACACATTTAAAGAAACATTGGAGATTCCCTTTCCTCCTTTCCATGAATTCAAATAACTGCCCTCAGTTATTTAAAACTTGAGGCACCATTTGCAGACGCCAAATCTAAGATAAGATTGGATAGTGATATATAGTTGCTCACATTATATTGCTTCAGCCAGGGGTTCTAAAGAACGCAGCATGAAGAGTTAGTGCAAGCTGAGCTTTTGAAGTTCCCTCAAAAGGGTTATTTTCAAAGGCACATATAATAGTGGTGTACATCATAGCACTTTTTTTCCCCACAGTTCCCTTCTACTCTCTTAATTGACTTTTCTTCAAGAGTTTCAGTTGTCCCATTTTTAAATGGTATCATAGTCTGGGAAGGTCTCTGCAGTGATAATGCCTGACTGTTCAAAATATAACTTATAATATGGCACAGGGATAATGACAGAAGAGAGAACATACTGAAATTTAGATTCAATTGTAAAAAATGGCTATGTCTCATTACTTCCTAAATAGGCAATACAACACAAGGAAATTAAGCTAGTACTATTAAAATAAGAAGTGTCTGACCTATTTTTCTTTAACGTATCATAATAGAAATGGTGGCAACTAAAGTTCTAACACAGATATCCAATTTAGGTGAAAACCTTAATAATGATACTAGTAAAAAATGGGTAAATTATAAAATGTCTGATGGCCTGAGATACATTATCAGTGCCAAAAATAGATTTAGATAAAACGAATGGATGTTGTAATGAAATGTGTTGCATTTACCCAGGTTGTTATATACTGAAGACGATAGGCAAGCAAAATTAGAAGATATTACACCTGGATCTTGGATCTGAATCAGAGATGGGTTGCCGTTTTTTTAACTACCGGTTCATGCGTGCTCTTGCACGTATTCACATGGACAGAGCCTCCCGCCGTCGCGACTACCGGTTCGGCTGATGTGGGCCGAACCAGTAGCAATCCACCTATGATCTGAATAACTAAGGTAAAGTAAAAGAAAAAGGAATCCAAGCCTATGGATATTTTACAGACTGAAATCTGGCAAAATATTGAAACAGGTGCCATTAAAAAAAAACTTGGATATTAAGACATAAGCAAATTTAAAGAGAGAAACCCTCAATTTGTAAAAGTTATAATTCCTTAAAACTCCTCAGCTTATTGATGTTGCACAAATACTTCAGCTATTGAAGACTGTATTTTGAATTTGAATTTAATAACATTTATATGCCACCCAATCCCGTAGGACTCCGGGCGGCTTACAATACAGAATAAAATAAAAATAAAAATATAAGGGAAAGAAAGCATAGATTTAAAAACAACACACCATGCACTCAGCTCTAGATGGGGCTGGACCGTATTTTGGGATCAACAGCCCCAGGCCTGCCGGAACAGCCAGGTTTTAGTGGCTTTTCGGAAGGCCGAGAGAGTGGGAAGGGTCCGGATCTCTGCGGGGAGATCATTCCACAGGGCCGGAGCAGCTACAGAGAAAGCCCTCCCCCGAGTGGTTGCCACCCGGCATTGCCCGGTCGACGGCACCCGGAGGAGGCCCAGCCTGTGGGATCTTATGGGTCGTTGGGAGGTATGTGGCAGGAGGCGGTCTCACAGATATCCAGGTATCTTACTCAGCCTATTAAAACACCTACTCAAGAGCAGATAATAAATGTACAATTCATTTGTACATGAATTGGATTCCTGGATTCACAGCTAACTTTTGACCACCATCTCTCAGCTGTGACCAGGGGGGCATTTGCCCAGGTTCGCCTGGTGCGCCAGTTGCGGCCCTACCTGAATCGGGAGGCCCTCACAACAGTCACTCGAGCCCTTGTGATCTCTAGGCTGGAATACTGTAATGTGCTCTACATGGGGCTGCCCTTGAAGAGCATCCGAAGACTTCAGCTAGTCCAGAATGCGGCCGCGCGAGTGATCGTGGGCGCACCACGGTTCGCCCACATAACACCGATCCTCCGTGAGCTGCACTGGCTACCTGTTGGTCCCCGGGTGCACTTCAAGGTCTTACTCACCACCTATAAAGCACTCCATGGTAGTGGATCTGGCTATTTGAGAGACCGCCTTCTGCCAATTACCTCCCTGCGTCCCATAAGATCGCATAGAGTTGGCCTCCTCCGTATTCCATCCGCCAGTCAGTGCCGACTGGCGACTACTCGGAGGAGAGCCTTCTCTGTTGCGGCTCCGACACTATGGAACAATCTCCCCGTGGAGATTCGTACCCTCACCACCGTCCAGGCCTTCCGTACAGCCCTCAAGAACTGGCTAACCCGTCAGGCCTGGGGATAATCTTATTTCGCCCCTCCCGAATGCTGAGTGAATGTTGAGTTTTATTGTCTAATTTACTTTGTGCACATTTCTTTTTTTGTATTGTCCTACACTCCCCTTCCTTTTTTGATTGTAAGCCGCCCTGAGTCCCCTCAGGGAAAAGGGCGGCCTATAAATAAACTACAAACTACAAACTACAAACTACAAACTATTTGTTATATAACAAAGAAGAAATGATAGTGTATGAATTGATATACAGGCATGGTAGGATTAAGGAAGGTTCACAAAGAAAGATATGGAGTGATACACAGAACAGTGAATTAGATTTAGTTAGATTCCCTGCTCTTATTTCTTACATCATTTGTTTGTTTATTTTAATTGGTCAGTTACATATTTTTATTCCTTTTAAGATTGCTGCATAATGTTCCTCGCCTTGAAAGTGAATGGAGTGATGAGCATAGATAACTATATCTTCAGCTGGGAGAATGACAACTTCCGATCATACTCCATTTTTAATACAGCTTAATAGCCCACTTTCTTCACCTCATTACAGTTTAAATGGGGACTGAATCCTTTGATACTGTGTAATATTTAGGCTAAGGATAAAATTTCAGAAGAATTAAAAAGTACTTTCAAGACAAAAATCAAGCGGAACTTCAGCTTGATGTTATATTGAACACCATTTTATAAATATAGCAACTGCACTTAAAAAAAATAAGAATGTAACACACAAAAATAGAGACTACAAAAATTAGAAAAGGAAACTGTACATAATTGCCTTATTTATTCTAATATTAATAATTTTAGAGGAGGAGTATGAGGTTATTTAAGGGACTGCCTCTCCCCTATTACATCTGCCTCTCCCACCAGATCCAGCAGAGGCAGCATGCTGCAGGTCCAGTAGAAAGGTGGGTAGTTTGGTGGTTTGAATCCCTAGCGCTACGTATCTGACTGAGCTCCCACTAGTTGTCCCAACTTCTGCCAACCTAGCATGTAAAAAAGCACGTAGAATCCATTTTTGATGGGAAGGTAACAGTGTTCCATACGCCTTCCGTGTTTAGTCATGCCGGCCACATGACCATGGAGACGCCTTCAGACAGCGCTGGCTCTTTGGCTTTGAAACAGAGACGAGTACTACCCCTAAAGTCGGGAACAACTAATACGTATGTGCGAGCAGAACCTTTACCTTTAAGTGGACTTTCTGCTGTGTCCCCCAATTTGTGGAACATCCTTGCCCCCATAGTAAGGCTGGCTTCATCGCTTTTAACTTTCTGGAGTCCCTCAAGGGTTGGTTGTGTCATCAAGCTTGGGGACCCAAAGGATTGTTAAAACATTTAGATGGCTCCAGGGTAATTAACATCTGCTTTTGGCTCAATGTCTTCTGTATTGCTTTACTTAATTTTAAAGTTTGTAATATTAACATTAATATGAATTTGTATTATTTTTACCTTTGTATATACTATCAGAGCCGAGATGGCGCAGTGGTTAAATGCAGCACTGCAGGCTACTTCAGCTGACTGCAGTTCTGCAGTTCGGCTGTTCAAATCTCAGGGTTGACTCAGCCTTCCATCCTTCCAAGGTGGGTAAAATGAGGACCCGGATTGTTGTTGGGGGCGATATGCTGACTCTGTAAACCGCTTAGAGAGAGCTGAAAGCCCTATGAAGTGGTATATAAGTCTAACTGCTATTGCTATCTAGTGACATGGTCAGTCATATAAATATGACAAGAACTGTAGAATTTGATAAGCTATACAATAGAAACACATCATGCTGAAGATTTAGGGATACCATTTTTAAAACATTACTTCAAATCCTTTCAGCTAAAGCAATTCTTATTATGAGGATGTTTTTAAATAGATAAGTGCAAATTGAGTTAGCATTAGACTTTTCATTGAATAGGCAATAGCATTGCTTCCTGAGAGAAATAATGTAACTGCCATTTCAAATGCAATTGAAAACTTTTTGAAAAGATTTAAACATTTACTGGTGCCTAATTTGTCTGTTCTTCTCGACTTCTTAGATTACTTACTGTTTAAGCATTAGAATCCATTTGTTCCATTCAAAGCATTAGGTTGGCCCAAACCCTGTTGGACTTTTATAAGGCCCTAAATACCTGGTTATTTATCCTGGCATTGAATGAAGGTGTGAAAGAACAAATTTCCTGCTCATGATAGTGAATGTTGAGTGTTGATTGTACCTTCCTTAATTGCAATTAATGTATTTTAATTTTTTGTGTTTGTGGGTTTTTTAAAAAAAAAATTAATATGGTTTGCTGTCCAATGTCACTTGTTGAAATAAGTAATTATACAAATGGATTAAATAACAATAATAAAGTCCAAAATAATAGTAGAAGAAATTCAGATAAGAGCAGTTGTAAATACAGAGGAAACAGCTGATATCAACTACAATACAAGAAAACAATAGAAGACAAAGAATTGGAGAGGATCACAATGTATCAAGAGCTGAAAAATCAAAATGGAAAAATTATGGCATAAACTGCCCAGGACAATGCCAGTGGTTATTGACACACTGGATATCACACCTTTTTTTTTTGACTATTTAGAAAATACGTGAATTTAAAAAAAATTGCACCTGTCAATTACTAAAAGCCACACTTGGATCCACAAGGCTTGGATATGTACACAAAATACATTACGACCTCCTAGGTTTTTGGGAAGAACTTCTGATCCATAGACTACCACCAGCTAAAGAATTGATAGCTGTGATTTCACATTTTAGTGTATATAGAAAGAAAGAGATTTCTGTAGAATTAAAGTTAACAACATGACTGTTCTCTCACTGAAAATGTACTCCACATGCAATCAACAAATCAACAAGAAATATAAAAATTCTATAAATGAAGAATAAATTTAAGAATATCTAATAAGTATGCACTACCTATGCATATTACCCTGCAGAACAAAAACCATTTTGGATTAGATTTGAGGAAGAAAAATGCATTCTTGGTTAAGAACATATGCATGAATATAATAACCCAATTTATATGATAGTCCTCATTATATATATTTTTTCTTTTACCACACATTTTTGAAATGTTTTTATAATGTTTTTTCTTACATTGCATATTATACACAAACATTATACATGTGTTGTTTATATATCTGTGTTATTTTTCTTTTCCACTAAATTTAGCTTTAAACAAATATTTTGTTTTAGAATTGCTCCAATAAATTGGGCTAATATTAAAAATGTTCAGGATATATTAATAGTTATGAACCCTAAATATCTTTCAGGGTTTAATGTGAAACTCATGTTTAAATGCATTTTAAAATCAAGGTCACTTTTACAAGACATATCCAAGTCGTGCATTAATATACACATGGAAATCAATGCCTTGAGTGATAGACTTGAAGCTAATCTTGTATTCTGTTTGCATAGGCAGTTTCTCAATAGGTCTGACATTGATCATCTGTCCATTTGATTTGTTAACCTTATAAAAGTGATTTTATACAAAATGACTGAAGGCTTGCAGTGTAAAACACAATGCCATTACAAATTTTACTCCGGGGTGGAGAGGGAATCATAAATAGTCGTTTCTTCCTTTTCCCTTCTCTACAGAATGTTTAGGATTGACAAATCAAGAAAGATTTGCTTGATGTGGTTCTTTGTTTGTGTATCTGACTCTGTGTATGCTACTGAGTATTCTCTGAAGCCAAAGTTAAGCTAGCTACCAGTTTTTGAGGCCTGATGCTGATCATTTGAATGGCAAAATAGAACTGGTTTATAATCAGTAAATCTCTGTGAGATGGCAATATCATGGCAGAAATGAAATCATCATGCCTTTGCCTCTCTTGTGAGTGCATGGCAACATAGATACCACATAATAAATCTTTCCCTACCAGCTGTAATTATGTAGGAAAGCAATGATTCCAAGATCTACAAATCAAACTTGTTGTACTTCTCTTAAAAGAGTTTAGGAGGCAGGCATAATTAGCACTGCTTTAAAAAAAAAATCAAACACCTGAAAGCATAAACTAGTTTCTGGCCTTTAGTTCCATTAATACCAAACTCAGTTTACAGTCAAAACTCAGAAATCTTATTTTAGGCATTTTTGTATCGCCACATATATATGATGCCATGAGAAAAGGGAAAGGGAAAGGGTAAGGAAAAGGAAAAGGAAAAGGAAAAAGAAAAGGAAAAAGAAAAGGAAAAGGAAGGAAATGTAGAGAGTATTAGTTGAAAAATGACGAAATCCCAAAATCAAATCTCACCAAGAATATTGCTTAAGATCTGCATTTCTCATTTAGCAAATTTTGAAACAATTAGATCAAATCATGTTATTTGAGATTTCGGAGTATCAAATCAGGTTTGAAGTATATTTGTTAAGAAGGCCATTTTAAGCTTTTCTGCAAAACACCCAGAGTCCATAAATAAAGATAAACAGATCAGAGAGGAGCAAATCACTTTGCATTTTAAAATTTCACTGTAATGGAGATGCATCAAAATACACATTGTATCCTATCCATATTGGCAGCAAGTGTGACTTAATGGTACTCAAATACTCAAGGGAATCATTTCTTAATTAAAATAGTAACTCTTAACAATGAAGAATTGGTAACCTGGACAGGATACATCAAGTCTTCCTACTACAATATAAGAATCAATGCAGTGGTGCAATTCAGCCAGTTCTATCTGGTTTGGGCGAACTGGTAGCGGTGGCGGTGGGAGGGTCCATCCATCCGTCCGGACGTCATGGCACTTTGAGCATGCACAGAGGTGGTGCATGTGAGCAAAGCACAAAGAAGGACCACTTCTGTGGCCCCATCATGTGACAATGTTTAGTTGAGAAGACCCAGAGCACTTCCATGTTGTGTGATCTTACTCAGGGGTGGGTTTCAACCGCTTCGCGGCGGTCCCTGCGAACCGGTTGGTCGGCGAACCCAGAAGTAAGTAACTTCTGGGAACGGTGAAGGGCGCACCCGCCCGCCTGCGCTCCTTACCCGGTTTTGATGAGTTCTGCGCTTCCACGCATGCGCAGGACGCATACAGCGCCTGCGCGATCCTCCAGGTACAGCTGGAGCATCGCACAGATGCTAGTATGCATGCGTGCGCCGCGTGCGTGCACGCGCACGTCACACATGTGCACGAGGACGCCGCCGGCCCCGTTCCAACCGAACCGGTTGGAACGGGGCAAGAAATCCACCCCTGATCTTACTGTATGGTCAAAAAAAACCTGGAAATAAATCCAGTGGCTTTTGTGGCAATTTATTTTATTGTTAATCATGCAAAAGGACTAGGGACTTTCAAAACCATGTGCAAACTTTCATGTTAATAAGTAAGTTCCCAAGATAACTGTCTGTTTCAGAGTGACACAGCAGTATTCATTTGGCATGATGTTCTGAAATGCTAGATAAATGTTAAAATAATTTAAGTCACAGGTTTCCAGGAAACACTCAGGATGAAGCAAGCACAGCTTATATTTGTCAATATGGATAAAATGGAGGAAAATGAAGAGGCTCGTCTGAATTTCTGAAGGAAGGAAGGAGCAAAATTAAAACTAATTTATAGGTACGGTAAGGGCTTTTCTAAGCAATATCCAAATAATATATTTTAAACTTTAAACCAATATATAAAATAAAAGTATACCAACCATGATACAACTTTTTTTCAACATAAGCTGATCATAGAAAATTATTCTTGGCAGCCTCTCTGCTTCCCCACAATAGTTATAATAATCCACCCTGATTACTTTGGAATAAGGTTTTAACCTATAATTAAATGGACATACTGTATATCGAGATCCTTGAAATCTTCATCCTCATTAACAATAGCAACAAACAAATCACTCAAAAATATAATTAGATACTATGAGTAATTACTGCATGCAATGTTTAGAGTTAATTAAAAGCAAGGAAGATAAACATTGTGTATAATTTCCTCAGTAGAATGCCCATAGCATTCTGTTCTCTAATGGTATGGCCATGAAGAAAAGTTTGGAGCAAAATTAGGAGAATTGATACCTTAAAATTACATACATGTTAGTAAAATTTGAAATAGCAAATGTGTTTTTATTTAAAAAATATTTCCTTATTAAAATGAAATATAAAAGACATAGAGTCCAGTGGAACTATTCTTTAACTTTTTCCCAAATAGGTAGCACAATAAAATAAAATGAAAATCATTGGAAGATGTATAATAAGACCCTTCCCAAAAGATGGGAAATGAATTCTAGCTGTTCATTAAAATTAATATAGACATAAACATTGTTTTGTTTCAAGTAAAACAAGTAATCATGAATGCATTGGAAATAAATGATTTGTGTTATCTTTTTCTAACTGTAAATTCTCTTTTAACTGACTTTTTGATTGTTTCAAAATGAACACCGTGCCAGTTTGCAGAATAAACTACTTTCATATAAAATGCAGAATATAACTTTGCCATTGCCTACTATAAAAACAAATAAAACAAGCCAAAGCACTATTTCAAATTTCCTTGTATTTTGCTCCTTGTCCTGTGTAAAACACCTGCTGTTATTTACTAGCAGTCACAGCTAATATTTATAACGGGAGCAGAGATGATTAATTCTCTTTTTAGCCAATGAACCTTATATTCCTTTATAATATTTAGCTGCTATTACTTGGAAATAGTTTGTAGAAACTGTTCCCCATTGCATTAATTATAGTGTTTTTAAGATATACTTTACTTTTTTAAAAAAAATGTATTTGTCTAAATTCTGTAACCTGTTATTCTTTTTGCTGATAAATAAATCCTAGAACAGGTGGAGGCTAACATAAGGCCTAGACTTTATCTATCTAATCTCAGGATGAATACGACAGGCCACCATCTGTTCTCCATGTACACCATAGATAAAATACTGCCATGTAATTTAATCATTTAAAAACTCAAATGCAACTTACCATTTTATATCATCGGCAAGGGATGTTTCCTTGTCCTTCTGGATTCATAACAAATTAACTGTTTTCAGTCTGAATTTCAGCCTCAGTGAGTTATGTAGGAAGAAGGTCTGGATCACTAAGGAAATCTGACACTGAGGGTTTAGCGATGGGATCAGGTGGTGATATACTGAATAAAGAAGCAAGTAGGATATAAGAGACCTTGCAGATAAGAACAACAAAGCCATTAATACGTCCAATGACATATTTGGAAATAGAGGAAAGCATAACTTTTATATATCCCCTCTCTTATATACACCAATAATACAAATATTTATGAAGAACTTAAAAGAACTGGGTGGTGAGATATAGGAACATGAAAGTTGATGCTTTAAGACTTACGTCTGCAATGTCAATGTTATTAACATGCTCAATCTATAATTTTATTTGTAGCATGACATTTTTTCTATTATTTGCCAGTCCTAACAACACTGTTAACATGAAATTAACCTGAAATCATTAAGATGCTAAATATTCTGCTGATCCATGTATCATCCTCAGACTACTTTGTTTATGTTTGGAAAATATGTATGAATGAATGAATGTATGTATGTATGTATGTATGTATGTATGTATGTATGTATGTACGTACGTACGTACGTACGTACGTACGTACGTACGTATGTATGTTGTGGCACAACAGGAGCTGTTGGAGCTGCCACCAGGCTCCGACAGCAACGGGCCCTATGACTTGGCTCTGGAGGACCCTGGACAGGGTTACGACTCCGAGCAGGGCGCAGAGAGGCTGGTTGGCCACCAGGAGGCACCTGAGCGGTGGAGCAGTGGGGAGGACACAAGGGAGTGTGATCCTGCCATCATGCATTGGAGCAGTGTGGAGGAGACAAGGGAGTTGACCTGGATGCCCGGCAATGGAGGGCTAATAGGCATAAAGAACAGTTACACAGTTACAGGAGATAATGGAACTCAGCTGGTGGTAATTAGGCTCCTCTCAAGACTATGAAAGGAATGACTTTCCACATGCTCGTCGCAGGAATCAACATATTCACTAGAGCTGGAGAAGCTATCATGGCTAGTTTGGCAGGCTGGATTGCTGCCAAGGTTAGTCTGTGCTGGATTGCTGTCAAGGTCCTGTCTGTGTGTTAATAAATCCTTTGAAGTATCTTTGGTTTAAGAAGAGGGGGGGGTCAGAACATACATACATACGTACGTACGCACGTGTGCGCGCGCACACACACACATATACATATACATACATACATACATACATACATACATATATGTTTGTGTGTGTGTGTATGTGTCTGTCTGTATGTCTGTGTATGATATTTACCATGTCTAAATATCATCTTGCTTTCTTTATTTCATTTCCTTGGCCTCCTCCTCACTTCCCATTCCAGAAAGAGATATTAATAGAATTGCAGCCCCCTCCCCCAACTTGTGCTGAAAACTTTAAATCCCAGAATGCAATAGGATAAAGCCAGTAGTGGGTTGCAAAATTTTTTATTCAAAGTTCAGACATGTTTGCGTACATGATGCTTCTGCACATGCGCAGAAACGTCCGGGCGGGCGGGAAGAGCCTCTCACCGCCGCTACTACCGGTTCACCTGAACCACGAGCAACCCAACTCTGGAAAAAACCCTTGCCCACCAAACCATCTTTACTTTGTATTGGAAAGAACTCTCAGAAACAGAGAAAGTAGTTCTGAGCAATCATTGAGATTGGTTTTCACTGCTAAGCCAAACTTGGATTTAGCTGAGATGATTCTGTTCTTTCTTAACCTTTGCTTCCAAGTATTAGACGGGGAATTCAACATTTTCCTTTCCAAAATTGAACCGAAGGGAAAGCTTGTCTGCAATTTTTCTGTGGGAGAATATTATATATAAATATAGAAGGCCTTATTTTATGAATTTTTTCTCTCCGTAACATGGATAATTTGACTTACTTTAGTCTTTCTGAGTTTGAGTTTGAGTTTTATTTCATTTATATGCCGCCCTTTTCCCTAAGGGGACTCAGGGCGGCTCACAACTCAAAAAGGGAAGGGGGGATACAAACAGTTTAACAAGAACACAAAACTATACATAGTTAAAAAGCACAACAATCATACCATTCGAGATAGGGGCAGCGGATCTTTAGCCCCAGGCCTGTCGGAACAGCCAGGTTTTAAGGGCTATGCGGAAGGCCTGGAGGGTGGTGAGGGTACGAATCTCCACGCGGAGTTCGTTCCAGAGGATCGGAGCAGCCACAGAGAAGGCTCTCCTCCGGGTAGTCGCCAGTCAACACTGGCCGGCGGATGGAATTCGGAGGAGGCCTAGTCTGTGGGATCTAATTGGTCTAGTGGAGGTAATTGGCAGTAGGCGGTCTCTCAAGTACCCAGGTCCAATACCATGAAGGGCTTTATAAGTGACGACTAGCGCCTTAAAGCGTATCCGGAGACCAATAGGCAGCCAGTGCAGCTCGCGGAGGATAGGTGTTACGTGGGTGCACCCACAATCGCTCGCGCGGCTGCATTCTGGACAAGCTGAAGTCGCCGAATACTCTTCAAGGGCTGCCCCATGTAGAGCACGTTGCAGTAGTGACACTTCTGTGGTTAACAATACTTTTTACTTTTTAAAAATTGTTGTTATGACAGCTTATATATGTCGCATTTGGCAGGATAATATTCCACTTGACATAGGCTACCAATGAAATGAATTAGGGGAAGTAAGGTGAGGCACCGGAAGGCCCAGCAGCCTTCTTGGGACTAAAACTGCAAGTCTTTGTCAATAGAAGATCCCAATGATCTTCGGTCTGCTTTGAGACTGTACTGACAAGGGCATTAAGGAACCCTGGATTCAGATCACTCAGAGAATTTGCCTCAGAGAAACAAAGCTTGCAAGGAAACACAATGTTCAGAGATGCTGCCTTAGTTTCCCTTTGAAGAATTCAAAATGAGGGGGATTGTTTCTCCGGCTGGGCAACTCCTCCCCCCCCCAATTTTATATTATGACAGCCCAAATATAATTTATTCAGAAATTCTGCTGAATCATTGCCTCACCCGAAGGCAATGATTCTTCTGTGTGCTGTCCTTCCCTATTTGATTCAAAGTGAAGCATTGATGGATTTGTAATCCAATCAACTTTACCAATGGATGCCTCTCTGTTTGTTGCATGTTCTCACAATGGAAGTTTCATCCCCAGAGGGAGCACTGGAATTAAACAAGTCATATATGGAAAAAAGTGTCTGTGTGTGTGTGTGTGTGTGTGTGTGTGTGAGAGAGAGAGAGAGAGAGAGAGAGAGAGAGAGAGAGAGAGAGAGAGAGAGAGAGAGAGAGAGAGAGAGAGAGAGAGAGAGAGAGAGAGAGAGAGAGAGATGAAGGAAAAGGAGAAAAAAGGGGAAGGAAGACTCTTTCTAAGACTTATCCTGCAATAATTGTGACTCTTCTAATATCTGCCATGTTGTAAATGGTTTTTTGTTTGGAGTGGTGAAATTTTGGGTATTTCAGAGATCAAAGTGAGAAGGTGAAGGGGAAATCCTTTTTGTGATCAAATAGAAAGGTTTACTACATTTTGATTTCTGTAGTTTAGTAAGAAGCTGATTCTCATATTGGTTCTGGACTTGGCCTTATGTAATGTGTTACTTCTGCATGAAGCTTAATCTTACATCTAACATGCTGTGAGCTACATTTATCAGCTTCCTGGTTCAATAGCCTTGTATGTTCTAGTTTGAACATCTTGTCAACAAGGTTAATAAATTATGTCAATTGCAGTAAAACAATATCTGGGGGAGTGGATGTCCCTATCATAATTTACTTTTACAGCAACTGTTTTCCATATTTGTATGTATGAAAGCCATCTGGATAGTGTTCACACTTAGGTATTTGAATGATAAAACAGATGGCTAAATCAAATCATTTTAGGAACCTATGTGGCAACTGGTTACTTTAAAAAAAAAAGCAGATAACTGGTTTTATCCACTACCATATTTTGAAACAATTTGTTTAGTCTTGCTTTGAAAATTTGCCACTTTGGAAAATGCAGTCAATCAATCGCTAGTGGTAACAAGCAATAATAACTATGGTATTTCTCTCTTCCCCCAGCATCATGTCTGGCTAATAGGATTTCTCTTAACTTCTATGGACATAGAAATAGAATAATAAATTGCCAAAAATTCTATATCCATAATCAAAAAGAGAGCATTGGGTATTCTTAAACAAATGATTGAAATGTTAACTAAGACATTTCGGACAGAAAAAGAGAGTTCATGTTATATAAAGAACATATTTGTGGATGAATATTAAAAATAAATTACCGTGATATATAAGGTGACCAGATTTTCAGATTGGTAAAGAGGGACACCTTTGACCGGGGGGGGGGGGGGGGTTGATTAAAAATTTTATAAGGAGCAACAAAAATTTTCATACGACGGAAAAATAGTATTGTAATTTTTTTTTTATTTCAACATAACTACAATTTACAAATATAAATTGTAACGGTTGCCAAACATCCAAATTTTGATCACGTGACCATGAGGATGCTGCAACGGTCGCTAAGTGTGAAAAAGGTCACTAAGTGTGAAAAATGGTCATCAGTCACTTTTTTCAATGCCATTGTAACTTTGGTCACTATATCACCTTTCTTGCCACAGTTCTTAAGTGAATAAATGCAGCTGATAAATTAGTAACATAAGTGAATCTGGTTTCCCCATTTGACTTTGTCAAAAGGTGATTATATGACCTCAGGACACTGAAACCATCATAAATACGAATCTGTTGCCAAACATCCAAATTTTGATCGCGTGACCATGAGGATGCTGCAATGGTCGCTAAGTGTGAAAATGGTCGCTAAGTGTGAAAAATGGTCATCAGTCACTTTTTTCAATGCCATTGTAACTTTGGTCACTAAGCCCATTATATCACCTTTCTTGCCACAGTTCTTAAGTGAATAAATGCAGCTGATAAGTTAGTAACATAAGTGATCTGGTTTCCCCATTATATGACCCCAGGACACTGAAACCATCATAAATACGAATGTTGCCAAACATCAAAATTTTGATCACGTGACCATGAGGATGCTGCAATGGTCGATAAGTGTGAAAATGGTCGATAAGTGTGAAAAATGGTCATCAGTCACTTTTTTCAATGCCATTGTAACTTTGGTCACTATACCACCTTTCTTGCCACAGTTCTTAAGTGAATCTTAAGTGAAGATGTTATATCTTAAGTGAATCTTAAGTCTTAAGTGAAGATGTTATACAGTAGAACCTCTGGTCACGAACGCTTCTGACCAAAATATTCACATTCTCCCCACTGCTGATTTCCCCTTCTGCACCATTTTTTTTGTAAGCGCCAAATTTCCAAAATTAGGTTTGATTCATGACCAAATCAGTTTGCGACCAAAGTTATGGAACAAATTATGGTTGTGACCAGAGGTTCTACTGTATTCATGCCTTTACATACTCTATATCACCTCAAAATGTTGCACAGCCTTCATAAGTTTCTAATACAGATAAAATTAAATACAACATCAAAACCATAAAAAAGTAAAATTAACCTGGCTGGAAAACCCTATGCCTGTCTTGCTATTATTACTGACACACTTGCTGCAGTATTTGATGGCTAAAAGAAAAAAAAATATTGTTAAAGTGTGCATTATGTTCACTCCCATGTCTTGTCTGCTGCGTTGATTTTGAATTCATTAAAAGAGCTTATTTTACATCAAATCCCTCTCATATTATTCTCCTATGTTCAATAAACCCTAAGAGACAGCATACTATACATAGAAATTCCTGTAACTGTATATTTAGTAAATTGTGGAGCTGAGTTTATCTAATTAACTCAGTTTTTGGACTTGAGTAATCACATACAATAAAGGAAATAAAACTATTTAGAATGAAGTGTAGTTGGGTATTTGTGATTAAGGGTGTCATGCAGAAACAATTACAGTTTTGATCAGGAAAATACCCTAAAAAAAAACCTTTTGTTCTTTCAGGGTTTTTTTTTTAAATGATTTTTCCATGGTACATCATAGTGTTACACATATTGTTTTGAATAAAAAAAACTAGCAGCTGCACATTTTTAAAAACCTACATTATTTTAAAATGCATTAAAAAAATAAAAGAAAAAAACCCAGCACACTTACCAGAAAGTTTCTTTTCCCACCATTTTGAGCAGTCCTCCAACCTCCGTGCCCCTCCCCTCCGGAAAATCCAGGAAGTAACACTGGTGACCCCTCTAGCCATTTCATGCAGCTCTCCAATGGTTCTCAATCTCTTCTTTATCATGGACTTCCTTTAAATATATTTTGGGACCAAGGACCACCAAGACTTAACTCAAGATTTAAATCATAACATTTTTTTCAAGCTTTCCCAGGGGTCCACAGACCACAGGTTGAAAATCATTGCTCTAGTCAGATCCAGAACAAAGTTTTGTTTCAAAAAAAAAAAAAAAAAAAACCAGAACTGAAGTTAAAGAGTTTTTTTTTAATCCAAAGCAGTGTTTTATTTTCTATACCTGCCAAAGTGTTTTCTTACCAAGAAAAAAAAATACCACTTCATTTTCAAAATTTTATTGTTGCCCTATTTCTTAACAGATAGACAAACAAGAACAAAGGTGGAATTGACAATGTAAAGCCGCACAGATCTACACTCAAGCATTGGGTGAAGGCAGAAAGTTGAAAGATTCAAATTCTCCAAAGAATTGATGGGCTCTTGGTCTAATCCCCACAGTCCGATGACAGGGAATGCAGAATTGGCTTCTCCGTTTGTTTTAAAGAACAAACAAACCAGAACCGAATAAATAGCAGAATCATTTGCTGTTTGTGGGGAATGACAATTTCAGGAAAGAGATTGGCAATTCACTTTCATTATTCAGATGCATTTTGGGTTTAGGTTGAGGAAACACTGATTCCACACTGGAAATACTGTTTCAGCCTCATTTACAAATGTTTTGTTTTGTTGGATCAATCCTTTTATACTTTCAGAGACAGATCCTTATTGGGAGAAGAAAAAATAAATGGGATTTTGACCTGGAGAAGATTGAATAAACCCTGTCTCTGTTTGTCATCCTAATATAGTGCCATGTATGCCAAGTTATTAAAATAAATAATAAAAACAAGTAGCCTGAAATATTTAATATTCTGACCCACAGTAAAATACATAAACTTTCCATTTTATTGTCTCATCTACTATATTATCCATTGATATTTTCACATAACAAGGCCACCATTCCCATTTTGTGGCTGCAGGAATGTTATAAACCTTATGGAGACAACTTATGAATTATGATGTATGCTTATTCAATAAGCCGTAGTGGCTTGAAGGACTGACCCACCAGGAATGTTTATCTTAGTTAATAGTTTGTTAAAGATAACAAAGATCAGCAAAGATCAGGTACGTATGGGTTGGAGGTAGAAGGAGGAATTCAAACTTCATCCTCAAGTGTAGATCCCTCCCCAAGTGTAGTTTGATTGCAGGCAGAGCATGTTGCCTTTTCAAACACACACACACACACACACACACACAGAGCACTGGATAAAACTACATAAGCCCAGCTCCCACTGATTACAAGTTTGAAAAGGTAACGTGGCTCCGCCTACAATCAAAGGCTCGGATCAGCTCCAATCCAACTTCTGTGTTTGTGTTTGTTTGAGAGAGAGAGAGAGTGAGAGAGGGAAGGGGGTAGGAGAGATAGTCCAATCCAACTTATCTGTGTGCGTGTGTCTGTTTGAGACAGGGGGGAGGGAGGGAGAGAGGGAGGAAGGAGGGGGAGGGAGAAGAAAAAGAATGAAGGAATTTGATTTGATTTGATTTGATTTATTAGACATTTATAGGCCGCCCTTTTCCCAGAGGGGACTCAGGGCGGCTTACAATCAAAAAAAGGAAGGGGAGTGTAGGACAATACAAAAAGAAATGTGCACAAAAGTAAATTAGACAGTAAAACTCAACATTCACTCAGCATTCGGGAGGGGCAAAAATAAGATTATCCCCAGGCCTGACGGGCTAGCCAGTTCTTGAGGGCTGTGCGGAAGGCCTGGACGGTGGTGAGGGTACGAATCTCCACGGGGAGATTGTTCCATAGTGTCGGAGCCGCAACAGAGAAGGCTCTCCTCCGAGTAGTCGCCAGTCGGCACTGACTGGCGGATGGAATACGGAGGAGGCCAACTCTATGCGATCTAAGGAAACTTTTTGGCAAAGGAGAAAAACAAATGCTGTTGCTTTAAATCTGAACTGAGCATGCCTGGCTGTGGAATTCTGGGAGTTGAAGTCCACAAGTCTAAAAAAATTTGAAACCCACCACTGTGTCAGTGCCTCACCAGCCATAAACCTCACCGCATGTCACTGCTATCAAGGAAACTTGGTATTAATTTGTTGTTCATTTGTTTAGCAAATTTTAAAACTGCCCATCTGCCTCACAGAGGGATTATGGGTGGTGTAAAAATAGTATATAAAATATAAAAGGCAAGCAATGTTAAAATTAATTAAAAGACAGAGGGAGAACTTTCAGGGTGCGAACCAAATCCACCACTGTTATACACTTGTGATTAATTAATTGATGTTTGCACATTACCTAGCTTCTTGAAATCACTATCTAAATATTCACCATCTAGATCAGAGTCTAGGCAACAAAAATAACTTCTTAACAATGTGGCCTATGGTTATATCTGAGTGTGATTAATAGGACATATTGTAATAACTTAAATCCTTTCACAGGCAAAATTAATAATGAATGAGTCAAAAAGTTTTTTTTTCTGCTCAACATCTTCTAAAAGTTAATTAGGAAACTTGTTCATGAGAAATAAGTGTGAGGGGTTATGCACAAATCCTTAGTTCTGTTTTAAAAGAAAATATCTAAGTGCTTAGATCTGGCCCATGGGGCCGGCCTGGAAACAGCAAAGGACCAGCCTGTTCTGCCTCTGCCAGCGAAAACAGAGCTCGGGAGGGTGGGGGGCAGGGGGGTAAAAACAAAACAAAAGGAGACATTTAAGCATGCAAGAATGGACAGGGAAGGGAAAGAGGAAAGACAAAGAAAAAGAAGGAAACAGGGGAAGGAAGAAGAAAGGAGAATGAAGAGGGAAGGAAAAAGAAGGAAGGAAGGAGGGAGATTATGAGAATGAGGGGGGTCTCATGGAAGTCCTACCTTGGTACTTGACCACCACAGGTTCCCCCCCCCCCCCGGACATAAGCTGACCATGCCCCTGGCCACACCCACAAATCAAATTTGACACCCCTTTTCTACAACATTCTAGATCATATGCTATAAAATAATCCAGGAGAAAAAAAGACTGCACAAACAAAACAACATATAAATTGATACTATTTTAGATAATTAAAGAACTTCCACCACTTATGGCAAATGATTTAGATGGGTAAAAGTGAAGGAAAAATAAGGTCTGTCTCAGGTGAAAGATGAATCCAGTATGCTGATGATACCAGTTGAACCAGAGGTAGGTTGGTTCCTGTTCAACCCGGATCTGGCAAACCGGTAGTGGCGGCAGTAGGAGACTCCACCCACACACCCGGACACTTCTGTGCATGCACACAAGCGAACCAGTAGTTTAAAAAAAAAATAGAAACCTACCACTGAGTTATACATATTGGCCCTGAGCAAGTAAGTGATACAGTCAATGTCATCTCCTAGTGTCTGGATGCTGAGTAAATTTGGATGAGGAGGCTCAATCATGTCTCTGGATATTAGAGTCCTCTAGATCTAGCAACCTTACATTTTTAGTCCCAGACAGACATTCACTGCAAAAGCTTATTACTGATTCATTTAAAATTGTTATGCAAAAAGGAAGTGATTCTGTATCCACAACTCCTGCTCATGGAGCAGATGGTATATGTGGCCATGAGACAGGGGTGAGTTTCAGGCGGTTCGCGGTGGTCCCCGCAAACCGGTTGGTCGGCGAACCCGGAAGTAAGTAACTTCCGGGAACGCCGAAGGATCCACCCGCCCGCGTTTCTTACCCGGTTTTGACGAGTTCTGCACTTCCATGCATGCGCAGAACGCATACAGCGCCTGCGCGATCCTCCAAGAGCAGCTGGAGCATCGCACAGGCGCTAGTACGCATGCATGCACTGCACACGTGTATGAGGACGCCGCTGGCCCCGTTCCAACCGGTTCTGTTGGAACGGGGCGAGAAACCCACCCCTGCCATGAGGTCCTTTGCAAAGTTTCAATTTAGGCATCAATTGTCCTGTTCCTGGATCAGAACATCCTCCAGATGTCCTTTGTTACATCAACATTGGATCATTAAAAAAAAAACCAGTTGGTTTATTTTTTCTATTTATTGGTTGTTTAAGTCAGCCAAAGTCACTCTGGACTCAAACTTAAATCAATTAATCAATCAATCAGATAAATAAATTTGATCATACTGACTCACACAATATATTGCGCATGGGACTCCACAGATGATTATATAACGCTATCTCTTTTCGTATTTTCCCTTATCAGAGATCACTTATGCCGATAGTATTGATTGCCTTCAATCAGTATTCAAGTCAAGAGAGACAAACAGAACAGGCAGAGGCACAAAATGACAGGTTGTAACTATCCTATTTATTTATTTATAGCCATCCCTGCTGATTCTGAATTAGCATCAACTGAATAAGAATTCTGTACCTTCTTATACATCGTGCTAACAATTTTTAGTATTTCAAATTAATTATTCTATTCTAGTCTATTGCAACATATATCCATTTACATTATACAAATCGGGCCTAGTTGAAGAAATTAGTGGTACATTTCTGCCTTTTTGACTTTTTGGTGTTATTCTTCACTTTTTATATTTTGTGAACCTAACACATGTAGGCAATCACTGCCACTACAACAGGGGTGGGTTTCTCGCCCCGTTCCAACCAGTTCGGTTGGAATGGGGCCAGCGGCGTCCTCGTGCACGCGCGCAGTGCATGCATGCGTACTAGCATCTGTGCGATGCTCCAGCTGCTCCTGGAGGATCGCGCAGGCGCTGTATGCGTCCTGCGCATGCGTGGAAGCGCAGAACTCGTCAAAACCGGGTAAGGGGCGCGGGCGGGCGGCTGGGCCCTTCGCCGTTCCCGGAAGTTACTTACTTCCGGGTTCGCCGACCAACCGGTTTGCGGGGACCGCCGCGAACCGGTTGAAACCCACCCCTGGACTACAACCACTATACACAAATAATAAAATACAGCTTTTTATTCATATCAATTTCCACGTCCCATGAAGCAGTGGGAAATATAAGCATGTGAGATATAGCAGGTTAACCTGTAAGCAGAATCAAACAATACCATTACTTTATGTGATGTCCTGGAAAACTGAGAGATGTGTGCAAATCACCGTGTTCTTTTGATTTTTTTAAAAAAATAATATATGACCTCTTCCACACAGGTTAGAAGGAAGAGTTTGAATTTGTTATGTCTTCGGTTTTTAATCTCAGCATCCTTTCCAGTTGCATGTTCAATGCAGTTCAATGCTCTACATGGGGCAGCCCTTGAAGAGCATTTGGAGACTTCAGCTTGCCCAGGATGCAGCCGCGCGAGCGATTGTGGGTGCACCTCGGTACACCCACGTTACACCTATCCTCCGCGAGCTGCACTGGCTGCCTATTGGTATTCGGATATGCTTCAAGGTGCTAGTCGTCACTTATAAAGCCCTTCATGGTATTGGACCTGGGTACTTGAGAGACCGCCTGCTGCCAATTACCTCCAATAGACCGATTAGATCCCACAGATTAGGCCTCCTCCGAATTCCATCCACTGGCCAATGCCGTCTGGCGACCACTCGGAGGAGGGCCTTCTCTGTGGCTGCCCCGGCCCTCTGGAACGAACTCCCTGTGGAGATTCGAACCCTCACCACCCTCCAGGCCTTCCGCAAAGCCCTTAAAACCTGGCTATTCCGACAGGCCTGGGGCTAATGAGCTTTTGTCCCCTCTCGAATGGTATGGTTGTTGTGTGTTTTAAAATTGTGGCATTGTTTTGTTCGTGTTCTTTTTTTCCTTATTTGTACCCCCCCCCCTTTGACTTGAGTTGTGAGCTGCCCTGAGTCCCCTTCGGGGAAAAGGGCGGCATAGAAATATAATAAATTCAATTCAATTCAGTTCTTTACCAGTTTGCAATTAACTAATGACTAAATGAGCTTGAAATGTACAAATATTGCATTCTACTTCTATCAACCATAACTTACTTGCTAATCTTAAGCACATTCATTAACATTTAATGAACCCTGAGTAATTTTAGATAAAAACAGCAAAGAAAAAGGTATTTGGCAGTAGATAAAGGTCTGTTAGTGAACCGCTGATTAATTTGAGCTTTTTAGTTTCTGTTGATTTATAATAAGGTTTTGCGTCGTTGTTTTTTTTTTTTTTGCAAAAAATGTTCCTTTAGTAAATTTGGTGTGATTCACTAGGATGATTTTTCTGAACTTATGTATGCATATCTGTTTATGTATGCAAAAGGCATATGTCTTTGTCAAGTGATCCTAAATCTAAATGCTTGTTTGTTTTATTTTACTAGATTGCAGGGCAAAGCAGCAGGAGAAGAAAGCGGACCGAATAATTATCAAATAAGACTGGCATCAAATGCATCTCAAAAAGAGAGATTTGTATTTATAGAAAGGACAGTTTATTAGGAAAATCATAGTTTGTGTAGCTAATAAATATTAATTTTGAATTATTGAGTCTACAATGCAGGATTTCTCAAAACTCTACAATTGTATTATTATTTTTTTCAGCCAGAAACATTTTTTTATGCTTTTAAATCCCACTGATCCAATGAAAAATGCATTATGGGAAATTAAAGGGCATCTTTCTTTCACCCCCCCAAAAAATATTGGAAACTATTTCAATCCATTAGTCATGCTGCATTTATTCATATGTCTTAGGAAAGATGCAAAATAAATCAATAATAGGGTTTAAGAGGTGCATCCCCTATTTTTTTCCAGAAATTTTCAATTAAACAAACTGTCTAGCGATTTGCAACCTGCTAACATAATTTTCAAAAAACAGAATATATATTTCAAAGTATTCAATACATGTTAATTTATCATGATGGGCTTATTATTTTCCTTCTTAAATCTGATCTAAATTGTCTAGATATTCTTTTTTTCCCCTGATTCATAAATAACAGTATGGTATTGGATCTGGGTACTTGAGAGACCGCCTGCTGCCAATTACCTCCCACAGACCCATTAGATCTCACAGGGTTGACCTCCTCCGGGTGCCGTCTACCAGCCAATGCCACCTGGCTATTCCCCGGGGGAAGGCCTTCTCTGTGGCAGCTCCGGCCCTCTAAAATGAACTCCCCGCAGGGATTCGGACCCTCACCTCTCTCCAGGCCTTCCGAAAAGCTGTCAAAACCTGGCTTTGCCGGCAGGCCTGGGGGTGATGAGTTCCCTCCCCTCTCGACATGTATGGCTGTGCGACTGTTGTCTACTTTTATTATTTGTATTTTGTCTTTTATGTTCCCCCTTTTTTCCCCCCTTGAATTGTTCGCTGCCCTGAGTCCTCCCGGAGAAGGGTGGCATACAAATAATAAAATAGAAATACAAATACAAATGCAAACAGTTCATGTTGTGATCAAATGAAGCTAACATTCTACAGTGACAAATATGAAAATATCATTTCCCAGTCAAATTTTATTTAATCATTAGAATTCTTCCTCTTAAAGATATTTAGAGGATTCCAGTGACCTTCCCAATAATACAGCAAAAGTTATAGTGCTGTGATAACCTGGAAGATTCACCATTTCTGTGTTAATTATGGTGTGAGTGATGCGGGGGGTGGGGGTGGGGTGAGGTGGAATGGCCAGTATTCTATGCCAGAACAGCAACATATGGAATAGCATAATAATTACTTTTATGTTTGGAGTAAATGAAGGCATTTTTGAGCATGCTAGGAAAAAGGAACAAGGGATCATATATTGTCCATAAAATGCTACATGATTTCTCTTCCAATTGAAATACCAATCCACCTTCAGCACAGGTTTTACCTGCTCAAGTATATGCTGTTTCAAGAACGAGGTAGAAATATATTGATATTGTTGCACTGTGAATTTCAACTTGCATCAACTTTGGCTGGAGTATAATTTAAAATTAGTAATATGCCATCATTTTTCTGCGCCTATGTTCGTTCTATTTTTATTTTTTTTTTCATTCTCAACCCAACCATCCTTCTGGCAGCTGGAGGAAAATATATATCACTAGTTCGAATTAACATAAAGGGGGGAAAAAAAGAGAGATTGCTTGTAGCAGATGCATTTTCCTATCTTGTCACTTGCATAAAACCAAGATGATTGCTCTGTAGTAGATTTATGTTTTAGTTAAGCTGAAGTTTCACTTTTGTGTGCTGCTTAAGATCAAGCAGAGATGCATAGCTACAGTTTGCATTCATTATGGTTTATTGACAACAGAGCTCTCTCTACTGAGTTTTCGGAGTCGTGTTCATGCTTCTCAGGAGTGGGTTGAAGGGAATATTCTAAAGGAAATGATCAACAGTCTGATAGAAGGACTGTAAATATAACTTACTATGACAGACTGGTAATTTTTATGTGCTGTATTATAGACAGTTTCTAGAGTTTCATATTCTGATTTTTTCCCCTTTAAAAAAGTAACAACTCCACTGTAGAAATTTAAAAGGTGCAGTGACTACTGCAACGTGCTCTACATGGGGCAGCCCTTGAAGAGCATTCGGAGACTCCAGCTTGTCCAGAATGCAGCCGCGCGAGCGATCGTGGGTGCACCTCGGTTCACCCACGTAACACCTATCCTCTGTGAGCTGCACTGGCTGCCTATTGGTCTCCGGATACGCTTCAAGGCACTAGTCGTCACTTATAAAGCCCTTCATGGTATTGGACCTGGGTACTTGAGAGACCGCCTGCTGCCAATTACCTCCACTAGAACGATTAGATCCCACAGATTAGGCCTCCTCTGAATTCCATCCGCCGGCCAGTGTCGACTGGCGACTACCCGGAGGAGAGCCTTCTCTGTGGCTGCTCCAACCCTCTGGAACGAACTCCCCGTGGAGATTCGAACCCTCACCACCCTCCAGGCCTTCCGCATAGCCCTTAAAACCTGGCTGTTCCGACAGGCCTGGGGCTAAAGAGCTGTTGCCCCCGTCTCAAATGGTATGACTGTCGTGTGTTTTAAATTATGCCTTGTTATGTGTCGTTTTTTAATTTTTGTCTGTATCCCCCTTCCCTGGTTTGAGTTGTGAGCTGCCCTGAGTCCCCTTCGGGGGAAAAGGGCGGCATATAAATATAATAAACAAACAAACAAACAAAAGAATTTTTAACCTGTTTATTTTAGCAGTGGGATACATGCATCATTATGTTTCTCATTTTATACATGTATGAGATCTTGGTTTATTGGTAGGTGCTGTTTTTGGAAAAGATATCCAAAATAAAAAGAGTATTCTAATTGTGATTGATATCCATTATTTATTCGTCGTTCCTCCCACCAATTCAGAGATGAGTTTCTATCATTTCGGTCTGGTTCTACCGAACTGGTAGTGCTGCCTTTAAACAGAAAGCGAACCAGTTCTCTGTTTTTGTTAAATGAGAGCACGCAAGGGCACGCGAGGTGCTGCCATCAGCTGGCCAGCGCGTGCATGCTGAGTTCACCATTTTTCGCCCTTTCCAGGCTCCAGAGGCTTTATAGGAGCCTGGAGAGGGTGAAAAGAGCCTCCCCCAACTCCCCTGGAGGCCCTCTGGAAGCTTCATGGAAGCTCCTGAAGCCTCCGGAGCACAAAAAATGCCCCTATGGGCAAACCGGAAGTTCGGGAATGGACTTCCGGTTTGCTCGGAGGGTCGTTTGAAGTGTTCCTGAGGCTTCGGGGAAGCCTCCTGAAGGTCCCTGAAGCCTCCGGAGCATTCAAAATGGAAGTCACTTCCGGTTTGCTTGTAAGGCCTTTTTGTGCCCTCCGGAGGCTTCAAGGAAGCCTCCTGAAGGTCCCTGAAGCCTCCGGAGGGCCTCTGGGGGGGGAGGCTTTTTTCGCCCTCCCCAGGCTCCTATAAAGTCTCTGGAGCCTGGGGAGGGCGAAAAAAGGATGCAAAAAATGGGGGGTCACGGCTGTAGTGTGTGCATGCACACTGGGGGGGGAGCGTATTGTATTATGGGTGTGGCACGCCCGCGCACGACTCCCCTGTGCTCCCCCTACTTATGGCACACGAGCTCCCCCTACTTATGGTTCACCATCACTGATCTAGCTTGTCCAACATTTTGCTACTCAGAATGCAATCAGATATTTCTGGAAAGCCAACAAACAAAGCGTGGCATAAGGTAATAACTCTTCACCACAAACCAAAGTACAGAGATTGGCCTATCAGCTTTCCCTATTTTTAGGGACAGATAAATCCAGCAAATTTTCATTCTGTTCTTTGAATTAAAAATCTATTTTAAAAGCTGTCCTAGGTTGGACTCAGATAGATTGTACATAAAAAGTATGCAAAAGATTGAAATGAGACTGAATTGTTCCAATCCTGATAACTCTCACTCAGAATCTGGAATGAATGATTTTGACCTCAACAGAAGAGTTCCAACATTGAAAGAGGTCATTCTAATCCCTATTTCAATTGTCTGCTTCAAGATCAAAATATGTTATGAAACAATTTCAGACATTTGGAAGAGACTCCTGACAAGGACCAATCTGTTCCAACATGATATTTTAGAAATGTAACATAGCAACTTCAATATTTGATTCACTTACAGCTTCTTTCTCAATATTAAATCTCTTTTTTAAGTCAAAGAAACATGAATTAATTTATGCTAGCAACATCATTAACCATTTTGGACATTAAATTTATTTTATTTAGGATATGATGCTGGTTCTATTCCAGGACTGGAAAAGAAACTTGCATTCTTTAAAGAAAATCACACTACTACGAGCATGTTTTATTTAAATTAAACACACACACACACACACACACACACACACACACACACCTCAACCATCTCTTAAAATAGATGCAATTCCCATCTATCTTCACTGCATTTTTTCTGGAGAAGGACGGTACAGGTAACCCTTATCTTATAACAATTAATTTAGTAACTGTTGAAAGTTACAACAGCATTGAAAAAGTGAGATAGGAAGGAAGGAAGTAGAGAAGGAACGGAGGGAGAAAAGAAAGGGAAACGGGCACCAGGGATGGTAAACAAAGCAACCCAAACTGTATATTATAACCTTTTAAATGGAATAACAAAAGTATAAGAATGGCAAAGAAAAAAAATAACCATGTGAATGTATATCTATAATTGTATGTAAGAGAATAAACAATAGTAAGAATATAAAGCATAATACAGGTAACAATATTTTGTTATAAATAGCTAAGTATAAATAAATATAGAATAGTACATAAAAATGGATAACGAATAAGGAGACTATGAATGCAAGATAGAAATGTATAGAAGGGAAAACACTAACTGTAAAGAAACCGATACGGAACTGCTGTATGATATATGATGGAACTTCTTGTTCCTATATTGTTTTAAGTCATGTGTTTGTTTTTGTTGATGTGTTGATGTGTTTAAAATAAAAATAAAAAGTGACTTTTGACTGTTTTTCATACTTTCATTGAAGCATCCCCATGGTCTCATGATCAAAATTTGAGTGCTTGGCAACTGACTTATATTTATGATTGTTGCAGTGTCCCTGGGTCATGTGATCGACTTTTGTGACCTTCTAACAAGCAAAGTCAACGGGGAAGCAAAATTCACTTTACAACCATGTTACTAATTTAACAACTGCAGTGATTTACTTAACAACTGTGGCAGGAAATGTTTTAAAATGGGGCAATATTAACTTAACAACTGTCTCACTTAGCAAAAAGAAATTTTGGGTTCATTTGTGGTCGTATGTCGAGGATTACCTGTAGCCCATCTGCAAATTGTACTGGCTAGTGTTTATCCTTCTATGGATCTGCTGAAATGACATGTTTCAAGTCACAGCAGACTTTGAAAAAGAAATCATTGGAATCCATAGTCAAGATATATAGCACTTGGATATGTTCACGGCAGAAAGCATTTCTAGAAATAAAAGAGGCAAGAGGAATTGTCCCCCAGAAAGGAACAATTGTTTCCACTAAGGATTTTTTTTTGAGAGAGAGAGAGGCATCAAATAGCAGTTGGACCAATTCAGTGGTGGGATTCAAATAATTTAACAACTGGTTCTCTGCCCTAATGACTATCTGGGTAGGTAGGGCTCGGTGGTCATGTGACTGGGTGGGCGTGGCCAACTCAAGGTCACTCAGGTCGATGGGCGCTTTGCCTTAGCTGTTACAATGGTAATAAGGGTTAACCGGAGAGGCAGTTTCTGTAAGCAGGGCAATAAAGATAAGGCTAGAAACAACACCAGAATGTTTCCTTCCTGCCTTCCTTACAGGATTAGCCCTGTAAAGTGGAAAAAAACAAAAGGAGATTTCTTCCAACAATCAGTTCTCTGAACAACCTAGAAAGTTATCAACCGGTTCTCCTGAATAGGTGCGAACTGGCTGAATCCCACCACTGGACCGATCTAAATAATAGCACTAGAACTTAGACTTATATATCACTGCACAGTGCTTTACAGCCCTCTCTAATCAGTTTTACGAGTCAGCATATTGCCCCCAACAATCTCGGTCCTCATTTTGCCGGCCTGGGAAGGATGGAAAGCTGAGTCAACCTTGAGCCTGGTGAGATTTGAAGTGCCAAATTGCAGGCATCTGGCAATCAGCAGAAGTGGCCTGCAGTACTACATTCTAACCACTGAGCCACCAAGGTTTCATCCTCAATAATGGAGAATTTGTCCTTAGATGAGAAGATGATTGCTGCTAATTTTTAATAACAAAAAGCCCTTTTATAGAAACTGTCACATAGATTAGAGACCAATGAAGTACCCCGAAATTTTTGCATGGAAGCAAAAGATAGTAGTTGATTTTTTTTTTACATAAAAAAGCAACAAAGTTTTAGAAAAAGTGATATTTGATATTATGGTGCTGGAGTATGGTGTGGTAAAGAAATAACTGGGAATTCTGTTGGGAAGCCTGTATTGCTCTGGCACTGATGCTGCATTCTCAAAATCTTTCCAAAAAGCTTCTGCAAAGAGAGAATATTGTACTCTGCAATTACATGAGAGAAAAAGAATTCAAGATATTATCTGAATTCCAGGCAGAACGTGAAGAAAACAAGTATGCATTCTATTGAACTGGAAGTTTTCCATTTCATCACAGAGGTTATGAAAACAAAAAGCGTTTTTTTGGAATATATTAAGAAGTATTTTTCCAGTTAAACTACTTGTTCCAGTTGTTAATACCAGCAGAAATCAATACAGACTTTTATTTTATCCAATTGGTAGTTATTTGCTACATTCATATGTCTAAAAATGCCTATAGTTGCTATTGGAAACTTTGAAACCTAAGATTAGCATTTTAAAGTGATAACCATATGAAATCATCTACCCTGGGACAAAAATTTATTGGGGGGCTAGGAACAACCTTAAACTTTATGGCTGGAAAAATCTTCATAAATTGAATTTCTATTTTGCAGCATTTCCGCACATGTTTTAAAATATGGATATTCTGAGGCAGTGATTACTGAGACCTGTAAGCTTGATACATATTCATAGTGTAGCAGTATTATAAATGTGGCTTAATACTCCAGCTATGTAAAGAACTCAAGAAGTCTCTTCTATCTTTCCTACCACAGATGTTAGATAGATAGATAAATAGATAGATAGATAGATAGATAGATAGATAGATAGATAGATAGATAGATAGATAGATGGATAGATAGATATGATAGATAGATGATAGATAGATAGATAGATAGATAGATAGATAGATAGATAGATAGATAGATAGATAGATAGATAGATAGATAGATAGATAGATAGATATGATAGATAGATAGATAGATAGATAGATAGATAGATAGATAGATAGATAGATAGATAGATAGATATGATAGAGATAGAGATAGAGATAGAGATAGAGATAGGTAGGTAGGTAGGTAGGTAGGTAGGTAGGTAGGTAGGTAGGTAGGTAGGTAGGTAGGTAGGTAGGTAGATAGATAGATAGATAGATAGATAGATAGATAGATAGATAGATAGATAGATAGATAGATATAGATAGATTGTGTGTGCGCGTGTATGTGTGTGTATGTGTATATATGTATGTGTGTATGTGTATGTATGTATATGTTTATGTATATGTATATGTATTTGTATATAAGTACACACACACACACACACACACACACACACACACACACACATATCAGTATGCTTCCTCCCATATTTGGGCATACCAGGGGTTGTGACACAATACATACCTATTTCCCTGGCCTAGCTGATAAAGGAAGAGATACTTTGGGTTAGTGGCTAATATAACTGCCTGATATGTAATATAGCACAGGTTCGATTCCCAGTAAGGGTATGGCTAGCTGATGAGAGCTAGATAGCTTGAAATAAATCTATACTAGTCTCCCTTTATTTATTTATCAGCACAAATGCAACACAAATGTAACAAAGGCAACAGTAAAAATAATGGCTTTCTGTCTGGATGGTCTCTTGTGACGAGCCGATAGACAGAGAAAGGAAGCAGTATGTTTCCTCCCATATTTGGGCATACCAGGGGTTGTGACACAATACATACCTATTTCCCTGGCCTAGCTGATAAAGGAAGAGAGCCTGTGGCTTAGTGGCTAATATAACTGCCTGATATGTAATATAGCACAGGTTCGATTCCCAGTAAGGGTATGGCTAGCTGATGAGAGCTAAGTAGCTTGAAATAGATCTATACTAGTCTCCCTTTATTTATTTATCAGCACAAATGCAAATATATATATATATATATATATATATATATATATATATATATATATATATATATATATATATATATATAGTTTTATTTTATACAAGTGCTAGACTTTTATTTCCAGTGATTCCTGAAACAGAACCATTCCATAATGAATAAAATAGGTCTAATACCATAATTTTTCTTTTCTAATTTCCCATTTATTTTTCTCTGAACTGGAAATCTGCCAACGTGGATAAAATGGAACAGATTGATATTGACCCATGCTTCCTTTACTGGCAGCCTCCCAAGCTTTGCAGGATCCCGTGTTCATTCTGTTCTAAAGGTAAATTTACTAGGTTGTTGTTAGTATTGATCAACATGATAGAAGGATACGTCCGTTCAGAGCTTCTAGCCAAAACAATTAGAAAGAAAACTAGCTAAAGGGGTGCTTGGCGTACATATTTTCACCTAAGAACAGGGCTATGAATGAGGTCTGTCTCTAAAGGTTTTTGCTATCAACTCAGATTTCCTTCAGTTAAAGGATGTAGATCAGTGGTTCCCAATGTGTAACCCACACCCCACAGGGGTGGAAATTTGATTTTTAATGGGGGCAATTTGAACTTTATTTAAACCAAGTTAGTGGCCTTTTAGGCTTCCTCCATGTGAGTAGGGTTCACTTTTTGAGTAAAGTAAGAATTATAAGTCTTTATTGGTAGGCATTGTTATTGTTATAATTGTCCTTCCTTTGATAACTCTCTGAACTGAACTGAAATTGTCTGGTTATCTTAGCACAATAATGAGATGCACGGAACACAGCAATATTGGTCCACAAAAGATCAGCCCGTTATCACGGATAGATCCTAGTTCAAATCACAGCAAAATCTTTGCACATGTCCTTATTGTTGAACACGCTGTCCTTATTCATTAAGAGCAGGTCTGCAACAGTGGTGAAATTCAATTTTTTTTACTACCGGTTCTGTGGGCACGGCTTGGTAGCCGTGGCAGGGGCAGAATACTGCAAACTCTCCGTTCCCTTCCCGCTCTGGAGCCAACCAAAGGTGGCATTTGCTGGTTCTCCGAACTACTCAAAATTTCTGCTACCGGTTCCAGAACCTGCTGAATTTCACCCCTGAACTGCAATAGTAAGATTATAAAGAGGAATTAGGATAAGGATCTCCTTGCTTATGGTAAATCTGTACATCTGTGGGTCTGAAATATTCTGCAGGAGTGGTAGAGGTGGGTTCCTACCAGTTCGCACCTATTCGGTAGAACCGGTTCATCAAATCTACCGAACCGATTAGAAGAGGTTCCACCAGTGGACCCGGAAAGCAGGCCACACCTACAGAAGAGGTTCCAAATATTTTTGAAACCCACCACTGGTCCTTGGATATGATTATTCTACACTATCATGCTCATATTTATAAAACTCAGTGTCTCTGTGAAAGGTAAGGATGCCTACTGCGTTTGTGGTGCAATCAGAACATTGCGTGTGTTGAAGTTGTTTTAACACAAACCAAAGATGCCTTTTAAAAAAGAAGTTTACATCATATTCTTATGCATGCCAGTGCTGTGTGTGAGTTAATTTAAGGTGGTTCTGACAAGTGTAATCGGCATCTTCATATCCGGTCACATGGGTGGCAAGCCACTCCCATCCGGTCACATGGGTGGCAAGCCACTCCCACAAAGGAGGCCACACCCACAGAGTAGGTTTGAACAATTTTTGAAACCCACCACTAAGGAGTGGATACGACTAATGTGCTACATTCACCTTTTTTTGTGTGTGATACTATGATTTCTGATAGTGTGTCATAATCCATTAAAGGTCAGGATTTTGATTAGAAGAGGTCATCTCAAGAGTGAGGAAACAACTGCAATGGCTGTTTCCACAGCTAGCTTAGTACTGCTTAAAGTACTGTTCATGAAACTGCTTGTTCCAAAGCAACTTTTTGGAATTGAATTGAAAGTGCTACATGACTCTATGAAGTTTATTTTTGGACCAGGATAGGGGAGAGAATACTCTGTCATATCTATCTTTCATGTTAAGGACACTCTTGTTATACTACATAGTTCACACTTTATACACTGCACAGAAAACTACTGATACTGAACTGAAAAGCCCTTTTTAAAGGCAAGATTCAAGCCAAACTCTTGAAAGTAACTTTTACTTAATGGCTTGGGAATAGCTATCTTTTTTATTGTATCATTATACTGATGAAAGAAATGTCCTTTGTTTCTGGGTTCGGCTCCAAGTGGGGAAAAAGACACTGGAGACATGGAGGCTGCTTGGAAAGATGGTTTATTGGTGGACAGGAGCACATGGCTTGAGTCCCGAACAGAAAAGGTGATCACATGCTTCAATGTTGGTGGAGAAAAGAGAAGGAAGGACTGAGATGCTGAGTCCCTGGTTTTATGCCCTCTCTGGCCTTTGATCTTGAGCTTTTATTCTGATTGGTTGTCAGACTCCCATGGGGCCATGCAGGGACAACTCTCTAGGCTGCGTTTTGAATCCAGGTTTGGTTGAGTTTTCAGATGCCATGTGGTGAGTTGGGCAAAGGGCCAATATTATCATGCTTTAATCCCATCCCCCTGGAGCTGAAGTGGAGAAGTCTTTATTATGTAAAGGGACTAGCTTGGCTTTCTTAATGGCCCATTGACAAAGTGGGGATGGGCAGGAAGCTACAGGCAGCTATTCTGTCTTTTAAAACATGTTTCTTTTTTTCGCATCCAGAGAAATATTCTGCCTTTTCAATATTTCCTAGGATATTTCATTTTTCTGGGAGAGGGCTGGGTGATAACTTCCAATATAGCATTGTACCATTATTGTACCATTATACCAGCTAGCTAGGCAGGCAGACCAGCAGACAGTCAGGAAAATTATAAGAACTTATAAGCTGAAAGAGTGCAAACAAATCAGTCATAAGTCTGCATTTAGTTGGAGTTTAGTGGAACGTAGGGATTTAGTGGATGTTTGAGACAATTTCAGTTACCCCAATATTCTCCCAAAAATTACTCAAATGGAAAAGCATGTAAAAATTAAATTGCTTGATAGCACCCAACAGATGAGCCTGGAATGCATTGCCTTCCAGCTTTTAAAACATTTATATCCATATTTTATGATCAAATAAGAAAAAATCTATCTTGGCATATCAGAAAGCAACTGAGAAAGGCAGGTCCATTTGAAGCTGGGACAATTTTGCCATTGATTTAATTGAATTAGGATCCCTGCAGGCTTGGCCATGCTTTTCTCAAAGCAGAACCGCTAGAACAACGCTTGTGTTACTAGGGATAAAGGACAAAGGAAAACCAACCAGGAAAAGGCCTCAAATTAAATCAGTGTGAATTCAGAAAAAACAACATTTATTTCAGTGGCATGTTCTACTTTGCTGCTGATATAACTGAAAGTAAAATTATATAGCACCTTTTCAATTTCATACATCGAGAACCCAATGTATTGAAGCTGATAGTATATAAAAATCACAGTCTTCACTCAGACCTTCTAATGCTAATGCTAATGCTCTCTGGCATGATTATATAGTTGGTTGGCCAATTATATGGTAGATATGAAAACGTAAGAAATGTGCAGACAAAAAGTTTTGACAAGCCATTTTTCCATTCCTTTTTTCGTTCCATAATTATTTTATCACCATCATCAACAGAGCCAGTTTTCATCTCTTTACAGCATTAACCCACAATTTAGCTTCCACATGCAACATCTTTGCCCTCGGCAGAAGATAAACAAAATATTTCATTAAAATACTTGGATGAGGGGCTTTCATGCAAACTCTTATAACAGCCTAGTATTGAACAAACTGCCATTTTTTTCTGGTTAGAATATTTACCAGTTTTAGGAGTGCTTATTTATTTTATTTATTGTACAAAGGAAGACCTAAAAGACCTAGAAGATTTCCAAGGTCACTTGCAACTCTGCTATTCTGTAATTTTCTGTTTAATCAAATTTATATAGTCAACCATCTACTAAGAGAAATTATGGGTGGTGAACAAAATAGAAACCTGTTCTGACTCCCCCCTCCGTCCAGTAACCAAAGCCGAGACATGCTTAATGAGAATGTCCTTTAATAGCAAGACCAGACTCTCGGTGGCTGAAAGCCAAATAAACAAACAGATAAGGACCTTGGCAGCAAGTCCGACAAACCTTGGCAGCAATCCAGCCTGCCAAGTTAGTTTCTCTTTAGTCAAAGTATTGACTTCTGCAAGAAAGATGTGGCACAAGCAGTCTTTTTTATAGTCTGGAGAGGAGCCTAATAACTATCAGCTGAGTGTAATTACCTCCTGTAATTACATAATTTTTCTTGATGCCGAGTATCTCTTCGATGGCGTGCATCCCAAAACAACTCACTGTTGGTTTCTGGATCACTCTCCCTTGTCTCCTCCCCACTGATCCAAGGGTCAGGTGCCACCTGGTGGCCAACCAGTCTCTCTGGGCCCTGCTTGGAGTCAGAACCCTGTCCAGGGTCCTCCACATCCTCCAGGGCCGACTCATAGGGCCCCTTGCTGTCGGAGTCTGGTGGCAGCTCCAACGGCTCCTGCTGGGCCACAACAGAAACCCAATACAACTTTTTACAAAATCAATAAACTATAGATAAGGCAGTGTTACAAATGCACAACCATCCATCAGCCACCCTGAGTCAGTTCTATCAACAGCCTTGTCCTATTGCCTGGGGGGGAACCACAAGAATGCAAGTTCATTCCATCACATTTATTGAACTGGGAATGTTAATAAACATTCTAATCCTATTTTTATGCAACCTAACTTTCTCCTCAGTTCTATACTGACAACTAGTGTGAAATTCTGCCTGGGTGGTGGAATGATTAAAATGGATTATTCTCAGGCTCCTTAAGGGAACTAGTTGGCTTTCTGTATGACCTTGTGGAGTTTTCCACCTTGTCTGCTAGTAATACCGTTATGAACAATAAAATATGGAGACAACCTGGCTTGTTGACACTATCAGTCCTGAGGACCCTCCCTTGTCTTGCAGCTAATTTAGTAATGACCTGTAAGTGATAAAGGGGATAGGATAATTGCCAGGGCTCCATTAATGGCAAGAAGCTCTAACTGGAGGGAGTTTTCTAGACAAGAGACCAGATATGCAAAAAGTGCAACTATGAAATTATATTGAACAATAGGGAAAATGTGACAAAAAAATCCAAACACTTCAAAGAAGGTAGGATTGTAAAAAGATTTAAAGTATGTCTAGGTGTAAATATTTTACTCATTCTCTTACCTGTGGAAATAGCAATAGCACTTAGAGGTGGGTTCTTACCAGTTTGCACCTATTCGGTAGAACCGGTTCGTCAAATCTACCGAACCGGTTAGAAGAGGTTCCACCAGTGGACCCGGAAAGCAGGCCACATCTACAAAAGAGGTTCCAACATTTTTTGAAACCCACCACTGGTCCTTGGATATGATTATTCTACACTATCATGCTCATATTTATAAAACTCAGTGCCTCTGTGAAAGGTAAGGATGACTACTGCGTTTGTGGTGCAATCAGAACATTGCGTGTGTTGAAGTTGTTTTAACACAAACCAAAGATCCCTTTAAAAAAAACAAGTTTACATCATATTCTTATGCATGCCAGTGCTGTGTGTGTGAGGTAATTTAAGGTGGTTCTGACAAGTGTCGTCGGCATCTTCATATCCGGTCACATGGGCGGCAAGCCACTCCCATCCGGTCACATGGGCGGCAAGCCACTCCCACAAAGGAGGCCACACCCACAGAGTAGGTTCGAACAATTTTTGAAACCCACCACTGGTATATACCATATTTTTCAGAGTATAAGACAAAGCCCCCCCTCCCCCCGAGGGTGAAAATTTGGGTGCGTCTTATACACCTAATGTAGCCCTGTCCACCCACTGGCCCCACCCTTTGGCCTCTGCCTCCCAGCAATTTACCTCCTTGCAACAGGAAAATGGGGCTTTTGCGGGGCCAGCAATAGCCTATGGCAATCCCTGCAGCCTGATATAGCTGATCATTGGGACGCCGGTGCTGAAATTGAAAGTCAAACTTGCTGTTTGCTGCACATATGTAAATTGCTGGGAGGCCGAGGCAGATGATTATCCTTACAATCCGGCTAAACTGAAACAGGCTGTTTGCTGCAAGGAGGTAAGTCAATAACTATAAATACCTATAGAATGTTCACATTATTAAACTTATTTTTTAAAGACTGCTTTATTATTGCTCTAGAAAACTTAACAAAATGAAAAAGCTTTTTAAAATAAATGCTTGATCTGAAGAGGCCCAGTGCTATTGTATCCTCTTTTAAATAGCACGTATAATTCCAGAAAGCCACAACAATTTTAACAGCATCTGTACAAGTATAATCTGAAATGTAATACCACAAACAGTGCATCTTGTTTGCACTGTTTGACGTTTGCTGCAAGGAGGCAAATTGCTGGGAGTCAGGCAGATTTCCGCGCCCCCGCCCCCTGTTTTCCTCCCCAAAAGCTAGGTATATCTTATACTTTGGAGCATCTTATACTCCGAAAAAATACAGTACCGCTTCACAGTGCTTTACAGCCCTCTCTAAGTGATTTACAGAGTTCGCATATTGCCTCCAACAATCTGAGTCCTTATTATACCCACATCAGAAGGATGGAAGGCTGAGTCAACCTTGAGCCTGGTGAGATTCAAACTGCCAAATTGCATGCAGCCAGCAGTCAGCAGAAGTAGCCTGCAGTACTGCATTCTAACCACTGCACCACCAGAGAAATACCGTGAATGTTGATATTGTATCTTGTATACAATTCTTTTTTTTTGGTAACAATTTTTTTTTCAGTTTTTTGTTACATAAACAACACATGCCCACAACAGTGGGGGGAGGGGAATCAAAACACACAGACACACACACACACACAAAAACAAGGCAGAGAAAAAAAAACAAAAAAAAACACAAGTATATGTTATAAAAAAGTATATCAGCTGGTGACAACAAGTTTTTGTGCATCTCTTCCATTAATTCATATTAATTCAAATATCTTAACTCAAATGTTTACCATATTAACAACATCATACCTCCACTTTTAGTTGACTACAGTTGTTTAAACATCCTTCATCCTTAACTATGCCAAAGATTTAATCCATAACCACATGCTAACATTTCATTTACTTGTTTATAAAATCCTCCATTAACATCAAATCCTCATATCCTGTTTTAGCTAAAAATCCATAATATTTAATACCAAAAATTCCATCCTCCACGTATATTGTTTATTATAATTCTCCTTTCTTTATATAATTATATTGTATATCACAGCATTTTCCCCATATTAGTTAAGATTTAACTGTATATAGTTTTATTTTTTTTTAATAGTAATAATTATTGTGATTAATAACCTTTATATATGATCCAAGAATATTTCTAACCTTCCCTTCTCATATCCAATTATTATTTATTGTATATATCTTGTATACAATTCTGAAGCTCAAATACTTTGTCCACCAAATGAGGAGGGGACTCTTTGGAAAAGACCCTGAGGTTGCGAAAGATTGAAGGCAAAAGGAGGGGCAGCAGAGAATGAGATTGCTAGATAGTGTCATTGATGCAATGAACATGAATTTTTGCAAACTCTGACAGGTGGTGGAAAACGGGGGGGCTGACATGTTGCATTCCATGTGGCTGTGAAGAGTCATATATGGCATAATGACAACAAATAATATAATAAAGAAATAATTTATTTCTTTTGTCAGACTGGCTACTGTTCCGAGTGAATAGAAATTTGTGGCAGATTTTTTAAAAAGTTATTTGGGAATAATACAAATAAGAGGAAGACCAAAGAGGGGCGTAAGTCCAATTTAGAGTTTAGGGACAATGGTCTAGATCTCAGATTTCCTGATCTTTTGCCAGCAGATGAGCCCAGGTGGCGCAGTGGTTAGAGTGCAGTACTGCAGGCCACTTCAGCTGACTGTTATCTGCAGTTCAGCGGTTCTAATCTCACCGGCTCAAGGTTGACTCAGCCTTCCATCCTTCCGAGGTGGGTGAAATGAGGACCCAGATTGTTGTTGGGGGCAATATGCTGACTCTGTAAACCGCTTAGAGAGGGCTGGAAGCCCTATGAAGCGGTATATAAGTCTAACTGCTATTGCTATTGCTATTTTCAGAGATTATACAGACCACTGAGCAGGGACTGACTGGGTTTCTGTCTTTATAGCCAAGTCCTGACTTCTGATTGGCCTTTAGCCAAGCTGGTTTCTGATTTATGGACCTGGTGAGGTCTGATCTCCAATTGGTTCTTTTTTTTTGTTTAGCAACAATTTAGCTTTGTGCTTTTAAGTTTTGGAGTTATGTGATTGTTGGTTGTTGAAACAACTGATATTATTGCCATGAGAAACTCAAAGTCCCATTGTAGCTCCCACACTAATCTGCATAGGTAGAAGATCATCTCTACCTCTTATTTTTTGCCATTTTTTTAAAAGAATTATTCTCTTACATACCATTTTAAGTATACATTCACATAATTGTTATTCTTCTTTACATTTGTCATTCTTATTTGTTATTCCATTTAACCGATTATAATATACATTTTGGGTTGCTTTATTTACCACCCCTTCTGCCTGTTGTAATACCCCCTTATTTTCCCTTTCTTTTCCCCCTCCCTCCCTTCTCTACTTCCTTCCTTCATCCTCTCCTTCCCCTTCCTTCTTCCCTTACCTCTCCCCTACTCCTACTCTTCCTCTTCCCCTTCCTACCCTGTCTCCTTCTCTTTCTCTCCCTTCTACCCTCCTCTCCTTACCTCTTTCTTCTTTCCCTCCTCTTCCTTTCATTCTCTTCTCTTTCTTCCTTTCTTTTTCTGTTGCTATTGGTGTCTCTTTCAAATCTCAGTTTATGTTTTCTTGGGATGGTATTTCTGTGAAACCAAATATAATTTAGCATCATTTCTTACTCCCTTACCTTTGCTAATCTATCCTAACTATGCCCCCCCCGCTCTATATATCGCTCTTGAATATATACTTGTATATTTAATATTCTCTCCCCCCCTTTTTTTTCATTCAATAATGCATCGTCTGGGTTCTATATCTTCTCCTTACTTTCTTTTCTAGCTTCCTTTCTCTAGTCAGTCATAAAATCTTCCCCATGTCTTGAAGTACACCAATTCTTCTATATTCTTTATTTTCAGTGTCAACCTGTTCATCTCTGGACATTCCAATATCTTTTTTATTATCTCTTCATCTGTGGGTAACTTATTTAATTTCCAATTTTGGGCAAATCCAATTCTCGTTGTTCTAGTTAAATGTATAATTGAATAAGTGTCCTCTTTTTAAAGTTTTTCTAGGATAATACCGAGTTAAAAATATCTCTGGTCTAAATTCTATTTCTTGTTGTAACATTTTCTCTAGCCATACTCTTATTTTAGTCCAATATTTCCTTGGTTCTGCACATGTCCACCACATATGATAATAAGAACCTGTTGCTTGTTTCCAACATTTTGCTGACTTGTCTTTAAACATCTTTGCTAATTTTTCCATTGACATGTGCCATCTATAAAACATTTTGCATAAGTTTTCTTTGTACTCTGTTGACATGGTTAATTTATAGTTCTTTTCCCATAGTTGTTCCCACTTTTCTAGATCAAATCGTGTAGCCAAAGTTGTTTGCCCAAGTTAACATTGTATCTTTAACCACTTCTTCTTCTAGCCTAGTTCTTAATAGATGGCTTTATAGTTTCTTGATTATTCTTTCTTCCGTTCCCATAAGTATCTGATCCAACACTGAACTTCCCAAGTTAAAAACTATACTCCCTTTTATCTTTTTCATATCTTGATTGTATTTGCAGTTGTGAAAACTAACCTATATCAATCCCTTGTTCTTCTAATTCTTGTTTTTGTTTTAGTTCCCCCCTTTCTGTTAAGATATCTTTATATCTAATAATATTTTTCATACTACTAGTATTTGGATGTGCCAATGCTTCCATTGTTGAAAGCCACATTGGCATTTCTAAATAATGTTTCTCTTTTACTCTTTCCCATATTCTTTTTTCTATTTCTATCTCATATTTATTCATATGTGGGCTGCATGCGGCCAGATAGATAAACAGACTGAAGGAGTAGACGAAGCTTCAGATCTCTATTTCCTCTAACATCACTATTTTTCAGATAAGTGGAAAAAGACTTAAATGGGCAAAGGTTAATCAAGATAAATACAATAATCTAGAATAGCTTCCATCTCTATAATAACCACTTATAATATTTGTTGCAGAGATCTTTTATTTAAACCAATGTTTAGTATTTTTTGTTCATCTTTCTCCCCTTCGTCTCTTTCTCTCTTATCAACACAAGGAAGATGTATTTTGCTGCAGCGGTACAGTTCCTGTAGTAGTAACTATTCAACATTTATCAATGTTGAAGAATTTGTAGGTTCAGCAAAAAAGCAAAAGGAGATATAAAAGACACACAACAAGAGAAAGGAAACTGAAATGAAGATATGTGTGGAGACATGTTATAGTTTGAGTACAGAAACACCTGCCTAAAATGGGAGGGGGAGAAGAATGGTGGGCAATACTTATTTCATAATCAAAATGCCAGTTTAGGATGGTTTTTTAGTATGTAGTTTTGGAAAAAAAATACCTCTTTTCCACTCCAAAATTTACTGTGTGCAAACAAACAAACAAGAATAGAAAAACTAGCATAGTATTACGTGAGTACTCTGGCCTAATGCCTGAGAAAATACAATGACTGATCTTGAACCTGGACCGGGAGGCGCTCGCAACAGTCACTCACGCCCTCGTGACCTCAAGACTGGACTACTGCAATGCGCTCTACATGGGGCAGCCCTTGAAGAGTATTCGGAGACTTCAACTCGTCCAGAATGCAGCCGCGCGAGCGATTGGTGGTGCACCTCGGTACACCCACGTTACACCTATCCTCCGCGAGCTGCACTGGTTACCGATTGGTCTCCGTATACGCTTCAAGGTGCTAGTCGTAACTTATAAAGCCCTTCATGGTATTGGATCTGGGTACTTGAGAGACCGCCTGCTGCCAATCACCTCCCACAGACCCATTAGATCACACAGGGTTGGCCTCCTCCGGGTTCCATCTACTAGCCAATGCCATCTGGCTACTACCCGGGGGAAGGCCTTCTCTGTGGCAGCTCCGGCCCTCTGGAATGAACTCCCCGCAGGGATTCGGACCCTCACCTCTCTCCAGGCCTTCCGAAAAGCCGTCAAAACCTGCCTTTGCCGGCAGGCCTGGGGGTGATGAGTTCCCTCCCCTCTCGACTTGTACGGTTGTGTGACTCTTGCTTATTTTAATTATCTGTATTTCGTTTTATGTTCCCCTTTTCCCCCTTTTGAATTGTTCGCCGCCCGAGTCCTCCCGGAGAAGGGCGGCATATAAATAATAAAATTCAATTCAATTCAACCATATATATTGGAACTTAGATTTATTTATTTTCTATATATTTCAACTGCTAACACTTAGACTTCCCTCCTGGAAGTTCAGAATTTCGATCTCTCCGAGTGTCCTTGAGAAGTCTTTTCCTTTCTTCTTCAGTAAAAAAAGTTATGATTCAGACACAGGGTGAATTCTAGTTCGAGAGAAACAGCTTTGTGTTCCTGTGAAGAGTTCCTCTTCTACGGATAGTTCTTTAGGGCACTCCTGGATGCAAGGTTACAGTCATTCAGGCTAATTCATTATGGTACTCTCTGCAGCACACACACTCCTGAAGGTGTGAAGGTCACTAATACTGACCTTATTTTAGCCTGAAATGAGCCCAAGGATGTTCCATCTTTGAAGCAGTATGGATCTGTCTTTCTGATGCAAGAAAGAACTTCTCAGTGTAAAAATAAGTGAGATGGATTTTAAGATATGGGATTGCAAAATAAAAGTTGTTTTTTTTCCCCAGAGAAGAAAAAAGTCAAATGGTACTAAAAAAGTTTCACTTTATAATGCTTAATCTTTCTAAGGAGAACATTGGAGAGTTTTTGGCCAAAAATGAAACTCAAGTCAACTGAACATTCAAAAATGCATCACAAATACCAGTGACTGGTGCTAATGGTTGATATGGGGTGCTGCCAGCGCCCTAGGTATCAACTAAGTACAGAGGTGGGTTTCTACCAGTTCGCACCTATTCAGTAGAACCAGTTCATCAAATCTACCGAACCGGTTAGAAGAGGTTCCACCAGTGGACCCGGAAAGCAGGCCACACCTACAGAAGAGGTTCCAAAGTTTTTTGAAACCCACCACTGGTCCTTGGATATGATTATCCTACACTATCACGCTCATATTTATAAAACTCAGTGCCTCTGTGAAAGGTAAGGATGACTACTGCGTTTGTGGTGCAATCAGAACATTGCGTTTGTTGAAGTTGTTTTAACGCAAACCAAAGATGCCTTTTAAAAAACAAGTTTACATCCTATTCTTATGCATGCCAGTGCTGTGTGTGAGGTAATTTAAGGTGGTTCTGACAAGTGTCGCCGGCATCTTCATATCCGGTCACATGGGCGGCAAGCCACTCCCACAAAGGAGGCCACACCCACAGATTAGGTTCAAACAATTTTCGAAACCCACCACTGACTAAGTATCTTCTTAAGATGTATGATGTGCCAAGTAGTGCAGTGTTTTGCAGTTCCGCTGGTATTATTGCAGGAAGCTGCAATTTATTGATGTATTTTGTAAAATTCTTGGACATGGTACCAAGAGTCCCGATGACAATGGGTATCACTTATTTATGATGATGATGATGATGATGATGATGATGATGATGATGATGATGATGATGATAATGATGTTTAGACAGTTTTGACGAACTTATCCATCTACTTAGTTCTTCCCACGGACCTGGGATAAGCAGATGTTATTGTATTAAAAGTATTGCTGCAGGATGTAAGCTGTCCCATGCAAAGCTGCTTTTTGTAATTGACCAATAGTGATTTTGCCAATGCCAATGGTGCTCAATAGCAATAGCAATAGCAGTTAGACTTATATACCGCTTCATAGAGCTTTCAGCCCTCTCTAAGCGGTTTACAGAGTCAGCATATCACCCCCACAGTCTGGGTCCTCATTTCACCCACCTCGGAAGGATGGAAGGCTGAGTCAACCTTGAGCCGGTGAGATTAGAACCGCTCAACTGCAGATAACAGTCAGCTGAAGTGACCTGCAGTACTGCACCCTAACCACTGCGCCACCTCGGCTCTAATGCTTCAGATGTTTTGGAATTGACCCAAAGCGCCTATTACTATTAGCATTATTTTCGCTTTCTTTTGCCACAGTCATTCTACTTCTATTTGCAGGTTGTTGTATTTTTTTATCTTCTCCAGTTCCTTCTCTTTTAGTCCCCCAGGTATTGTCACATCCAGACTTTTTTGTATTTCATATCAACAGTTGTTAAGTAGGTGGCAGGTGCTTGTCTGATTGCATTCTAAAGACTCACAGCAGCTTTTTTTTAATTGCTTGGTTTATTATGTGTTCTCCACCAGTTCTTCCTTGCAGTTAAATGGTATTTCATGCAGATATCCCTATGCCCCATTGTTTCTACTTTGGCATGCTGTTGCATGATACAGGTCGGACTGATCAAGTAAGGTAGATAAGGAGGTCAGCAAAGCTGCAGTGAATGATTCAATGGCATCAACGTGAAGATTAATTATTGCTCCACTGTTTCTTTGATTTCTCAGGGCATCTTTGCTTATGTGATTTGAGATGGGGTTGGTTTTTGTGCTTCACAAAATAGTGGGTATCCGTACCAGTTCGTCATTTCCAAGTTCATATTGGATTGTGTATTTCTGATTCTTGAACCAAAGAATCAAGGCAGATTCTGCCTGCTTTGCCCAGGTTTAATATAAACAATTTTATGAGTAATAAACATCTCTCTATTTCAGATATGAATTCTGAATCCCAGCCAAGAATGAAATTACCAAAGCCATACATTATGGTATTTATTTCAGCAGGTACTTCTCTTTCTGTTTTTCTTCTCAATTATGTAGTTTTACATCACATTATCAATCCCTAGCTTAAGGGATAAAGGGAGTTCTTTATTTATCAAGAGTAATTATACAAATAATGGAACTATCAAACTTTTGCTTAAGAGGTCCATTATTTGTGGGAGAGGATTCTGTTTGGTTTTCAGTAACAACTTATTACCTTTGTGCGACCTCTAATCAAAGTTCATTAGAAGACAGCCAAAGGAGTTTGTTATTGTCTTTGTTTTCTTTGAATAATTGAAGCCTCAACACATGCACACATGGAGAGAGAGAGAGAGAGAGAGAGAGAGAGAGAGAGAGAGAGAGAGAGAGAGAGAGAGAGAGAGAGAGAACTTCTTTTTAGAAGCATTTTCACAATGGGAAGCACACAACAACCATACTATATATTGTATTGTATTGTATTGTATTATTTGTATGCCGCCCTTCTCCGGGAGGACTCAGGGCGGCGAACAATTCAAGGGGGGGAAAAAGGGGGAACATAAAAAGACAAAATACAAATAATAAAAGTAGACAACAGTCACACAACCATACATGTCGAGAGGGGAGGGAACTCATCACCCCCAGGCCTGCCGGCAAAGCCAGGTTTTGACGGCTTTTCGGAAGGCCTGGAGAGAGGTGAGGGTCCGAATCCCTGCGGGGAGTTCATTCCAGAGGGCCGGAGCTGCCACAGAGAAGGCCCTCCCCCGGGTAATAGCCAGGTGGCATTGGCTGGTAGACGGCACCCGGAGGAGGCCAACCCTGTGAGATCTAATGGGTCTGTGGGAGGTAATTGGCAGCAGGCGGTCTCTCAAGTACCCAGATCCAATACCATGAAGGGCTTTATAGGTTACGACTAGCACCTTGAAGTGTATCCGGAGACTGATCGGTTATATATATATATATATATATAACAAAAAAACAACAGCACACAGAGTGGCACTCTCGTGCTTCCAATAATAAAGTTGTTATAGTTTTGATATAGGAGAGAAGATACCAACCTGAGAGAGGGGTTTTACCACTTTGCCACAAAAAAAGCTCATAAACCCCATCAAGAGAAATTTGAAAGCAGCCTGAGATTAAGGTGGAAAATATTTCCACGGGGAGAGAAACATTCTGAGAAATTGGGAGACGCGTGTTTTGATGCGAATTTTTTTTTTCAAAGCATGTACTAAGGGGAATGTTTGCTGTCAACTGTACAATCATTGGTGTCGCAGAAACACTAATGATGCTCCCCAATGTCACACCTGTTGTGACACTTAGCTTGATATACCAGAGTCCTGCCAGTATTGTTGATCCCAGGGGGTCTTTTTATTGTGACATATTTGTGAAGGTCTCACACCTCACGGCCATTAGTTCCTATAAAAAAAAAGGTTTCACGTTGGAAGAGAAAGATGGTATGGAAGTGGGCAGCTAAGAAAATAATCAGATTTGGATCTAGGGACCAACTTGAATTCACTTTGACTGAGCTAATTCAAAATAATTGATGTAGATGGCTTCAGCTTTACCTGGTCTAATTAACCTTGAAATCTGGTTCTGTTGAATGCCCCATTATATGTATTCAGATATTCGCTTTTTCTCTCCAAAGATTTGAGAAGCAGATTCTATTCTTCTTCTGACAAATGCCTTTGAAAACTACCACCTGCTGATCTAAGGGTTATTCAACCATATGCTCACACTTCACTGTTTATATAAAAATGTCGCATTTATGACTGCTATTTTTAAAATCGGTTCTGTTAAATATTTTTCACTACTTAGAACAAAAAAAGGTCTATTTCCAAGGAAAAGTCAGAAAGACTTGCTCAATACCCTTTTCACATTTGCATTAAAATGGGTATATCTTTAGAAAGCACCATTAAAGAATTATTTAAATTATAATAATACCTTGTATGTTTTCACTTCAGCAGCATGTTTTAATTCTGGCTTTAGAAATCTATGTAATGGTGTTTGACATATAGAGGGTTTAGGTAATGAGACAATAATCACAAATAATTAATATAAATTATTATGAATATGCTGCATGAAACTCACACAGATTGACTATGAACGGCGGCATGACAAAATAGCAGCGATGGTGCATTGGAATACGTTCCAGAAATACCATTTACCTGCAAGCAAAAACTGGTTGGACCACAACATAGAGAAAGCAATTGAAAAAGCAAAGTGCTCTGAGACTTTAAAATGTGAACATGAAAGCACCTGCCACATACTTAACAATTGTTGATAGTAACGTGGCAGTAACTGGACACAACAGAAAAGAAAGAACTAGAGAAAGTTAACAATACATATCTGCAATAGAAGTAGAATGACTATGGCAAAATAAAAGATAGCTCCACAGGTTACCTGAGGAACCATCTCACTCTGATGGCCTACCCCATTCACTACAGGAGGAAGGGAACGCTGCAGAGGTGGGTTCCTACCAGTTCGCACCTATTCGGTAGAACCGGTTTGTCAAATCTACCGAACCGGTTAGAAGAGGTTCCACCAGTGGACCCGGAAAGCAGGCCACACCTACAGAAGAGGTGCCAAAAATTTTGAAACCCACCACTGGTCCTTGGATATGATTATTCTACATATTTATAAAACTCAGTGCCTCTGTGAAAGGTAAGGATGACTACTGCATTTGTGGTGCAATCAGAACATTGCGTGTGTTGAAGTTGTTTTAACGCAAACCAAAGATGCCTTTCAAAAAACAAGTTTCCATCATATTTTTATGCGTGCCAGTGCTGTGTGTGAGGTAATTTAAGGTGGTTCTGACAAGTGTCGTCGGAATCTTCATATCCGGTCGCATGGGTGGCAAGCCACTCCCCTCCGGTCACATGGGCAGCAAGCCACTCCCACAAAGGAGGCCACACCCACAGAGTAGGTTCGAACAATTTTTGAAACCCACCATGCTGTGAACCTTCTCAGTCAAAGAATTCAAGCTGATAAGAACTAGGGAAAAAAGGTGTTGGTTTTTTTTGCTGTGACTTTCGCTTTTTGGAAAATCTTGGTGCTGGAGATGAGATTTGCCTCTACTTCTTTGGCCTTCCAGAACGGCCTCAAAACCTGACTCTGCCAATTAACTTGGGTCCCAACTGGGGCAGTTTATGCTGGAGATGGCAGGTGAAGTAAGAGAGAAGATCCCACCTCCTGTACTTAGCTCTTAGTCTTCGGTAATTCTTGTTGTGTTAATGTTTTTCTTTTTGTGGTTCACTGTATTGTAAGCCGCCCAGAGTCATTTCAGTGAATAGCATTTAAAGTTAATTAACAAATTAACAAAAAAAAATACAATCAATAATGCCAATAGCAATAGATTCCTTGGGTATAATCCAGAGATGGGTTACTGCCGGTTCAGCCCGGTTTAGCCAAACCAGCAATGGAATTCAGGCCTGGGTCGCAGAACCGGCAGTGACCCAGGCCTGCCACGCCCCTGAACCAGTTCCCACGCTGCACATGCACGCAGAACAATTTACATTGAAGAGTGCCCCCGTGCACACATGCGCATGTTGTCAGAACCACCTTAAATTACCTCACACACAGCACTGGCATGCATAAGAATATGATGTAAACTTGTTTTTTAAAAGGCATCTTTGGTTTGCGTTAAAACAACTTCAACACGCGCAATGTTCTGATTGCACCACAAACGCAGTAGTCATCCTTACCTTTCACAGAGGCACTGAGTTTTATAAATATGAGCATGATAGTGTAGAATAATCATATCCAAGGACCAGTGGTGGGTTTCAAAAAAATTTGGAACCTCTTCTGTAGGTGTGGCCTGCTTTCCGGGTCCACTGGTGGAACCTCTTCTAACCGGTTCGGTAGATTTGACGAACTGGTTCTACCAAATAGGTGCGAACTGGTAGGAACCCACCTCTGATCAAGAGGTTCCAGGCTGGCTATCTTCACAATGCTATGTAATTTGTCATATTCAAATCACCCAGCTTAGAAGTACTTCTAAGAAGTACTTCAGGGCACACAGACTAACTTTCTTTGGTGCAGAGTACAGGTTCATTTTGTAATATTTAACAAAACGCTTCTTAGAAGTACAGTATTTCATCTGGCAATATAAATTTAAAAACAACAAACTCTCTCAGAAAACGGCTGAGAGAATCTCTGAAAGAGTAAGGTGAATAATCAGATTGCTCTTAGAAAAGAGGGGACAATGTTACTTGGTGAATTTCAGGAGCTTCAAGGGGTGCTTAGTCTGAATCTTCATTCAAATTTCACAAAGCCCTTGTTAGAAACTCTACAGATAGGAGGAATCGCCACATATAAACAAAAACCATTTCATGAGTGGGAAGAAGAACCATAAGACAGATGCAGCAATGCTACCATCTCATCTAAAACCTGTATGACCACTACATAGTAGCAAAGAGATATGGGAAAAGGAAACCATGAATATTGTAAGAATGTTGAAAAATGACAATGATATACATGTAGATGCCATTAGCAAGAAGCCTATTAAAATATGGATGTGATTTGTTTATCAAATTATGTGCAACTTGTTAATGTGTGTGTGAAGACTGCATGTATATGCCTGACAACTGGGAGATTGCTTTTACCGTTCCCCTATACAAAAGGAAAGGTGGTAAATGCCAAACACCCCCTCCACCCCTTTGCAGGGGTTTTAGACTGTTAAGTGATCCTGAGAAAGTGTTTGTCAGAGCTATGATTGCTGATCAATGTATAAGTGCACACAGTTACATATGAAGTCTAAATGAAACAATTACTTTATTACCGAGGCTTTCTCTTGGCTGTATACCAACTTCCATTAAAACTGTCATTGTTGCATTCCCAAAGAAAACATTAGTTTATAGTTAATTTTGGCAATTTACTTATTAGGCAATGTGATTTCACTCCAATCCAATTCAAACTGTCAATGGCCAATTGAGTCATCAGTCCAATCTGGAGTGTGTGTGTGTGTGTGTGTGTGTGTGCGCGCGCGCATATATACTGTGTGTGTGTGTGTATCTGTACTCACACACACACACACACACACACACGCACGCACACATGCATTTTCTTGAACCAGTAAACATATTTAACTTTTAAATGTATGTCCAAGTCCATTTATGCCATGTACTTTATTCCTTAATTGCGTGCCAGGGTATTAAGTTTTAAAGAGGAACTTAAATTATGTTAATAGAAATAGGAAATTTTGGTGGTCTGGGAAAACTACTTTTCATAATAAAGTTAAAAGCTGGTTTAGTGCAGTGGTTAAATGCACTGGTCTAGAAACCTGGAAACTATGAATTCTAGTCCCAACCTAAGGAGAAAGGCATCTTGGTGACATTGCCCCGTCAGTCTCTCATAGATGACAGATAAATGGATGGATGATATGGATGGATGGATGGATGGATGGATGGATGGATGGATGGATGGATAGATAGATAGATAGATAGATAGAAGATAGATAGATAGATAGATAGATAGATAGATAGATAGATAGATAGATAGATAGATAGACAGACAGACAGACAGACAGACAGACAGACAGACAGACAGATTCTATGAATTTATGAAATGATAGTTCTCCTTTCTGATAATGTATTGTTCATAATTTTTGCACATTTACTATAAAAAATAGTATATGCTAAGAAAAATGCATCATGTTCAAAATTAAGAGATAAAATATATCCAAAAGAGAAAAAAGAGTAAACAAAATCAGAGTTACTATTTTAATTTTCATTAATTTAAGCAGATTAGAATGTTATTTAATTACCATTTATCTAACAGCTTATCCCACATTTTTATTGCTGCCTTTAATTCTTTATCTTTACTACATTGTATACTTGAAATTATACTTTCACAGAATTCATTAATTTATATTTATAAGAGAAAGGGAATGAGAAAAATAACAATTTAAATTGGTATCCAATCATATTTCTAAAAAAAAAATCACTACCTAGTTTGCACACTTAAAATTAATTGAAATGCAGAACTCTAATGGGAGTGAACCTTTGATTAAAATCAAGGACCTATTTGCGGCATTAGTGAGAGATTCATTCTGTGTAGCATTATGATCTGAACAACATTTTCCAAACTGAATGTGCAGATTTGAAGCAAAGGCTAAACTACAAAAAGCTGTTTTACACCAAGATAAACTGTTTATTGAAAATATGTATTTCCCCAGTATTTTCCGGCAAGAGGTTTTCACATCAGTTGCTTGATATCTGATTCTAAAAACTAGAATGATTAAGTGAACCGGCCTGCTTGATATGCTACGGTGATAGTTAAAACAGAAAGAAACATGGAAGAGAAGAACCAAAAAAACCCTTTGCCCACAATGTGTTGGGTGGCTGCAGCTGAGGAAGCGAATTTATAATTAGGTATTTCTTCTGACAAGAACTTTGTGGCTGTGGCTTATTAAATCTCATTTCTTTACTCTTGTCTGATTTATTTTTATCTCTGGGTCTACAGGTAATGAAGCTTTTAAAAAAAATGGATTTCATTTAAGAGTGAACTGACATGGTCCACCAAAACAGTCTTTGTTACAGCATAAATGGTAGCAATAAAAATATATTACGCCTAGTCAAAATCTTCATGAGACAACATGCAATTTACACAAGATCCAGATGAAATCTAGAGTTTGGTGCAAAAAATGTACAGCTGGAATGCTGCAGGGGGGAAAAGGGGGAAGTATGCAAAGCTTCAAACCACTTTCTAAGCAAAGTACATTTTTTCCCCCTGTGTTTTGTGTGGGCATCTCTGCTCTCCCCTCCTGTAGCATCTGTTCATACTTCTGTGCATGGGGAACTGTTGTGGCCCAGCAGAAGCCGTTGGAGCTGCCACCAGACTCTGACAGCGAGGGGCCCTCTGAGTCGGCCCTGGAGGATGTGGAGGACCCTGGACAGGGTTCCAACTTCGAGCAGGCCACAGAGAGGCTGGTTGGCCACCAGGAGGCGCCTGAGCCTTGGACCAGTGGGGAGGAGACAAGGGAGTGTGATCCAGACGTCAGCAGTGGGGAGGAGCCAAGGGAGTTGTTCCTAGATGCCCGGCACCGGAGAGCTAATAGGCGTAAAGTTGCGCAGTTACAGGAGGTAATTGCACTCAGCTGGTGGTAATTAGGCTCCTCTCCAGACTATAAAAGGAATGCTTGTGCACATGCCCTTTTTTCAGGAGTCAACACATTCACTAAAGTTGGAGAACTGTGGTGTTAGCTTGGCAGGCTGGATTGCTGCCAAGGCTTGTCTGTGCTGGATTGCTGCCAAGGCTTGTCTGTGCTGGTTTGCTGCCAAGGACCTGTCTGTCTGTTAATAAATTCTGTAAAGTATCTTTGGCTCGGCGTGCTTTGGTGTGGGATGAGGGGGGGTCTGAACAGGGAACACATGTCAAAATGCATAGACTATGAGCTGGATCATGTGATCAGAAAGGAGTGGGCTTAGGATGGCACCATCTGTAGAATTCCTGGGCTATTGTTAATTGCCTCTGAATTGGGAGTTTCCCCATGGGATTTCTTTTAGATGTTGACTTGGATTGGGGGAAAAAAGGTTAGGGACTTATAAGAGAAGGAATTTTCCATTTGTTTTTTGTCATGCAAAAAGCAGGTAGCGATCTTGATTGTATTATTAAAATGTTTTAAAGGCTAGTTTAATCTCATTATCGGGAAGGAAAAATGACTAGTGTGAATGGAAGAAGGAAGTTCAAATATATTTGTAAGAAATGAATAATCATAGCTGGGTTTATATGTATAAATTGGAGGATATTAAACAGGAATTGCAAGAGAAGCCTGGTGTTGCTAACATCATTTTAATATGTCTAACATGCAAAAAGCTAATCACATATATGGGATGATCACACTCACCTTCGTTGCCAATGAATGCCAAGCACAGATTTTGTAATCTAAGTAACTAATTGTAAAGTAAAGGGAAAGGATTTTTAATAAAATCTACTTGCTTTTTTATATATTTGTAGTGAGGATTAATCTGTTAAGATTTTTTTTCTTGAAATGGATTGTTACAGGACTTCATATTACTTAAAAAGAGAAGGTGCATCTGGGAAATTCAACTTTAAAAATATGCCCCTTAATAAAATTTATGATTTTTGAAAAGGCCTTCTGGGAAAATTACACAAACTGATTTATAAGGTATTTTACTTATGTAAGGGAAAAAGGTGATCTTGTGGGAAAAGCCTTATATATATTCCAAATCAGTTAGCAAAAGTTACAATTGAAAAAAAACAGATACAGACCTTTAAATAAATTTAAAAGGGAAGGGAAGGGAAGTAAGGGGGGAGAAGGATCAGAAAATTTCTCCCTAAACTTGAATCATATAGAATAGATTCATAATCAGCTGCATCCCCATATAAAAACCAAGATTACAACCTGATATCTTTTTCAAACAAAACCTGGACTCACTCTTTGTAAAAAGAGAAGGTTCCCTGTCTTCGGCATTCAGTAGTATACCATATTTCAGCTTTTCATTTTGGTAAGTCATCTGTTTAATGAATAATGGCTAGTATATCCATTTCCTCTGTCTCTTGTGTGTAAGAAGTCACCATGGGAAATACAATGTTATTCTGGCAGCAGAGTATTACCTAGAGGTCACTGCTGACAAATGGGACATAAATTAGCCAGTATTCTTGCCTGCCACATGAATATTTTAATGAATGTCTAATAGCCTTGACATTTTAGGAAACTGGGTTTATACTGTAGCTTCCTTTGCCTACAGACATGAGCTAGCCTTTTATCAAAAGACTCGGTATGAAAGGATCACTTTAAAATATAGAAAAGATAAGGATTAATGCAGGGAACTAGAGGCCAACTCTTCAGCTCTCAAGCCCTGCTTTTTCCCAGCCGAGTGGCCGACAGATCTGACTCGTTTCCAATTCTCTTACACAAGTGAGGGGAAATGGTGCTCTTATCTCATGAAGAAATGTTTTATTTTATTTTGAACATATTTTTTGAGAAAAAATAAATCACATTAATGGAATATTCTGATACCCTTCATGAGCAGAATGTATGTCCAAATCAGTGGTGGGTTTCAAAACTTTTTAGAACCTCTTCTGCAGGTGTGGCCTGCTTTGTGGGAGTGGCTTGCTGGCCATGTGACCAGGTAGGAGTGGCTTGCTGGCCATGTGACTGAGTGGGAATGGGCGTGGCCAGTGGGTAAAATGTGGTGAAACTTACTTAACAACGCTCTTGCTTAGCAACCAAAATGTTGGCTCAGAAACTCTGGAATTTGAAGCACGCAAGTCTTAAAGCTGTCAAGTTACAAGACCCTTGCACCCCTAACCCTTTAGAAAAAAAACCCAGGGGTGTTCATACTTGACAGCTTTAAGACTTGTGGACTTCAACTTGCAGAATTCCTCCTCTCGCTCTTCATCTTGATGATGTGAGGACGGGCGGGGGGAGGGAGCTGGAACCGGTTCTTAACGGCACTGTAGATTTGTGGAACCTCTTCTATAGAAGAGGCTAGAACTGGCAGGAACCCACCCCTGGTCCAAATGGAGACCACCATCCTTCTTGCCATCCCCATTATTCTGCAAAATTCAGAACAGGAATGCAGAATTTGAGGATGAGGGTCATAAATGGCTTAACTGACTGCCCATCGGTCCAGTGAAATTCTGGACAGTATGCCACTGAACAATCCATTAAAACCAAAAAGAAGTCAGTGAAGTTCCCTATAAAAAACTCAATTCCTACATCATTCACTCCCACATATTTTAATACCATGCAGAGACCATGCATCAAACTTTAGGTGGGTAGGATGGAGAAGGGGAGAGATGTAGGATATATATTTTTACTTAATTTAATACAATTCATATGATTACTCCAGATACATTCTTTATTCATATGACATGTGGACTTGATTTACAAACAATAAATTAGCCTTATAATTTTGTTGTCACTGAAGCTAAATAAGCACAGATTTTTTCAGGCTGAAATACCATTCTGGACATGGTTCATAATTTTCCAAAAGAAAACATTTCAGAATAGGAAGCAGTCCATAGTGTTCCAGATGTGGTATTCCAGATATGTTTTTTGCCTGAAATAGCAGGTACATTTAACGTATTTAGCACATAATCAATGCATTTAAAGAAAATTCTGTGCTACAACAAATGACCAGTTTACCCAATTAATTATCTTCAAAAATATTTTTTCATTTCTGTCACATAGGAGGCAGAACCTTGAAGGATTATTGTCTTAAGCTGAATGGGGATTTGTTTCTACAAAGCATGTTTGGCATAGGAAATGGAGAACAAATTTGTAAAATATATTTAATGCGTACTTGAGACTTTGGAGTTCAATTCCCAGCTTATAATAGGATATATATTTTATATGTTAAAAGTGTTGTGACCTAGATTTAGGTCTACTTGATTACTGCAGTCATTAAGCAACACTGGATCAGTATTCTGTATCAAAAATACTGCACTTAATAAAAGAATACATCACTTTTAGCTCTCTAGAAAAAGCAGAATCTAAAGGCAATAACAAACATATAAAATAATGAAATCTATTTGAGAGGAATGAGAATTATGAAGAAAGGTGTTCTTATACTCCATTACATTTCATATTTGAAGAAGAACAATGGAATATGACCTTTGATAGTAAATTGTGCAGCAATAACAAAAGGACAATTCAGATACATGTACCGCTTAGTAAATTAATAGAAAAGGTAGGTTGGTAAATCTTTCCATGGTTAAATTCAGTTTTCAATCCTCTTCATTTTGCAGAAATAACTTTAATTTAAATATAGAGTGAATCTATCTAAAAGAACAGTTCAATCTTTTGTTAATTTTTTTAAAAAATCTTATTTTTTAAAAAAAAATTGATGAGGAAAGCATTTTACGATTTGATAATTACTACTGCAAACACATTTCCCTAATATGCATCTGTTAAATCACTGTTAGATTAAATAACATGAAGAAAATGTCAAGTAACCTGGTACAAATCTGTTAGATTATTATTTTATTAAAGGACAATATGTGTCAGCATATGAAATTAGGAGTTCAGGAAATTCAAATGGATATATAGTATTATTGTACAAGAATCTGAACTACTAATAGTCACAGCAAATTGACGACCGAGAATAGCAATAGCAATAGCAATAGCAGTTAGACTTATATATCACTTCATAGGGCTTTCAGCCCTCTCTAAGCGGTTTACAGAGTCAGCATATTGCCCCCACAGTCTGGGTCCTCATTTTACCCACCTCAGAAGGATGGAAGGCTGAGTCAACCTTGAGCCGGTGAGATTTGAACCGCCGAACTGCAGATAACAGTCAGCTGAAGTGGCTGCAGTACTGCACTCTAACCACTGCGCCATCTCGGCTCAGAGAAAAGTCAATGGAATTTGAATGCATCATGGGTTTGGCATTCCTTTGTACTTATAAGAGACTTAAGTCCACAACACTTGAATACCGTTGATTCTTCTGTAGTGCCAATTTGTCTTGGCCGTTAGTAGATCAGATTCTTGTCTATAGGTTGCATGGGAAAAACTTGGAATTACTTTGAACTAAACTCCTATTCCTGGTTACTTGCACCTGACACTATCCCTCCTGGGTTTTGCTACTATTCCGAGTAGCCAACCTGCAAAAGTAACCCACCTAAATTGCTGCGCACCTCAAAACCCACCAGAGCTTTTACAATAGGAGGGCAATGGTGAAGGTAGACACATTTCAAACCAATGAGTTTTTCTTTGACACCAAAATAATTCCGGATGGTTCACATCCATTGAATGACTGAAAAATCCATGTTCAAATATCAACGTTCAAATAACTTCCCAAACTTCACTACTAATACTAAGTACAATGGTGGAACATCTTGTAAGGTAAGGTGATGATACTATGATTCCTATACAGGTAGTTGTCCACTTACAAAATTACATTCAAAATTACAACAGTAGTGGAAAAAAAGTGACATGATCATTTTTCACACTTATGACCATTGCAGAATCCCCATGGTCACGTGATCAAAATTTGAGTGCTTGGCAACTGGTGTATATTTATTATAGTTGCATGGTCCATTATAGTCAAAAGAAAACTGTATAATGAAAATTAGTTTCATGAACTGATAGACTGAAATTCTAAACTTTAAATATGTAGAATATTAAATATTTAAAATGGCATTTTTTAACAATTGTGTATTGCAAATACGGGTACTCCTCACTTAACCACCACAGTTGAGACTGGCAACTTGGTTACTAAGAACTATGGTTTTTGACTGGAAAAACATGTGAGCTTATTTCCCCTTTGGTCATTAAAAAAAAAAATCATGTGACCACAACCTATGATTTTACTTCTCTATTAATGCTACTTGTTGCAAATCAGTTGTGAAGCATATCAATGGTAATCACATTACTGCAGCACATGGCAATAGTCATAAATATGAGGATTGGTTGCAAATCTAATGTTTTACACCATTGTAACTTTGAACAGTCACTAAACTGGGCAGTCAGGAAGCAAGAACTACCTGTAATTCAAGTACAAAATGCAAGATAATTAAACTATTTTCAGTAATATTTGCATTAGCAGATATCTTATATCCAATTTTATAACTAAACATATATTAGAATTATAATGGAAATTACACAATATACAATATTTGCTAATGGCAATGAACAAACAGGGTAATTGATGTTGGGATTTTGGGACCATCTCTCTCTCTTTCTCTGTCTCTGTCTCTCTCTCTCTCTCTCTGTCTCTCTCTCTCTCTCTCTCTGTCTCTCTCTCTCTCTCTCTCTCTCTCTGTCTCTCTCTGTCTTTCTCTCTCTCTCCCCATCCCTCCCTCTCTCTCTCTCTTTTCCTGAGGAAATAGTGGATTTTGTAGTGCTTTAAATTCAGTATATTCAAACTTGCCATATGGCAAGCTAGCGCAGCCTTGCTCTTCTATTCCCTATAACATCTGAGGACGTATCACTATTATTTAGATTCTTGCATGTCAAAATAACATTAATTTTAGTTGAAGGTGAGTATACGTCATCAAATGCCATTTTGCTTAATAATTAAATAGTTGTACGCATGTGTGTGTTGCTTTTGTGCAATAATAAGTCATTCAGAAATTCTCCTCAGTTTAATTAAATTTTAAAGCACTTTCCCATCATTTTGGACCTGACTTATAGCCTGGTATAGTTTGGGGGAGCAGTGTTTATTTATTTGTCTCTGATTTAAAAAAAAAAACTTCAACAGCACTACAGGTTGTCCTTGACTTACAACCACAACTGAGCCCAAAGTTTCCATTGCTAAATCAGATGGTGGTTAAGTGAGTTTTGCCCCATTTTACTATCTTGTTACAGATGTTAAATGAATCACTACAGTTGTTAATAATACAGTTGTTAAGCGAATCTGACTTTGGCTTTCTTGTCGCAAAAGGTGATACTGTGACCCTGGGACACTGCAACCATCATAAATACATGCCAGTTGCCAAACATCTGAATTTTGATTATGTGACTGTAGCAGGGGTGGATTTCTCCTGGTTCGCACCGGTACGCCAGAACCAGTTCATGAAATTTAGCGTACGTTTTGGAACCTGTTCCGGAAGGAAGGAAGGAATGAAGGAAGGAAGGAAGGAGATACACACAAGAAAGGAAGAGATAAACAGAAGGAAGGAAGGAAGGAAGGAAGGAAGGAAGGAAGGAAGGAAGGAAGGAAGGAAGGAAGGGGGAAAATACACACAAGAAAGGAAGAGATAAACACAAGGAAGGAAGGAAGGAAGGAAGGAAGGAAGGAAGGAAGGAAGGAATGGAAGGAGAGTGAGAGAAAAAAGAGAGAGACAAAGATAGAAAGAGAAAGAAAAAAGAAAGAAAAAGGAAGTGGGAGAGAGAGAAGAAAGAAAGAAAGAAAGAAAGAAAGAAAGAAAGAAAGAAAGAAAGAGGGGGGAGAGACAAAAGGAAGGAAAGAAAGAAAGAGTGAGAGAGAGAGAGAGAGAGAGAGAGAGAAAGAAAGAAAGAAAGAAAGAAAGAAAGAAAGAAAGAAAGAAAGAAAGAAAGAAAGAAAAAGAAAGAGAACTCATGACCACAATTGAGCCCAAAATTTTGGTTGCTAAGCAAGAGCATTGTTAAGTGAGTTTCACCACATTTTCCAAGTTGGCCATGCCCACCCAGTCACACGCCCACCAAGCCACGCCCACCCAGTCACATGACCACCAAGCCACTCCCACAAAACAGGCCATACCTACAGAATAGGTTCTAAAAATTTTGAAACCCACCACTGGACTGTAGGGATTCTGCAATGGTTGAAAGGGTGAAAAAATGTTCATGTCATATTTTTCAGTGCCATTGTAACTTCAAATGGTCACTAAACAAATGGTTATAAGTCAAGGAATACTGTACTATTTTGCTTTGAAACCTATGCCCTTCCAGACCTTATGGTTTGTTTTCTCACTGATGAGAATTCTTGGACCTGGGATCAAGTCAGTCACTTCTCTCCCCATCATCCCCCTAGGGTTACTGTCCTATTTCTAGATCCAGTTCCTTCATGCATCTATTGTTAATTAATAATAAAATCCTCGTGATCAGTAACAGTTTCATCAACAAAAAGCCACAAATTCTCTCTCTCTCTCTCTCTCTCTCTCTCTCTCTCTCTCTCTCTCTCCCTCCCTCCCTCCCTCCCTCCCTCCCTCCCTCTCCCAGGTTTTATGAAGAATTTCCAACAACATAAACTATGGGATGAAGACAAATCCTTTTCCTTTGTCTAGCATAGAAGATTTCATGAGAGTTAGCAAATTTCTTCATCTACTTCTCTCATTTACAACCCAAATTGAAAGAATGAGAAGAGAGAACTCAAATTCACTCTACCCTCTCAATACAGGAAGCACTTGAATATAGATCATTTTGGATAGAGATGACATCACCTGTCCCCAATTTACAATGCAGATCTTTTGGCTGTTCCAAGAAGATTCCACATCTCTGATTCAGGTGACTGTGTGAAGTCACAGATAAAACCTCAAATAACCACAAGGGCTCTCAGAGAGTGTTAAGGCCAGTTGACTGCAAAAGAAAACACAATCTTTCCAATCTACCCCCTCCCCATATCTTGTCAGAACCTATCATTCCCCCCCGCCCACCAACCAATCTCAACTGTCAATAACTCTCCTTCCATCTCCCACAGCATCCAATACAAATGATGAAGCTTCCAGCATAGGAAGCAAAAAGTCTTGTTTTTCCTCAAGAAAATCAGTCCAGTTGCCTTTTCAAAATAAAAAGCACTTTTAAAAGGTTTGAATATTTTCAGACCTACAATCTGTCTGTCTGTCTGTCTGTATATGTATATTATATGTATATGTACATTATATGTATATGTATATACCAGTGACGTGCGGTAAGTTTTATGGCTGGTGAGGCAGCTTTTTAGACTTGTGGACTTCAACTCCCAGAATTCCACAGCCAGGCATGCTCAGTTCCGATTTAAAGCGACAGCATTTTCCCCCCTTGCAAAATAAGTTTTCCCATTCTTTTTCTTCTCCCTCCCCCTCCTTCCTCCCTCTCTCCCCCCTCCCCTCTCTCTCAAACAGACACACGCACACAGAGAACTTGGATCCCTCTCTCACTCACTCACTCTCAAACACAAACACAGAAGTTGGATTGGATATATTTTCCAAAGGCTTGAAAGCAGCTCCTCTGCCATACCCCCTCCCCTTCCCCTGCTGCCTTCCGATCGGAGCCTTTGATTGCAGGTGGAGCAACGTTGCCTTTTCAGTGAAGCTGGGCTTACATACTTTTATCCAGCTGTGTGTGTGTTTGAAAAGGCAATGTGGGTTCTGCATGCAATCAACTTTTTGAATTCCTCCCCCCTCCCCACACATGCACCTTTTCCAGCTGTTTCAGAGAGGATTTCAACTCTGCCCTCATGAAAGGCCAGAGCTCTGAGTCAGACTGAGCTAGTTGCTCCCAGAGAACTCTAAAAAGCCTCTACAAATGCCGTCTACAGGAGGCGAGAGAACAGGTGCCTCATTTGTATAAGGAATTCTTCGCTTTTTAACCCTTGGTTAACTCTTAAAAGGCAAAAAATTCCTTATGCAAAAGAGGCCCCTAGTTCTCTGGCCTCCTCCTATAGTTATCACTAAGCACTGTTTCAAGTCACTGTGACTTAGAATCTGGTAGCAACTACCTTGGCTTAATTATTTTTTTAAAAAAATCTTTAAAATTCTCTCCTTTTCTTCATGACTGGTGAGGTCACGCCTCCCCTGCCTCTAGTGACTGCACGTCCCTGGTATATACGTATGCAAATGCTGAATGAAAGGCAGGGGATATAAATCTATAATAATAGATAAATACAAAGAGTTTACAAGCATACCCATCCACAATATTTATATTAAATTTATATCCCACCTTTTTATTAAAAAAAAAAACCTCAAAGAGGTTAGCATGCTTCATTTTCCTTCCTTCTCCTATTTTTTCCACAACAACCCTGTGAGGTAAGTTGGGCTGAGAGAGAATGAATGGCACCAGTTCCCCAACTGGCTTTCAGGCTAAGATGGGACTCGAACTCACCATCTCTTGATTTCTAGGCCTGGACCTCAACTGTTAAGCCAAACTGGCTGTTTTAAACATGTTTTTGGCTGAAATGATATCTCAACAATTTGGAGAACTGTGAGATTTAAACGATCATTGTTTTCTGACTGATTGTACTAGTTTAAAAGGCTTGATTTACCGGGATGTTATAAAACAAAACAGTTTTTCCTCCTTCCTTAAACTGAATAAGGCCTGAGACTACAGAACACAGTTTTTGTAAAAGGATCTTATTTATTTTTATAACAGAGTTTAATATGAATTGTAGGAAGTTATCACCCAGCCCTCTCCCAGAAAAATAAAATATCCTAGGAAATATTGAAAAGGCAGAATATTTCTCTGGATGTGAAAAGAAAGAAACATGTTTTAAAAGACAGAATAGCTGCCTGTAGCTTCCTGCCCATCCCCACTTTGTCAATGGACCATTAAGAAGGCCAAGCTAGTCCACTTTACATAATAAAGGCTTCTCCACTTCAGCTCTAGGGGATGGGATTAAAGCATGATAATATTGGCCCCAACTGACCACATGGTATCTGAGAACTCAACCAAACCTGGATTCAAAACACAGCCTTCAGAGTTGCCCCTGCATGGCCCTGTGGAAGTCTGACAACCAATCAGAATACATTTCTTACACAGGAACAGGAAACAGAGAGGTGGGACTAAACAGGTTATAAAAAGCCTAGCAAGCCCCTCCCTCAGCCCTTCTCTTCTTCTCCACCAACATTGAAGCATGTGATCCCCTTTTCTGTTCAGGGCTCAAGCCATGTGGTCCTGTCCAACAATAAACCATCCTTCCAAGCAGCCTCCATGTCTCCAGTGTCTTTTTCCCCACTTGGAGCCAAACCCAGAAGGACATTTCTTTCATCAGAATAAAGAAGCTGATTGGAGTGTTAATATTTTGTGAAAAAGCCCCCAGAGGCAGTGATAGGATTTTCATAGGATCTCTTTGCCATCATGGTCTTGTAGCAACGTGTAGGAGAAGCATTTGTCCCTGAGGCTCCTCACTTCTGAATTTGGAATTGTATAACTATTTCCTCACAATATTGTTTTTGACGCCTTAGTAAGAATTTCAATAGGTTTTAAGAAATTTCTCAGCAGCTTTTAGATACCACTCCTTACGTAACACAAATTATGTTCCAAAAGATACTGTAATAGTAGGCTTTTTAAAGCAAGGCAGTCTAGTGTCTGAGCATGATAAGACTGAAATTGCCCACTGATAACTCTGTGAAAGATTTAAGCATATGCTTAACTCTCCACTGAACTAATGGAATTTACAAAGTGCTTTATTCTGCTATTATGGCAGTATTCAAAGACTAAAGTCTAAAATTCAGACATTTGATCCACACAGGGAAATGAAACAGGAAAATCAACCAATATCTGCCCATCATTGCTGCAGAGAGAGAGAGAGAGAGAGAGAGAGAGAGAGAGAGAGAGAGAGAGAGAGAGAGAGAGAGAGAGAGAGAGAGAGAGAGAGAGAGAGAGAGAGAGAGAGAGAGAGAGAGAGAGAGAGAGATAGAAAGAAATTGAAATTTGGAATAACTTTCTTAAACTTCCAGCCAGTTTGTCCAGAACAGTCAAACAGCTGAAGACTGTAGTGCAGAAAAAACCCCAAGGCTACTTACTTGCTTTGGAGCAGCTGAGAAATGCTAATGTCTTTGCTGCCCTTTGAAAAAGGAAAGCATGATAGCACTAGAGATACAGCTGGTTTTTGTTCATCTAACCAGCTTAAACTGGAAAGAACAGAAATGAGAATGTGTGGGAATGACATTTTTTCCAGCTGCTTAGCAACCACAGTGTGGTTCCAAATTTCCCACTTTTATCATTCCTGCCTTGAAAAACATCTTTTAAGATCCACTTTTAGGTAAGATCTATTTAATTTTAATTTAAGTGTTGTACTTAGAATTGCACGTTCTTTAAGCACTACAATTCTACTCCTTGCAACTGCTATTACCATTATTATTACTTATAATAACAATACTACAATTGTTGTTATCCCAGAAATTATCTTAGAAAGATACCCAACAGATAAATGGGTAGAACTCTCCCTGCCTCCCGAGGTGGCGCAGTGGTTAGGGTGCAGTACTGCAGCCACTTCAGCTGACTGTTATCTGCAGTTCGGCGGTTCTAATCTCACCGGCTCAAGGTTGACTCAGCCTTCCATCCTTCCGAGGTGGGTAAAATGAGGACCCGGATTGTTGTTGGGGGCAATATGCTGACTCTGTAAACCGCTTAGAGAGGGCTGAAAGCTCTATGAAGCGGTATATGTCTAACTGCTATTGCTATTGCTATTGGATATTTCTCCAGTATTTAAGGATCTTTCAGAACATGCACAAGGACCTGACTATACTATACTGTTACTGCAGTAACAATCTTCCCTGTCTGTTGCAGAAGTGATATTTCTGCAGGGTCAAAGATGACAAGATGGAAATCCTGAAAAATCTTGAGCACAGTCTCCTTGTTGTTAAGAAAAGCACTCTTAAAAGTGGGAAATACATTAGCGTAAATTGGTACAATGAGAACCTGAACATGCATTTGAGCGTTATTGGTGATGAAATAGAAGGGAAGATGAGAATTTGTATAAACAGGCACAATTTTAACACCCATAGAATCTGAACTTCTTTTTTTGTGGCCTGGGAGTTCTTTCTAGTCATGCTACACAATGAATTTTGGCTGTCTCATGCCATTTTTTTCAGGGTAATAATATCTCTTCATTTTGAGGTGACAAATGTCTAAGGAAAGTGGAATTAACATAGATTTTATCAAATAAAATCCCGAATCTTCTCCCATTTTTTAAAAAATATCCAGAAAGTTCAGGTGTTTGATATAATGAAACTAATTTCGTTGTATTTAAGTACAGTGACAATAAATATTATACTTACTTAAATAGCCTCCCAATTGCAACTCTTTTTTTAATTATTTTTTAAATTTTATACACATAAGTACATCAACAGAACACATAAACACATTCACAAAAATAACCACATAACTTAAAAACAACATAGGAACAATAAGTTCCATCGTATATCATACAGCAGTTCCGAATCGGTTTCTTTGCAGTTAGTGTTTTCCTTTCTGTACATTTCTATCTTGCGTTCGTAATCTCGTTACTCATTATCCATTTTTATATACATTTCTTTATTTATTTATACTTGTTTATTGCAAATTTTAAACTTCCCAAAAAATCCAGACAAACAACCCACCACCCCCTTAACATATTTCCTATTCAACAGAAGGATCATCCAGCTCTGCTCAAAGGGGAACAGAAAGAGAGAGAGAGGTTGAAGATTCATTATACAGATGGTCTTCTGCTTGTACAAGTGATGAATTCTAGACAGATTGTAGATGCATAGTCATTTCACGTGCATGCCACTGCAATTTCATTCTTAAACTTTTACATTTTCACTTCATCCAAAAGGCTTTTGAATTCTGTGACTGAATTCATAGCAGGAATCCATAAATGTGCACATGACTGTGTATCATCTTCAATTGATGATACTGTACAGTAAAATATAGGAATCTCCTCTGAAGGTTTTGAGATGTCTAGTGAAATTTGCAAGGACAGAATAATGGTTGCCATGATGTTGGAGAAGACCAGGATAATGTTTTTTGCTACTTGCATGTTCTTAAATTACTAGCTAAGGGGTGGAGGTTGTATGTGCACATATTACAGTATTCTATCCACTGATGGTTCCACCACAAAACCGCGGTAGACTAAAGCGCGCTCGACGAAAGCGTGTACGTGATGTCATCACAGCGCGACGAAAACAGCACGCTGTGAGCGGTAAACTTAAAATTAACGCGTAAATCTAAACCTAACCCCCCCAAACCTAACCCTAAACCTAACCCTAAGCCTAACCCTTAACCTAACCCTAAACCTAACCCTATACCTAACCCTTAACCTAACGCTAAACCTAACGCTAACCCTTAACCTAACCCTAAACCTAACCCTAACGCTTAACGTAACCCTAAACCTAACCCTAACCCTTAACCTAACCCTAACCCTAACCCTAAACCTAACCCTTACCTTTATGTGAATCGGCTTGCTTTAAAAGCGCTTTTTAAAGCGCCCTTTTTTCTCCGCGGTCGTATTTGTCGCGCTGCTGATGACATCAGGTACGCGCTTTAATCGGGCACGCTTTAGTGGACCGTGGTTTTGACGGGTCACGTCCACTGATATCCCCTTGTTCTGAAATCTTTACTGCTTCCATCAGTCAATTCATTCTCCATATTTTTATTTTCTCAGGGAAGCAGTTTCCATTTTATTTTCCTGAAGTACAATAAAAAAAAAATACTATCAGCTAATGGTCTCTCTTCTCTTTTTCTTCATTTCTTTATACTAGGGAAATTTATTGATATTCTGATTCTTCCACATGTATTGTAATTCATGTAAAATACACAAGAGAAGATTTGGCCAAGTTAATTATTTTCATGATATATAGTATAAAATTATATGGCAATTTTCCTCCGGGGAGGAAAAAAAAACCCTATGTTTTTAACATTTTCATGTTGCACAATAAGGTTATAAAAGGAAATGCACAAATAAATATTTTTAAGAACATAAAAACTCTGAATATATTGTGGTTTCTCCGCAGAAACAAAAATATGAAAGCAATACTTATTCCATTTTATTTTCAATTGGATGTTTTAAAATAGAAATAGAATTTCATGTAAATTAAAACAATTGCCTTTACTAGCTGCTCGTAACTCTTCTTCTTCAATCTTTTCTTTGAACTATAAAATGCAATTCCCCTAATAGGACTGCTGGAATATGGAAAGTATTTAAGCAAAAAGTAACAAGTAAATCAAGCAAGGCATTTTATATGTTAAATCTCTCCTAATGGTAGCTTGTAACTTAATCCAGTTCAAGGTTTTCTTATTATTATTATACAGCTGATGGTTCATAGAGTGTTATATAGCACCAATTCCCTATACCAAATTGGAATTTGGAAAAAAATCCATTATAAGAGGAACTAGCAGTGTGCAGTGGAACAGGGATTAGCACAATTCATATTTTTTTAATTGAGTGCTGAGGACCTTAAACATGGCTAATTGAAGATGTGACTTGGATGCTTCAAGTGTACAAATTTTATTATGAACTTTTCTGATCGCAAAAGGGGAGAAAAAGAAGGATAGGCAGTTACCTGAGGGAGAAATGCAGAGCATGTATATAAACCATAGTCAGTTGTGCCTGTTCTACCTCCCATTCTATAGTTCTGCGTATGGCATATGATAGGTTACATAATCATTTATGACTGATTATGCTGTCATTTATTGGATAATGTTTATAGTGTCATATTGACTTTTTTATTCCACCATGACATTGGGAAAAAATTGTAGTTGCATTGGATATTGCATCTGTGATGGGTTTTCATCAGTGGTGGGTTTCAAAAATTGTTCAACCTACTCTGTGGGTGTGGCCTCCTTTGTGGGAGTGGCTTGCCGCCCATGTGACCGGATGGGAGTGGCTTGCCGCCCATGTGACTGGATATGAAGATGCCGACGACACTTGTCAGAACCACCTTAAATTACCTCACACACAGCACTGGCATGCATAAGAATATATGTAAACTTGTTTTTTTAAAGGCATCTTTGGTTTGCGTTAAAACAACTTCAACACACGCAATGTTCTGATTGCACCACAAACGCAGTAGTCATCCTTACCTTTCGCAGAGGCACTGAGTTTTATAAATATGAGCATGATAGTGTAGAATAATCATATCCAAGGACCAGTGGTGGGTTTCAAAAAATAATTGGGACCTCTTCTGTAGGTGTGGCCTGTTTTCCGGGTCCACTGGTGGAACCTCTTCTAACTGGTTTGGTAGATTTGACGAACCGGTTCTACCGAATAGGTGCGAACGTTTAGGAACCCACCTCTGGTTTTCATCCACCTTCCATTACTTGTTTTCCTTGAAGATAATGAGATTTTCATTATACTCCAATGAAATATTCTAAGTTATGTGTTGTAGTTCTCTTAGTGAAAATTAATAAATGATGAGTCTCCCCTTTGATCTGGGCTAATGCAATTTGGAAGAAAAACAGAAGAAATCAGAAATTTCTCAGAAGAATTAGAACTAAAAGAATTCAGTGCGGGGATATTCTATTTTCAGCTCTTATTAAACCACAGTGGGGTTTGTATATTCAAGTGCAGCCAAGAAGCTTTAAACAGTTTTATTAGCTCTTGCATTGGGATAATCTTCGTGACTTAGAACAATTCTCAGATTGGCCAAAGTGCTGATTTTTGACCTATACATGTTTACGTAAGATATATTTTGTTCTGTTCCTACAATTGATTTCGATGTACTTAATGTATTTGATCAGTTATGTCAGATTCACTTCAATCAATATCAAGTTTTAATTTTCATTGTGTTATTGGACTATAAAACTGTAAAATGTGGTGTATGTGTGCATGTGTATGCCAAGAGGAATACTCACTTAGTATGGGAACAAAACATTGAGTTTGAACACAAATTGTACCATTTTTTTTTTTAAAGTAACCCTTTGTAAATAGAAATGCATTTCACTTTAAGTAACATCTCAGCTCAGTTCTATCATTTTCATGGTATAAAAAGCTCATATAAGTTTTGTTTTAAAAGAGTGGTTTGCCTTATTTTCTCCTTTTTTTCAAATAAGCTAAACTTCATCTCTGGGAGGTTTTGCTGAGATTTCTAGAAGATTGTCAGACATCTTTATCTGTAGCCACAATAATGATATCAGAGATGACTGGAATCTGACAATATTAATATTTTACTATGGAAGCATGAAGGTTAAAACGTGAGTTTTGGAGAATGAAATGGCTTGCAGTTCAATAACAAAGCCACAGAGTAGGAAGACATAGTGGCCTCCAAGTAAGATAAAATCTTAAAATAAAACTACAGAGCGAGGCGACTTTATGATAGATGGAAAATGTTGTCCAGTGTAATATTCCTTTTAAAAGAAACTAGTCTCTTTAGATAAATCTAACATTATTGTGGTTGGTTCTTGGGTCATTTTTATCTCGTGTTTTATAAACTGGCAGTTAACAATAGGAAAACAATCAACAAAATACTGTGTGTATAATTCAAATTTCTAATGAACCTGAACCTCCAACAATGTTCAAGTGTCAGGTAGAATCTTCAAGCAATAATTAATGCATAATGTGCATTCATATTATACTAATAATAACGTTATGTGTTTGTGTCATCAAAATTTCCTGCAAATTTCCAAATCATTAATGCTTCATTCAAAATTATTTAGCTACTACAAATAACAACATTAGCGGTCCAGAATGGAGCCTAATGTTGCATTTTGAATCAATGCTGTTTTCTGAATCCCACACTGCCAACATTTACACTGTTTCTTTCTGGAAAAAAAAATGCAAAACTGTCCAAAATAATATGTTGAATAACTCATCCTTACATAATTGCAAATAATCATTATTTGACACTGATGCATGAGGTGGCACAGTGGTTAGAGTGCAGCACTGCAGGCTACTTCAGCTGACTGCTAGCTGTGGTTCAGCAGTTCAAATCTCACCGGCTCAGGGTTGACTCAGCCTTCCATCCTTCCGAGGTGGGTAAAATGAGGACCCGGATTGTTGTTGGGGGCAATATGCTGACTCTGTAAAACCGCTTAGAGAGGGCTGAAAGCCCTATGAAGCGGTATATAAGTCTAACTGCTATTGCTATTGCTATTGCATGGATATTCTGCTTTATTATTTATGGTCTCTCTGTGGTTGTGAACATTTAAGTAAGTGTAGTCTAACTGTGATTATACTTACCACTTGGGAAAGAACATGTCGAATCACCTGGTAGGGATGGTTTGTTACATGTAACCCTATCAATCCATTTACCTTTAAGGTACACAAAGACTCGCAAGAGTCACAGTTACTGTGGAAAAGGCTAATGGCAGCTGTTCCAGATTGGGCTCACTTAATAGCCATGGTACTTCTTGGAGGTGGATTTCTTCACTTGCATTTCCAGAACAATTCAAAACATACCTATTTTTCAGAGTATAAGACGCACCCTTTTTCCTCAAAAAAGAGGCTGAAAATCTGGGCGCGTCTTATACATTGAATACAGCATTTTTTTGCCTCCCGAAGCCCCGTCTCCTTCACAAAAATGGGCATACATACCCTTATGGAGGCTTTCAGAAAGCTCCTGGGGGCTGGGGAGGGCAGAAACGAACAAAAGGGGTGTTTTTTGCCACCCCCCCAGCAGCACTCTATAAGCCTCCATGAAGCTATGCATGCATTTATTTGACAAAAAATGGGCCCGTTTTCATGAAAAACAGGCTGTTTTTTGCTCATTTTGGCCCCCCACCAGGAGCACTCTGCAAGCCCCCCAAAGGGTGATCATGCCTTTTTTTTAAAAAAAAACAGGCCCATTTTCACAAAAAAACAGGCCATTTTTAGGATGTTTACAGACTGCAAAAACTTTTTTTCTGTGTTCGGAAAGCTCTTTAGTTAGAATGATTGATGAGAATTAGATTGATCAAGTGCTGTCCCAGCAGAAACAAGTCTTAGGTGCTGCAGGTTGTCAGTGATTTCTTTCTCCAGCACATGGATAAATACACCTGGAAACATCTACCTACCTACCTACTCTCTCTCTCTCCCTACCTATCTATTGTATTTCTCTGCCTTTTCCTCTCTCTACCTACCTATTTACCTATTCTCTCTTTCTCTCCCTACCTATTTACTGTATTTCTCTCTCTCCCCCTCTACCTACCTACTCTTTCTCTCCCTACCTACTGTATTTCTCTCTCTCTTTCTATTTCTCTCTCTCTATCCCTCTACCTACCTACCTACGCCCTCTCTCTTTACCTATCTAATAACTGTATTTCTCTATTTCTCTATCTCTCTCTATTTTTTTCTCTCTCTATCCCTTTATCTACCTACCTAACTACCTACCTATCTAACTACTCTTTCTCCCTACCTACCTACTATATTTCTCTTTCTTTCTCTCCCTCTCTATCCCTCTGTCCGCCTACCTACTTTTTAAAAAATTTGTCTCTTCAAAACCTTGGTGCATCTTATACTCCGGTGTGTCTTATACTCCAGACAATATGGTAAGTAGAAGTAATATCCTCATTTTGCAATCTGGGACATATAGTCTGTTAATTTGCCTAGCTTTTGGCAAGTAACTCTGAGACATAGATGGGTATTGAAAGTAAGCAACGACAAAGAGAGCTTCAACTCTCAGATTCTAAAGGAATCAGCAGAAGGTCTAACTCTCTTAACCTTTGTAGCAGGCAGGGACATGAGGAATAATGTTAACTAAAATTGAAGAAATCTATGGTGTGACTTATTTCTTCAACTTTCTCCCACAATACATCCTCCTATTAAATGGCCGTTGGTTAAGATTAAGATTCACAATTTTGGTACTTTGGTCTGCTTGTCTGGAAAACTTATAATGCTTTTTTATTATTTCAGCCTAAGAAATCAATTTTTGAGAACAAGGACAGATAGTTGATTGCATTCCCAAGTCTACTTTGATCAGGAGCATGACAGAGACATTCCCACAGAAACTCTTAAAGGTTTAAATTTGGGATCATGCTCCATTTTAAGCTGAGAATGCTATGCCATTCATCGCTAGATCTGAGACTGCTATGACACTTTCCATCAGTGAGACAACTGAATGGTGGTAACTTGCCAGTTGTGGATCTACAGATCAAGGTGCAATAAACTGTGGCCTTCCTCAGCAAAGATTCTGTCAGGAGTTGAGTATTATACTTCAATAAACAGACAAATGAGTTCTGGAAGCCCAAAAATGAAACTAAATTAACTGCCATATGGGGTAATCAAATAGTCATTTGGTAATCAATAGTTATAATTAGTCATTTGTAGACCTAAGTAGCTAGCTTAAGCAGCTGAGAATCTTAAAGAGTGACACAGTGATCTGAATTAATAACAATTAACAAAACTAAATTAATAATCTGTGGGGAATTTAATACATTATATTTTGCAAGAGAAAGACAAAGGGTGAGTCCAGGAAATGAAAGGTTAGGACAATATTTCAAGAAAAGTTTCTTTTTAATGGCATATAGACGGAGTTCAACAAAAGGAGAGAGAGAGGGGAAAGAGAGAGAAATCTTAAGACTTATGGCTATGGCAAAAATCGAGATTTTCAGATGACATATTCCGTTTCTTGCTAGAACAAAGAATGCAAGAGACATATCATATAATGTTGCATTCATTGATACACATAATCACATGCTAAAGGGTGCACTTGAACATATTGTGGGGCATGGTTTAATGTTGTAAAATAGAGAAACTTTGTAAAAAGGAGAGAAAAGGATTTCTAGCCAAGGAGAAAAACACACAGAGAAAAAGACCATTAGAGAAAAGAGAAGGAAGGTTGCATATAGGAAAAAAATGGGAGCAGAAAAAGATTTCTGAAAGGAAACATGATGCAAAGCGGGGGTGGGGGAATCATATTTTCCAGCAGTGCCCGGGTGATGATGTGATTATCCAAGAAAATGGGATCTCGGTATACCAAAGGAGAGGATGTTGGGCAAGTAAAAAGTGGCTAAGGGAGATAAAGGCTCCACTAAACATGAATTTTTCTCAGGATAAGTCAAGAAAGAGGAGAAGAGAGGAGTTTCATAGTAGTAAAAGAAAAAAAAATCTTATAAAATATTCAGATTTTGACTACATGATTTCTCCATGTGGATAACTTGGCTATCGTGAAATATCAAAAATTCATTTTGATCTTAATTTAACACCCTACAGTAATTTCAATTTGATGAAAGAAAATTTATTTTTATAATTTATTTCAAGCGAACGGGGGATTTTAGTAATAAATCCTGAATGGAATAGGTTATTATTATATTTGTTTAATTAAAAACTGTGTTCATAGGTATCTTGACTTTCATTACCAAATCATTACTGTAGCAATCTACTACCTCCTTGGCTTCCCACAGATAAATCCCATGATAAAGTATGAGGAAATCTTCCGTTCGACTTTTTAAAATTGGGATATATGAACACTCAGGCAGGTCTCAGAGTGACAGAAAGGTGTTTCATAGAAAATAACATCATCTTTCCACCTTCTCTTAAAGTAAGTTCAAAAGCACCATTGAGATAATTTCTTAAGTCTCTTTTCTCAGATACAAGAAACCAGGAGGTGGGATAGAGTTCAAAAGTACTATGACTTTATTCCACGCAACCTATATATACAAGAATCTGGTCTACTAACAGTCAAGGAAAATTGGTTCCAGATAAGACTTAGTGGAGGGGAGGGGGGCTGGTCTTAGGTTTCTTGAGGGAGCGTAGAAACTGCAAACTGATGACACATTTGACTCTTCTCAGCATGGTCATTTCCTACATTTGAGGATTCATAGAAAAACAAACATTTTTTCATAAGGGAAGAAAACCTCTCAGAAATTGCATGGTGGAGCTGAACGAAAACTTGTCTCCGTTCTTCAAGAGTCAGAGGAAGACAGAAGAAGAGTTTCCTTTGTCAAACTACTTTAAACAAAAGACCTGAGAGAAAGTGTAACAGAATCAATTAATTGCTGGAAAGGAAAATAAGAGAGAGTAACTACAAACTTTCTTTTTCTCCTTCTCTTCCTTCAGCTGCGTAAGAGATCATTAGTTAAGAAGGCATCAGGGGTGGGTTTCAACTGGTTCGCGGCGGTCCCTGCGAACCGGTTGGTTGGCGAACCCGGAAGTAAGTAACTTCCGGGAACGGCGAAGGGCCCACCCGCGCGCCCGCGCTCCTTACCCGGTTTTGACAAGTTCTGCGCTTCCATGCATGCGCAGGATGCACACAGCACCTGTGCGATCCTCCAAGAGCACCTGGAGCATCGCACAGACGCTAGTATGCGTGTGCTGCGCGCGTGCATGCACGTGCCGCACGCATGCACGAGGACGCCGCTGGCCACGTTCCAACTGAACCAGTTGAAACGGGGCGAGAAACCCACCCCTGGAAGGCATCAAATAGTAATTCCACAGACTGGGCTGATGAAGCAAAAAAAAATATATGTCTTTTTAGTACTCTGATTCAGAAGATCTTCCTTACCTTTTTGCAATTCTTATTATAAGTACTAGAATACTTTAGTTTCCCCAAGACCTAGTGAACACATAACCCTTTTCCAGTTTCTCAAAACTATAGGTTCAGCATAACTTTTGTTCAACAAACTATGTTTGTTGAAATGGCTTACTATTTACTTTCAAACAGACTAGCCACTAACTATGTTTGTTGAAGTGACTTACCATTTACTTTGTAGGAGGGTTAAGAGAAAAGTGGGATGTATAAAACTGCCTCAGTGGTGAACTCACATTTGATTTCCAACATAATCAATGGTTGCAAAAAGGGGGGGGGGAATCATGAGCTCCTTGGAAAAGAATGTAGGAAAACTGATTATACCTAACTTCATCAACCCCAAGGATATTGACTTTTTTGGATTTTCTGATGCTGAAACAAGTTAAAGACATGAACCTTGCCCATTTTGATCAGGATTAGAAAAGTAAGGAAAGGTGGGTAGAAGGGAGAGAAAAAGAAGAAGAGGAGGAAGGAAGAGAAAGAAAGAGAAGGAGAGAAGGTAGGAAGGAGAAGAAAAAGGGTAGGAGTAGGGAAGAGGTAAGGGAAGGAAGAAGGGGATGGAGACGAGGAAGGAAGGAAATAGAGAAGGAAGGGAGGGAGAAAAGAAAAGAAAGAGAAAACAAGGTGGTGTCTTAGCAGGTGCAAAGGATGGTAAACAAAGCATTTTAAACTATACCTTATAACCTTCCAAATGGAATAATAATAATAATATAAGAATGGCAAAGAATAAGAATAATTATGTGAATGTATATCTATAATCTGTATGTAAGAGAACAAATGACAGTAAAAATATATAGCATAATATAGGTAAATAATATCTGGTCATAAGTAGCTAAGTTTAAATAAATAAAGAATTGTACATAAAAATGGATAACGAATAAGGAGATTATGAATGAAAGATAGAAATGTATAGTAGGAAAAACACTAACTGCAAAGAAACTGATTCGGAACTGTGGTATGATATACGATGGAACTTATTGTTCCTATCTTGTTTTTAAGTTATGTGTTTGTTTTTGTTGATGTGCTTATGTGTTTAAAATAAAAAAAAATTATCACCAGAGAAAAGTAATGTTGCTTGTACCCAGAAAATACCATAGGAAAACTCTAGAAATGTTACATTATAGGTGACCCAGGGAAGATCTTACAAAGCTATGGAATGGGAACAATAATCTAGGAATAAATTCAAAGTTTGTTTGTTTCTTTCTTTGTTTCTTTGTTTGTTTCTTTGTTTGTTTGTTGTTCTTCTGTCTTCTGCTACTTGTATGTATGTGTGTGTGTGTGTGTGTGTGTGTCTGTTTCTATTCTTTGTTTTAAAATATTTTAATGCATGTAAGCTGGAGGGCCTCATATTGTGTTTTCTTAGTGTAAAATGATCCTAATACAGTAAACTTAATCTCCCAAGGTTTTCAGCAATGGGCATGTTGTCTAGGAAAATCTAGAAACTGAAGTTCACACATTTAGAAGTTATAATAGTGGTATATGGTCACAAAAACTAATAGGTTTCAGATGACATACATGGTATGCTCACTCTCAATGTGAGTGGCTCATCTCTGCCATACCAAAATGTAACAAAAGAAACCATAAAGAGAATGTAGTAACTGAGAGTGAATGAACCAGTGCATGAGAACCAATTAGATAGCAAAAATACTCAAAACTAGTTAAAAAGGAAATACATTTACTAAAGTGACATGATTTATTGGTTTTGACCTTTTAATGCTAAAATGTGGAAACATTTTACATGACGATATTCTCCCCGACCCATTAGTGTCTTAATGGGAACTAGTCAGTTGTTAATGTTTATTGATTTTATTCGAAATGATAAATTAGTAAAATTGCCTGGTGATAAATCTTACACATGTTCCTTTTCAGCAAAAAGGCAATTAGCTGATCTGATCATTCATTCCATACCTGTTTAAATCCTCCTTATTTCTAAATACATTCACTTCATGCATAACAAAATGAGAACAAGTTTGGAAAGAAAATGATTGGTGTATCTCCTCCTCTAATAAATTCTTGTAAATGCATTTCTAATTTTGCAACACATGCCTCTCATGAAGAAGATATTTTCTGCAATCCCTAACTGGATGCCCTACAGAATAAAATCTCTTAATTTCAAAGCCCTTATAAGGAATATGTAGGTACAGTACTGTCGATTATACCTAGAGGCGGTATTCAGCCGGTTCACACCAGTTCAAGTGAACCGTTAGCGGAAATTTTAAGTAGTTTGGAGAACCAGCAAATACCACCACTGGTTGTCCCTGTCCCACGCCCGCTCGCCCCTCCTGCATGCTTACCGCTTGTCCCATCCACCCTGCCCTATATATCTTGCCTTCCCCATGCGACCCAGGTAATCTCCGTGCATTGCCTCCATGCCTTTCCCACTTTGTTCACCAAAGGTAAGCATGCCACCAGCTCAGAGGTGGGTCCCTACCAGTTCACACCTATTCAGTAGAACCGGTTCATCAAATCTACCGAACCGGTTAGAAGATGTTCCACCAGTGGACCCGGAAAGCAGGCCACACCTACAGAAGAGGTTCTAAAAAGTTTTGAAACCCACCACTGGTCCTTGGATATGATTATTCTACACTATTATGCTCCTATTTAGAAAACTCAGTGCCTCTGTGAAAGGTAAGGATGACTACTGCGTTTGTGGTGCAATCAGAAGATTGCGTGTGTTGAAGTTGTTTTAACGCAAACCAAAGATGCCTTTTAAAAAACAAGTTGACATCATATTCTTATGCATGCCAGTGCTGTGTGTGAGGTAATTTAAGGTGGTTCTGACAAGTGTCGTCGGCATCTTCATATCCGGTCACATGGGCGGCAAGCCACTCCCATCCGGTCACATGGGTGGCAAGCCACTCCCACAAAAGAGGCCACACCCACAGAGTAGGTTCGAACAATTTTTGAAACCCACCACTGCACCCGCTCGTCCTTCGCCTCAGGCCGGGGCCCAGGGATATGCCATTCCATGGCTCTTGCCTTGTCCCAGAGGCTCCGCTCAGTCACCGTTTGCCTCAGCCGGGCTTCGGCCTTGCCCTGGAGCCCCTGCCCACTGGCTATTCATCTCGGTTGGGCCGTGGCTCTGTTGTTGATCAAATCATGTGAGTGTTTTAAAATATGGCTGCATTTCACATCTTTATTATTTTTATTCTTTATTTTGCTATGTACATCCAGAGTCACTTCTTGTGAAATGAGTGGCCATATAAATTAGAAAAAATAAATGTCTATGTGTACGTGCATGTATACACACAAACACATGTATGTTCTAAACCAGAAAGAAGATAGTGGCAAATCACTTCTATATTATTGATAAGGAAGTTATTTCTATAAAATGCCAGGAGACAAACTTAATTTGAAGGAAAATTTAGTTTTCTATATGTACTCACTTACTCCAGATTTGAATTATTAATTATGGGAAGGGAGGAATAAACTAATACTCTGACTGGGCCTTTAGGGAGAGAAATGACTTATTATGCGGCTGACATCTTTAAGAAAAACATCCCTTTAACTTTTGTTTAAATGTACATCAGTAATGTCAAAACATCTGTTTTAAAAAGGACTACCTTAGGACCAAATCATTTTTTTTCCTGCATTAAAATGAGGGATGCATGGGGGCACAGAAATGAAAGAAATATTGTGTAGATACCAGGGGTGGGTTTCTCGCCCCGTTCCAACCGGTTCGGTTGGAACGAGGCCGGCGGCGTCCTCGCGCACGCGTGCGGCGCACGTGTGCATACTAGCGTCTGTGCGATGCTCCAGCTGCTCCTGGAGGATCACGCAGGCGCTGTATGCGTCCTGCGCATGCGTGGAAGCGCAGAATTCATCAAAACCAGGTAAGGAGCGGGCGCGGGCACGCGGGTGTGCGCGGGCGTGGGGGGGGCCTTCGCCGTTCCCGGAAGTTACTTACTTCCGGGTTTGGCGACCAACCGGATCGCAGGGACCGCCGCGAACCGGTTGAAACCCACCCCTGGTAGATACCTACAATTTAAGTATTTTGATTAAGCTTCTCCTAACGTATTTGATGATGGATCAAAGGATGTCAAAGGATGTAATGCTGGCTATACAATGTTGCTTGAATTTCGCAGAATAGAGATAATTTGAAAATTTAATCTCTGGTGGCTGCAGAAAAGAACTCTGAAGATAAAGACTGAGCGTGTGATAGCTAAATGTTTGTGTAAGTAGATGAAGCTTATTTTTTTTCTTGTTTAAATGAAAAGTACACAAAATCCCATTTATTCAGAGAACTAATATTATTTGAGGACTGGTGATAGCGCAAAATTGCTTGGTGAATTATTTGCATTATCAATGGATTGTTCCTGAAATCAGGATGTAATCAACAGAAGGAATAACCTTGAGGTACAGGAGGAAGATCTATAACCAGGACAATAGATAAAAGAAATCTGAGTCTGAGCCTGACCTGTAACCTGAGTAAACACCTAAGACAAGACTCTCCCTAGTTTTCATGAAGATAAAGGGCTTGCAATTCAGCGGTTCTAATCTCACCGGCTCAAGGTTGACTCAGCCTTCCATCCTTCCGAGGTGGGTGAAATGAGGACCCAGACTGTGGGGGCGATATGCTGACTCTGTAAACCGCTTAGAGAGGGCTGAAAGCCCTATGAAGCGGTATATAAGTCTAACTGCTATTGCTATTGGGAGAGCACATTGAAACTTGTAAGATTCTGTTAGCAAAGCCTTATAATAAACATAGAAATTAGTATAGATGATTTTTTGTTTCCTAGTCTGGTCTTCCTTGAGGGGCTGACAAAGGGGAAGGGGAAGGAAAAGGAGGAGAAGGAGAAAGAGAAAGAAGGAGGGGGAGGGGGAACAAAAGAAGGAGGAGACACTGTTTCAAGGACCCATATAAGGGGAATATTTCTAGCTAAATACCATCCATTCTTCTTTTGGGAGATTTGTTCTCTCTTTTACCCATTGATACTTAGAATTTCTAACACTCTAATATTATAATCACTGTAACATTGGAGACCTGCAGCATAAAGAACTTCAAGTGAATAGTGTTATGTGTCCTTGCTCCGTCCTTTAAATATTAATAAATATTTTTCTTTTTTTCTGATTCTTCATTGCTTGATTCTATTGTACCTTCTCTGAGTGCGTTGTCAGATGATTTCCCATCTCCACTGCTTTTCTAATTGAAACCTTTAGTTGAAGTCAATAAATTCCTTTTCAGATCTAGGGAAACATGATTAAAATATTATTGGCGAGTTGAGGGATTATTTCCCATAATAATGTTAAATTAATTAAGCTACAGATAATGTATAAATCAGCACAATGCAAAATAAGATATATATTTTCTTTTGTTATAAACCAATATGCCGCTATCTTAACATCTTCACGAACTTTGGATAACCACAATAGCTTTTCTTAACATCTGATTAAAAATTCAGTCTTGCTAATTTCAGTACAATATCTCTTTTTTTCGGGGGGGGGGGGGGGAATTGTCTGTACATGAGCCGAGGTGGCGCAGTGGTTAAATGCAGCACTGCAGGCTACTTCAGCTGACTGCAGTTCTGCAGTTCGGCTGTTCAAATCTCACCGGCTCAGGGTTGACTCAGCCTTCCATCCTTCCGAGGTGGGTAAAATGAGGACCCGGATTGTTGTTGGGGGCAATATGCTGACTCTGTAAACCGCTTAGAGAGGGCTGAAAGCCCTATGAAGCGGTATATAAGTCTAACTGCTATTGCTATTGCTATGAGTGCTACAAAGGAATACAATCAATATTTCCAGATCTTGCCTCTTAATATTAATGTCTTGCTAGTTGGATTCCCATTGCATCCTGTCCCAGTTGCCAGTTGTTTGCTCATTATCTTTAAGGCAGGTATAAACAGCTGAAAAATGGGTGATAAACAAAACCATTAAGCCAATTTTGCCATTTACTTTGAGGTTCCTGTGACAGATGCTCCAAAACAAACTTCATTAAACAGCTGTTTGCTTCATTTCAACTTGTTATGTGTACAGCAGTGATTCATCTTAGGGTGAGCATGATGAGGGTATTACAAATTGGTTATTACAAGGGTTTTTTGGGGACGAGGGAAAGAAGAGCCTAATTTAGATGGAAAGCTTTGCCTAGATATTGTCACATTTGGCATTTTAACTTATGTACCAGTGGCGGGTTTCAAAAATTTTTCGAACCTACTCTGTGGGTGTGGCCTCCTTTGTGGGGGTGGCTTGCCGGCCATGTGACCTGGTGGGAGTGGCTTGCCGGCCATGTGTTCTCTCTCTCTCTCTCTCTCTCTCTTTCCTTCCTTTTGTCTCTCTGTCCCTTTTTTCTTTTTTTTCTTTCATCTCTCTCACTTTTTCTTTCTTTTCTTTCTTTCTTCCTTTCTTTCTCTTTCTCTTTCTCTCTGTGTGAGTCTGTCTGTCTGTCTGTGTGTGTGTGTGTGTCTGTGTGTCTGTGTGTCTGTGTGTGGCTCTTTGCCTCTTCCTCCCTCCTTCCCTCCCTCCCTCCCTCCCTCTGTATCTCTCTATGTGACTCTCTCTCTGTGTCTCTCTGTCTGTCTGTGTGTGTGTGTGTGTGTGCGTGTGTGTATCTCCCTCCTCCAGTGGTGGGTTTAAAAATTTTTTGGAACCTCTTCTGTAGGTGTGGCCTGCTTTCCAGGTCCACTGGTGGAACCTCTTCTAACCGGTTCGGGAGATTTGATGAACCGGTTCTACCGAATAAGTGCAAACTGGTAGGAACCCACCTCTGTTATGTACCAACTTAGCGTATTAACATATTGGAATGAATTAATATACACTAATTTATACTGAATAGTTCATGAAGCAAGAGATCCAGTCTGCTATCTGAACACTTTTCCCTTGCTTTAAACCAGAGGTCCTCAAACCTTTTAAATGGGAGCAATTCACGGTCCCTCAAACTGTTGGGGGCCTGGACCGGCTGGGTAGGTGTGTCTAGGTGGTAATTTGACTGGGTGGGTGTGTCTAGGCCATGTGACTGGGTGGATGTGGCCAATTTAACAGTCCATTAAACAATGCACACAAATTAAATTTTCTCCTGGGGGTGTTTTATTTGCTTTTGTTTGCATGTTGCTCTTTTGGTTGATTTTCCTTTTTTACTAAATCGTGTTTTCAGATTTTTAGAAGTCTAGTGGTCCACTTCAGGAAACTCTTGAATGGAATAGGTAAGCAATTCTTCTCAACCCCAAGAAGCTTACAATCAACAAGTCTCTCTCAGTGTCTCTCTGTCTCTGTCTCTTTCTCTCTCTGTCTCTCTGTCTCTCTCTTTCTCTGCCTATCTCTCTCTTTTGCTCTATCTTCTTGAAGTGGGGGAGGTGAAAAATGGGTCCATTTTTCACCTCCCACACCTCCAGAAGCATTTTGCAGGCCAAAAATGGGTTAAACAGCTCATTTTTTGCTCAACTGTGGGCTAAAACAGGCCTGGTTTTTTGGCCTCTTGGAGCATCTGTGCACCCACTTTTTCATCTCCCCCACCTCCAGTATGTCTCTGCAGGCCAAAATTGTTAGCCTTACCTTCCAGTTCTAGCCAGTGGTGCTCACAAAGGTAAGTCCTGTGCTCGGCTGAAGGGTGGGGGCTAGTGGGTAGGTGGCAGGGGTGGGTTCCTGCCAGTTCTAACCTCTTCTGTAGAAGAGGTTCCACAAATCTACAGTGCCGTTTAGACCAGGTTCCAGCTCCCTCCCTCCCCCTGCCCGTCCGCACATCATCAAGCTAAAGAGTGAGAGGAGGAATTCTGGGAGTTAAAGTCCACAAGTCTTAAAGCTGTCAAGTTTGAACACCCCTGGATTTTTTTTCTAAAGGGTTAGGGGTGCAAGGGTCTTGTAACTTGACAATTTAAGACTTGCACACTTCAGTGCCAGAGTTCCTGAGCCAACATGACTGGAGGAGGAATTCTGGGAGTTGAAGTCCACAAGTCTTAAAGCTGTCAAGTTTGAACACCCCTGGTTTTTTTTTCTAAAGGGTTAGGGGTGCAAGGGTCTTGTAACTTGACAGCTTTAAGACTTGGTTGCTAAGCAAGACTTTTGGTTGCTAAGCAAGAGCGTTGTTAAGTGAGTTTCACCACATTTTACAAGTTGCCCACCCAGTCACATGGCCGGCAAGCCACTCCCACAAAGCAGGCCGCACCTACAGAAGAGATTCTAAAAAAAATTGAAACCCACCACTGGTGGGTGGGTAGATGTGGGTGGGACAGTCTCATGGTCCTACGTGGGCCAGATTAGTGGCTTCAGTGGGCCATATGTGGTCCATGGGCCGTAGGTTGAAGACCCTTGGTTTAAATAGTCATGGTGGCATTCTGGAAAGCCTCTATTCAACAAATCCCATTTTATGTTTCTGAACTTATTTCTTATGTTATTATTATAATATAATTTATTCCTCATGTAACAAATATATTTTTTTCTAAAATCCTCTCCTATCCAGTACAAACCTAACCTAACCTAACGTCTTTAAGCTTTCTAAAAATTCATTTGTTGTACTTTATCCTTCTACTGTTAGCTTGGTAGTGTTATCTCTTATGTTTTGTTTTGGTGGTTTTATATATAGACAGGATCATTTTTTGTTATACTCTAATCCTACCACAATTTGGGTCCCAACTGAATGGGCTGTTTAATTTATTCCCATTCATTCTATGCCTGACTATGGTGCCAGTTTATTTTCTGAGAGATATGTGAGTATTTTAAATATATACACAGACAACCACACATTAGAAATGCAGACATGGAAACATACAAGCCTCTTCAGATTTAAAAGAAAAATTATTCATGAAAGAGATAATTAATCTCTCTGTGCTAATGGGAAGATCTGCTTGGAAACAGGAAGTACATTCATCTGAGTGCAGTTGCTGTGATCCACACACTGTGGAGCTCTGAATGCACAGGGCTTCTGGCCTTGTGAATTATGTATGTCATCCAAGAAGCAACTATAAACTTGCATCTCTCTAAGTAGAATGTGGAACTTAATAGCCTGTATAAGCTGTAAGCAGAGCAATTACTGTTTGCCTTGTATATTTGGATCAAGGTATTTCAGACATTGTTCACTTGAATGAGTGTTATGTGAAAATGAGCAACAGACTCTAATGCATAGCAAACAGATTCTAGTTTTACATTTTAAAAAAAACAACCAAATCTCTTGTTTAAGTTAATAAGCTTAATGTGTGAACTCTTATCAGATGAACAATTATTCTGTGCAGATTTTAAAAAATGAAATATCGGCTTTTTACTTCAGGTTTTCTACTTTCTGGCTCATTCATATTGCCTCTTGGACTATTCTATTGGTATCAGTATTAGCATTAATGTTAGCATTAATATAAGAAATCCCTGTGGCCCAGTGGTGGGTTTCAAAAATTGTTCGAACCTACTCTGTGGGTGTGGCCTCCTTTGTGGGAGTGGCTTGCCGCCCATGTGACCGGATATGAAGATGCCGACGACACTTGTCAGAACCACCTTAAATTACCTCACACACAGCACCAGCATGCATAGGAATACGACGTGAACCTGTTTTTTAAAAGGCATCTTTGGTTTGCGTTAAAACAACTTCAACACACACAATGTTCTGATTGCACCACAAACGCAGTAGTCATCCTTACCTTTCACAGAGGCACTGAGTTTTATAAATATGAGCATGATAGTGTAGAATAATCATATCCAAGGACCAGTGGTGGGTTTCAAAAATTTTTGGAACCTCTTCTGTAGGTGTGGCCTGCTTTCCGGGTCCACTGGTGGAACCTCTTCTAACCGGTTTGGTAGATTTGACGAACCGGTTCTACCGAATAGGTGCGAACTGGTAGGAACCCATCTCTGCTGTGGCCTCAAGTTTGCAAATTACTTTGCGTAAGGAAATACATATGTCATTCTGATTGCACTTATACCTAATTTCTTTTTTCCTGAGTGGTGTTCCATTTCAGTTTTCATCCCATAGGCAGAGAAATGTGGAAGGTTCTCTTTCCTATTTTTTCTTCTATTTGCAGTTGCTGTTGTAACACCCACCTACGCCCATCCCATCCTATCCCCAGAGTGGTAGAAACTTAAGCTAACACAGTTTCCTCATATTTTGCAACCAGTTGCCTCTCATTTGCAGCTTACTGGCTGGGAATTCTGCAAATTGAAGTCCACACATCTTAAGGTTGCTAAAGTTGAAAAACATTAGTGTACTAAACCAGTCAGTGGTCCTTTTCATCTTCCTTGGAAGTCTCAACCAGGTTGAAACTAAACACAAGTCCTAAAATATAAACACAGCCATCATAATGTGTGTGTCTGTGTCTGTGCACAAACAAACCCATCAGAACTGAGTTAAACTCAGCCTTCCTCAGAAGGAAATAGAGAATGGAGGAACGAAGGAATGGAAAGGAGTGGAGGGTGGAAGAGAGAGAAAGAGAAGGAGAGATAGGAGAGGAAGAAGAAGTGTGGAGGAGAGGTAGGGGAAGAAGAAAGAGGTAAGGAGAGGTGGGTGGAAGGGAGAAAAAGAGAAGGAGAGGAAGGAGGAAGAGAGAGAAAGAGAAGGAGAGAGGGTAGGAAGGAGAAGAAAGAGGGTAGGAGTAGGGGAGAGGTAAGGGAAGGAAGAAGGGGAAGGAGAGGAGGAAGGAAGGAAGTAGAGAAGGAAGGGAGGGAGAAAAGAAAAGAAAGAGAAAATAAGGTGGTGTCTTAGCAGGTGCAAAGGATGGTAAACGAAGCATTCCAAACTATATCTTATAACCTTTTAAATGGAATAATAATAATAATATAAGAATGGCAAAGAAAAAGAATAACTATGTGAATGTATACCTATAACTGTATGTAAGAGAATAAACGACAGTAAAAATATAAAGCACAATATAGATAAATAATATTTGGTCATAAGTAGCTAAATATAAATAAAGAAAGAATTGTACATAAAAATGGATAACGAATAAGGAGATTATGAATGCAAGATAGAAATGTATAGAAGGGAAAACACTAACTGCAAAGAAACCGATTCGGAACTTCTGTATGATATACGATGGAACTTATTGTTCCTATGTTGTTTTTAAGTCATGTCTTTGTTTCTGTTGATGTGCTTATGTGTTTAAAATAAAAATTTATAAAAAAATAAATAAACTCAGCCTTCCTCTGTTACAAAGGAGCCTGGAAAGAACATTATCTGTTAATGAGCACCATTGAGTATTTAATGTAGTGAAGGGCATTTTATTCAGCTTCTGAGCATTCTTTTTAGTTCCTTCTTGCACCAGTCTGGGTATTCATCTACAGTAATAACTGTAAAATTCATCATGAACATTTGTATAGGAGTGCAAAAATGCAGTCAAAATTATAAAATACATAATAAAATTTCAAAAGTACTCCTTTGGTATGCAAACGTATTTCATTTTGGTTAGGGCAAATTGAGTAGATTTCTGTAAAATATGCAGAGAGAATAACAGAGAGAATATTTTCTCTCTGTCTCTAGTACATGAAGCATCAATAGGCTAAACTTCAACCTTCTTCCTCTTCATTTCTGTCTCATTGAACACTCAAGGATTTGGTGGGAAGCTGCCAAAAGGGGGCAATTCCCACCTAGTGTTTATCATTTTGATCTGTCTGTGTCTTAGTGGATTGACAGTTCCTCGTTGCTGCAATAATATCCCCCAAAAATGTTATCACCCGCTATGTGAAATAGAAGGGTATTTAAAAAAAAATACTTTAAAAAGGTTAAAGTATTTGTGTAGTGTAGAACAGTGATTCTTAGTCCATCTTTATAACTAAGAATTCATCATGCAAAAGGAAGTTCAAACAGTTGAATCAAGGAAATAAATTGAAGTATGTAATAAAGAGAGAGTTATTATAGAAGCCTATTGGATTACGTCATATGGCCTTTCACTATAGAATTGAAAAGTAGAGAAACCCATTGATAGTTAAATAGTTGTGTTGCCAGCATCAACATATATATTAAGAAATCAAAGAGAAGAGACAGTCTTTACCAAAGAGGTGAACTACAAGAAAATCAGCTTGACGTTAGGGAGAATAAGAAGAACCTAGGAAGAGTGTTTGAAGACTCCAGATGGTCCAGAACGCAGCCGCGCGAGCGATTGTGGGTGCACCCAGGTACACCCACGTTACACCTATCCTCCATGAGCTGCACTGGTTACTCATTAGTCTCCGGATCTGCTTCAAGGTGCTGGTCGTTACCTATAAAGCCCTTCATGGCATCGGACCTGGGTACCTGAGAGACCGCCTCCTGCCGATCACTTCCCATAGACCGATTCGATCACACAGGTTAGGTCTCCGGATTCCATCTGCCGGCCAATGTCGGCTGGTGACTCCCCGGGGGAGAGCCTTCTCTGTTGCAGCTCCAGCCCTCTGGAACGATCTCCCCATGGAGATCTGGACCCTTACTACCCTCCCGGCCTTCCGCAAAGCTGTTAAGTCCTGGCTGCTCCAGCAGGCCGGGGGGCCCTCGATATATCCAGCCCCCCGGAGATTGTGATTGTTGTATATTTTAATGTTGTTTGTGTATTATTCCCCCCTCCCTTGTTTTATTGTAAGCCGCCCGGAGTCCTTCGGGAGTGGGCGGCATACAAATCACTAAAACTATAAACTATAACTATAAACTATAAGGGGATATAAAACACTGCAAACTTCACTCTTCATCTCATGCACATTGGGTTGAACCCTATGAGATATTGATTGATTGACTGCTGACACCACTGTTACTGATCATAAAATGAAAGGGTGTGTGATTTTATCCTCTTCCCCACAGCTTCTTGCATGCCTTAAAAATCTGATCCAGAATGTCTGCCAGATTTTCGGAGAAGACTTTCAAATCCCCATGGGTAGTGTGATTAACGGGGAAGGAGAGAGAAGAGCTGTAGAGAATATGGGGGAATTCTATTTCAAAAAGTGCCAGCATTATAAAGAAAGGTAATTGGACTATACTGCTGAGGAGGCAATCACGGGGAATGGGTTTCATTAAAGAGGATAAAGCAGCCCTCACAACTCTCCATTTTTTTGTTTTGTTTTTTTGCATTTCTGTTTTCTTTTTCAAGTCCAGTTGAAAGCAGATAAGGGAAAGTTCATTCCTAAACAGTTCAATAGTAAATTTGGATAGCAAACTAGGATTGCTGAAGTTAACTCTAGGATTTATGAAGGATAAGGATTTGGGCTTGTTCTAATGTATGGTTGTTTATGGAAATAATTGGAGAAGAAGGAGCCACTGATTCTGGAGCTAATATTTATTTCAGTATTTTACATATGGCCTGCTCACTTGATTCAGTTCTTGATCTGTCAGTATGTATACACACCTGTGTGTGTGTTAAAAATTTTTTTTAAAAAAAAACAAACTATTTAAAGCAATCCTAATAGCAGTGGTGGGATTCAGCCAGTTCGCACCTATTCTGGAGAACCAGTTGGTAACTTTCTAAGTAGTTCAGAGAACCGATTGTTGGAAGAAATCTCCTTTTGTTTTTTTCCCACTTTACAGGGCTAATCCTGTAAGGAAGGCAGGAAGGAAACATTCTGGTGTTGTTTCTAGCCTAATCTTTATTGCCCTGCTTACAGAAACTGCCTCTCCGGTTAAGCCTTATTACATTGTAACAGCTAAGGCGAAGCGCCCATCGACCTGAGTAACCTTGAGTTGGCCACACCCACCCAGTCACATGACCACCAAGCCCCACCTACCCAGATAATCATTAGGGCAGAGAACCAGTTGTTAAATTATTTGAATCCCACCACTGCCTAATAGCATTTATGTTCAAAGGCTTGAATAATGGTCCAGTTTCCCCACAGTCTTAACTATGATCAGTTAGTAGATGCATGGCCCACTTCTAGAGGCAAAGCATTCCAAGATGTAGATGAGGCTGCTGAGGAAGCACATTGTAATATTTCATGTACACAGAATAGAGAAACTCAGTAAACCTTCCTTACAGGTTCTCACTGGAGGGACCAAATCCTGCCAGGAGATGCAGACTTATAAATGCTTGACAGGCATCCATGTGGTGCTTTATTGAGGATAATCAGTGGTTTGTTTTTGAGTCAAGCAAATTGGTAATCTGTGCAATAGTATTACTGTTGCATGACTAGTTCTGGAACCTCCCAATTAGCAGACTGGATATCATACTTTGGATCAAATAAAGCTTCTTCAGGAGTGTGAAACTGGCGGCCTGTGGGCAGGATGTGTCAGTGCAGCACAGGTGGGTTCCTACCAGTTCGCACCTATTTGGTAGAACCTGTTCGTCAAATCTACCGAACCAGTTAGAAGAGGTTCCACCAGTGGACCTGGAAAGCAGGCCACACCTACAGAAGAGGTTCCAAAAATTTTTGAAACCCACCACTGGTGGGTGTGTAATGTCCCGCAGTTATCTACACATTAAAATTGATCTAGTAATATTTCCTTATACATTTTAGGGACCTTTCCTTACATAATTGGTGTTTTCTTTCATACTTTTGGATTTCTAATTTCTGTTTCCGTTAGTTGGCAATTGCTAAAACCAATCTCATGTGAAAAAGTATTCAAAGCCTTCTTGATTTTCATTATCAATTTATTTATTCCTGCACATTGTAATATTTATTCATTTACATATCTCTGTTTTTTCCACTGTTGTGCAAACACAATTCCAGCAGCTGCTAACATGTGTAAAATTAAATATATATTATATTCCCTTTCAAATAGCCAACAAAATATTTCTGGTTTTAATTCCATATCTTGCTTTACGATTGCTTCTAACCACTAACTTCTGAATAGCTACTTGGACCGACCTAAGTACTAATTCATAATTTCATATCCGGTCACATGGGCAGCAAGCCACTCCCATCCAGTCACATGGGTGGCAAGCCACTCCCACAAAGGAGGCCACACCCACAGAGTAGGTTCCAACAATTTTTGAAACCCACCACTGCAGTGCAGACCACACCTACCCCAGCTCCATGAAAGGAAAAAAAAACGTGACAAAATGTCATGTGACAGCAATGTGATGCACCCATATTCTAGGTCATCTTCAAAGGCAGCCCCATCTACAGAGTTTGCAGTCTGAATCTCTCTTTAGAAAACATTTTTCCTTCTCCTTTTTTTCTAAGCTTTCTTCTAGATCTCCGGTCTTATCTCGAAAAATAAATAAATAGCATTCTTAATGAATACAAGGTACTCATGCTCAAAAAAACCATCTGGCTTTATCTGTTTTCTTACCAGATTGGGTGGGACAATGGATTTGATATTTACCTTCTCCTTGATACTACCAGGCTAAAGAGAATTTCTCTGGATGTCAGCCCTTTAAGGTAATCCAGGCAAGAAACCAAAACAGCATTAGGATTACCTTTCATTGGTGAGATTACAATTCCAGTATTCTACACGTCTGAAAGCACTTCTCTTCCTTTGTGTCGCTTTTCAGAGAACCAGAGAGAGTCCCTTCTGAGAGGCTTCCCAAACCTCTATTCCTTCTGTGGACATGAGATATCTCTTGCCCTAGGCTGTGCCTCCTCTTTCTCCTCTTATCTTCCAAGGTTATTCTCTCAGGCCATTACACTGGAATAATTTGGTAATGGCAGGATACCTAGGTAACTTGGGAACTTTGGGAAGGGTGTAACGAGGTTGTAAGAAAAGGATTTAAGGAATTTTCATGGAAATCAATGGGGCCCTAAACCACCACATTCTATACATGAGCTCATATGTTTCCTGACATGGAGTTATGTCTCTTTATGTGGCATTGACTATTCTGCACTGCGTGAACACATGAAATACCTTGTCTCTTACCTTTCTAAAATTTATCATGACATGGTATTAGACTACTTGACTATGCCATGTCACCAGAATGAAAAAAATACTGAAATGACAGGCAGCAGACCAGCTGAGTCTCATTTTCACCAAACTAATGAGAAATAAGAATTGATGGATATAATGAACCCAAATGAAATTTATTACACTGTGAATTTAGTTCAAGTGAATGAATAGCGGAATGATAAATGAATGTTTTAATAGAAAATATAAAAGGAGTAATCAAATCTATTTTTAGTGCATAACTGATGCTGACACCACTAAGGTTGAAATTAATTTTATCCTGGGTAAATTGTAAGCATTGTCCTTTGGAGAATTCTAGTCTATTACTGTTATTGTTATTATATTCCTTGCAGGTAAATCTAGTCGATGTCGGTAGATCTGACAATTAAGTTTCACAGTTGGAAACAAAGACCTCTCCAAAATCCTGCACAGCCTGGCCCAAGATTATGTTCTGCATTTGCTTGCGAGAAACTAGCAGTCGTATGAACTATGGCTCATAAGTATTAACGTGAATATACTCACTCTGCCTAATAATAACAATATCTCTAATTTATTCCTTACACGGTTGGCAGTGATAATTGGCATAAATGGAAATTGCCTCTGCTTTAAATGTCAGCTCAAAGCAAGGGGCTGGTGGCTGGTTAGAGGGAAACAGTAATCCATTACTGTCTTTAAAACAGGGAAGCTACAAGCTCATATCAGATGGGGAGGGGGGGGAAGAGCTCATTTTTAATTAGTGTCTCTCATGAAAGCAATTAGAATTGCCTGTCAGGGGTGAAATATAGAAAGCTTTATTTTGTGGTTTCCTTCCTTTATGTGTTCTTTGTTGTCATTATTGTTGTTGCACATTACTGTGAAATACAACCAGTATGCTGTGAAGTTTGGGGAAGAAGGTAGACTTTAAAAGGTTTTTTTTTTCAATTTTGGTTCTAAAATATAATGGGATTGGAGAAGGAGCTCTACACAGTGTAACCTCTCCCTCCCATCAAGAAGAATTTCAGTCAACAAATACAAATACATTGAAAGAAAATGAACTAACCACACCATACTGTAGGTACAATAACAATTTCAAAAACTGCTACGGGTTGCTTTCTTTTAATATGTCCAGAGAAGCTTCTCACAAGATTAAAAAAAAAGATTGAAATCTTTTTTGTAACATGAACAGAGTATTAAGGCCAAACTGTAAATAAAGACAGTGTCTCTGAATCCTTCTTATCAACTTCCAATATAACCCATAGGAGAAATGTTGGAATACATGGAGCTTTGATCATATTCAATGAGCTACTTAATTTAAACACCTTAGACTCACTAAGAAGGGGATTCCTACCATGCCACTTAAGGTTCAGCTGTGATTCTGAACCCTCTGAAAGTTGGGAATCTTGTTCAGTAGTCTCCACGTTCTTTTATCTTTCTCCACTGTGTTTCTACACCAAATCTTCTTTTATGCCTCATCAATATGCCTTATTGCTTACCTTTCCTATCCTATCCTAATCCACTTCAAAACAATTTAGTTTGCTAGAACCGTATCTTCGTATTATCCTCGTCTGACAAATATAGCAATGCAGAGTTAAGCATTTGACAGTCAGCTGTTCTTTAACGATACCTCCAACCTGTCCCAGGATAGAGACTTAATTGTCCTTATAAGAGGACTGCCCGTGATTCATGATCAACTGCTGGTGTGCAACTATCTTTGTCAGAGTCTATTTTTTTAATTTTATTTTAAAGCCTTGAAAAGAAGACATTTCTTTCATCCCATGCTACACCATTTAAACACTTTGCAATGATCCTTATATACTCTTTGACTCGGTTAGGTGATTTCAGAAATATATGTGAAGGCAAGGTGACAGCTGAGCAGGTGTACTGTAAGACCTCACTGGCTTTCCTCAGGCATTTTAATAGCATGTAATTCCATCCTGAAGAGACAGATCTGGAATAGGTGCACTGTCTTTGCCCTCATTGTCTTTTCCTTTAAGTACAGAGAACCAAAGTCTCCAGTTGAGATTCCCTTTATCAGTCAAGGCCTTTCACCCGTAGTTAAACCACCCAGAGTCATATGCCTTAAACTATGAATAAATAAAATCTGTAAAAAAATGATGAAATGTTCAGTAGAATCCTGATTCCAGGCTTCTTGGTCCTATGGAAAATTATTGCATTGACCGAAGACTTTTCAATAAAGACAGATCATCTGTATATGAAAGACAACATAGGAGGCAAAATAATGGATACTTTTTGAAATGTAATGATTTGATTAGAGGCCGAGGTGGCGCAGTGGTTAAATGCAGCACTGTAGGCTACTTCAGCTGACTGCAGTTCTGCAGTTCAGCTGTTCAAATCTCACTGGCTCAGGGTTGACTCAGTCTTCCATCCTTCCGAGGTGGGTAAAATGAGGACCCGGATTGTTGGGGGCAATATGCTGACTCTGTAAAACCTCTTAGAGAGGGCTGAAAGCCCTATGAAGCGATATATAAGTCTAACTGCTATTGCTTTTGCTATTAAATATCAGATATAGCTGTAAACCCCAGATATATGTTGTTGTTTTTTGCTTTTTCTGATACATGAAGAATTTTATATATTTTGTCTCATTAAAACTAAGGGATGCCGTATTGTTTTGATAGCATCCTAATGGTCCTTATTTCATATCTCATTTAATTTTGGGATCTGGTGCCAAAACCTGTTTCTTTTTTCTCCCAACTTTTTCTTTTATTTCTTAAATCTTTTAATCATTACTGCTGAACAATATAGAACTTTCCTTTTTTAATTGAATGGATATGGCTCTGGAAGAGTTTTTGGTCAAAAAAACTCTTTAGATGAGTAAATACATTGAGCATCATATACATCACATTATACTGAATTAATCCAGTGATATTAACTTCCACTGAAGTCAGATGTGGGCTTCTACCGGTTCAGGTGAATCGGTAGTTAGGATTCTGTGAAAATCCCACCACTGGCTGGCCTGCCTACACTATGTTTTTTGGCCTATTTTCTGGGCTGGTTTTTGAGCCTGAAAATGGCCCGAAAATTGGCCTGAAACCAGCCAAAACTCCAGATTGAATAGGGCAAAAAAAAAAAAAAACCAGGCCAAAAAACAGGCGGGGGCATGGCCAATCAGTGGTGGGATTAGGATTTGAGGTGAGTGGCCATCCCCTACCCAGTCACATGACCAACCGGCCATGCCTACCCAGCCAGAGAACCGGTTGTTAAGTTATTCAAGTTCCACCACTGACTGAAGTGTGTATGGAATTTCAGCCTCATTTGTTTATATTGCATCAATTTGATAAAGATATTCCTTTAATAATTCCAAAATATTTTGATTATTATAATGAATGGAATTTTACTGCATCAATTCCAGTGTTTGTTTATTTAGCGGGAAAAGGTAGTTATTTTAATGCAAGTACTTTAATAAAAAGCTAAGAAGTCTTTGAACTCAAAAGCTTGTACTACATGGCTGTCAACATAAACTTAGCAGTAACTCTTCATCATTGAAGAGATCCTTTCATTCCAGTAAGGAAATCTCTTGTTCCTACAGATTTTCATTTTTTTAAAAGAGTTGTATACCGCTTCATAGGGCTTTCAGCCCTCTCTAAGCGATTTACAGAGTTAGCATATCGCCCCCACAGTCTGGGTCCTCATTTCACCTACCTCGGAAGGATGGAAGGCTGAGTCAACCTTGAGCCGGTGAGATTTGAACCACCGAACTGCAGATAACAGTCAGCTGAAGTGGCCTGCAGTACTGCACCCTAACCACTGCGCCACCTTGGCTCTTCTAGTTCTGTTACTTTATTACTGTTATTCAAATCTTTTAAAGCAGGTTTTTTTTCCTGTTTAAATTGTACTGACCAATGATTCTGGAAATTCTATCTACATGGAATTAGGCTGGGGGAAGAGTAAAAAAAAAAAAATGCATGGGGCTGTGAATATACAAGTGCACATTCTCAGGGGAGAGAGAAATGGGCTTTTCAAATTTTCTAAGCCAACATCCAGAACACATTTTGTATGCAACTGCTTTCTTAATTCCCTGTTTAACAACCGTTATGAAGCATTTATAGAGGACTATAAGGATACATGGTTTTTATACGATGACAAATCATTGCCAAAGAGATCACTGGTCCCTTACAGGAATGCATGCAAGCAAAAAGAATAAATTGCTTCAAGTAACAATGTACAAGCAGAGTACTTTCAGCAAATGCAACCATATTTAAGTCCTGGATTTTATTAAACAGCATGAGGCTCCCCAGAGAAATCACTCTAGCAAGCCAGAGGTGAAATCAGAGTATACAATCTGCATGGATTTTGAAGTCATCTTTGGTTCATCCCCTAGTTGCAATGAAATGGATGAAATACTATACAATTTTTTTCTGACACCAATGAATAATTCCCAAATCCTCCTCTTTTTTCCCCTGTGCAATCAGAAGTTAACATTCAACATTCCTATCTGTCACGATTGTCCAGTGGATATTCTAAGTTTTCTGATAACTTGGATCCTAACTTATCAATGTGATAAGCACTTGGCAGGAGAAAGCAATCTTTTTCTGTGCTTTTCTCTGTCCTCCCTTTTCTGATGCTATAGTAGTTGAACTCGGACAGGGATAAACAATGTATAGCTCGAAAGCCAGGTATGGCTTGCCACCAAATTTAGGTTGCAAGTAATTCCAAGAAGAAACATCTGAGAGAGTGGGGGGGGGGAGGGAGGGAGATAGATAGAGAGAGAGAGGGAGAGAGAGAGAGAGAGAGAGAGAGAGAGAGAGAGAGAGAGAGAGAGAGAGGAGAGAGATTTTTAAACAAGAAAATTGTAATGAAATCTTCATATGGGAAGTGTAATGTTCTTACTTAATTTCAAAGTGCAAATGGGTGTGACCTGACAAATGCGCGCATGACAAAAGTGCGCCAACAAAACCACGGCAAGAAAACCGTGACGTCGAAAGCGCAATTAGGGTTAAGGTAAGGGTAAGGGTTAGGGTTAGTTCAGGGTTAGGATTAGGGTTAGGGTTAGGGTTATTACCTTGTTTTCGCGTTGTTTGTTGATGGCGTGCTTTTGTTGCCGCGCTGTTGTCGGTGCGATTTCAACATCGTGGTTTTCTCGCTGTGGTTTTGTCGGTGCGCTTTTGTCATGCGCGCATTTGTTGGTGAACCCAAATGGGGACTGTGTATATGTGTGCAAGAGAAATTCTTGTCTTTCATTAGCTTGTGAGCTTCATCCCTTGTGACTTCCCACATTTCAACAAAATTAGTCAGAAAATCAAAAATAAAATGACTTCCAAAGGTGACATAATTAAACAACTCTTCTTATTTTGAAGAATTAAAAATAATAATTTTGAAAGCAACTCTAGAATGTTTACATTCCAACTTCGTTCTGAATACATTGCAGGAAGTATTCCATGTCAGTGAAGAAACAGATTCGAACTGCAGCTTCTGAGCTGAATCTTTTCTGCATGTCTCGAATGGAGGTCTGAAAAAGACAAAGCTATCTTAAAGAGGTGTCACACTTAAGTTCCAGCAATTTCCAAAGCATTTCTTCTGCATAATTTTCAGACCATGCATAATGCAATTGAAAATACCCATTTCCTGCTGCGGAGTGCTTTTGCTGCTGTAATATCTGAGTAGGTTCTTATACATACAGGCAGGGGGGAAAAACGGTCGCTATCCTGAAGGCCAGCTAAAGCTTTCAAGAACTACAGATTTATTTGAAGCCAATTCAGACTTTGCAAGTTGAATTATAGACAAGAGCTTCTCATTTTATACTGAAATTAATCAAACTGAAATCCTTTTTAAAGAATGTATGCAAATTCAGGTTAAAGATTTCCTTGAGATATGCTTGCAGGGGCTTATTTAATATCAATTTGAAAGAAAAGTTTAAAGATCCCTTTGGGCAGCATAGAATAGATGGGCTAAAATAAAACCACTGAACTTGCTGCCCTGAACTTATCTTTTGATAACTACAAAATGAGTATAATGTTACTGTAGAAGTCTGAAATGCCTGAAATATTCACACATTTTTACACACCAAATGTGACCTCTTCTCCTCCCCTTCTTCCCATATGACTTATCCATTTTGATGTTATTTTTTTTTCCATCCCTTTTATGAAGGACAGAGAACAGTTGGAGTGAAAAATCTCTATTAAAAATAAAGAGGAGAACTTAATATGTAGTCATATTTTAAGTCTAACTTAATTTAAACTAGAAATGTTATTCAACTAATGGTTCTTTTTCTTGTTGCAAAGTGAACCTTTTCAAATTAGAAATGTAAGTAATTTTCATTAGTGTCATACTTGATCATCTTGAAGCAATTCAGTGTATTACATTGAAAGTGATGTTGCAGAGAGAGTTCGAAAAGGACTGCTATATTTTAGCTGCAAATATGTGGATGATTGCTAGAGAGCAGCAGAGAGATGCTGAGAATCCTATGTAGCTCACATCGTATAATCATATGCAAAAGATTCTTGTCTTTGCCTATAAAATAGATTTTGTAGAACTTCATGAAGAAAGGCTCATCTTAATTTTTTTAAAGCTTCATATCTTCCTCCCACTATTTTCCCCACAACACTGTGGAGTAGTTTGGGCTGAGAGATAATCACTGGCTCAAGGTTACCCAGCCAGCTTTTGTGCTTAATTATAACTCTCCATCTCCTTGTTTCTGGGCCAGAAACACTAAACCAAAACTGATACTTAAATTAATGTAAATGGAAAGGTGTTGTGGCCCAGCAGGAGCTGTTGGAGCTGCCACCAGACTCCGACAGCCAGAGGCCCTATGAGTCGGCTTTGGAGGATGTGGAGACCCTGGACAGGGTTCTGATTCTGAGCAGGGCGCAGAAAGGCTGGTTGACCACCAGGAGGCACCTGAGCCTTGGACCAGTGGGGAGGAGACAAGGGAGTGTGATCTGGACATCAGCAGTGGGGAGGAGCCAAGGGAGTTGTTCCTAGATGCCCGGCACCGGAGAGCTAATAGGCATGAGGAACAATTACGCAATTACAGGAGGTAATTGCACTCAGCTGGTGGTCATTAGGCTCCTCTCCAGAATATAAAAGGACTGCTTGTGCACACGCCCATCTTGCAGAAGTCAACGCAGGAACTAATGTTGGAATACATTATTGTGAGCTTGGCAAGCTGGATTGCTCCCACAGCTTATCTGTGCTAGATTTCTGCCCAAGCTTGTCTGTGCCGGTTTGCTGCCAAGGACCTGTCTGTCTGTTAATTAAATGCCGTAACTTATCTTTGGCTCAGAGTGTGTGTTGGTGTGGGACGAGGGGGGTCAGAACAGAAAGGTATTAAAGTTAATGGAAGAGCTTCAGCCATTCAGTGGAAGAATAATCTATGGGGAAAAGGAGTCCTCATGTATGTACTTTTCTGCAAGAACTTTCTTCAAACTCTTTGAGGCCACTCAAAGTCAGTGCAAGTAATCTGCATCTTTCCTCTACATCATGTTTCTTATAGCAGTGATCCAGCATGAAAGGTCTTAAATACTGGTGAGTAACTAAGAGTCCTTATTGTCATCTTTTCATCTGAAGAAACGAAAGAAGTAAAAAAGAAAAAGGCAAACAACCTCCACCAGAGAAAAATGGGAATTGTGCCATAGGTAAAAGAAAAGGCTAAATAATTTAAAACCAGGATCCTTTGAACTCCAAAATCTAGTATGGACATACTAGTTAGTATAGCATAGCATAGCATAGCATAGCATAGCATAGCATAGCATAGCATAGCATAGCATAGCATAGCATAGTGTTCTGACCCCCTCCTCCGTCCAGTAACAAATGCCGAGACAAGCTTAACTGGAATTTCACAGCACTTTAATTAACAGGAAATATAAACTTCGGTGGCTGAAAGCCCAAGCATAAACAAACAGATAAGAACCTTGGCAGCAACTCAGACTTCGACATAGACAGATAACAGCTCCTCCAGCGTTATGAATGAAGTTGAATCCTGCAAATCAGACTCCTCCCCAAGTCCCTCCTTAAATACAATCTTGAGAGGAGCCTAATTACAACCAGCTGAGTCCAATTATATTTTGTAACTGCGTAGCTGTTTTCTCCGTCGATCTGACCGGCGTTGCCTGACATCCAGGATCACCTCCCTTGTCTCCTCGTCACTACTCCAAGGCCTGACGTCATGAGCACATTCCCTTCAGCTCTCACAGCTGATCCATGCCTCAGGCACCTCCTGGTGGCCAACCAGCCACTCTGCAGTCTGCTTGGAGTCGGAACCCTGTCCAGAGTCCTCCACTTCTTCCAGAGCTGACTCATAAGACCCCTCGCTGTCGGAGTCTGTTTGCAGCTCCAACGGCTCCTGCTGGGCCACAACGGTATAGCATAGCGTATAGTATAGTATAGTATAGTATGGTATGGTATGGCATGGCATGGCATGGCATGGCATGGCATGGCATGGCATAGCATAGCATAGCATAACATAGCATAGCATAGCATAGTAATAAAATATACAATATACATCATGTCATCCAAACAAAAGCATTTTAAACTTACTAATCACATAGTGTCTGGGGAATAGGAACAGACTGGTCTTTGCTTTATGAAATAATTGCATTCCACCTCAGACACAACACACAGATCAAGACACGGTTTTGGTCTTAGCCATTACAATGACCCAGTTTAAGGAAGCACCTCTGGTTTCAGAATTGAACACTGTGCCCAGGTCCTTCAAATTGAACTTGCTTGATTTGATTTGGCCAGCTGTTTTCGTGAAGTACAAAGGGTTCATGCCTGGACAAGACATGGGGAAAAAGCCCTTTTAGTATCCAGCTCAAAGCAGGATTTAAGTACCATACTTTGTTTAAAGATGTGTTTTGACCAAAACTTGGTTAAATAAAGCATCAGTTTAGAGCATTACCCAGTCCTATGGTTTATTTTCTCCTGCTTTTTTTTTTTTTTTAAGACTGGTAAAATTTCCATTTAACAAAGTCCAATTTAATAGATTTCAGATGCAACAAGCAAAATTTGTATCCAATGTCATCTTAACAAGTCACATAAAATAACATAATGGGCACTGATTTACAAGATTTCTATCATTATGCAATTAAATTGATTAAAATGATGCAGATAATAACATTTGCATAATGATGCAAATATGCAAATGATACCCCTTTCCCAAATGGCCCATTAAATTAAATTTGCATTAATACTGGATTTTATTCAACTATACTTACATAGTATATTTTTAGTATTTTGTCCAATATTTGCTTTTTTTCCCTCATAGCATTTTTGTCTAAAATAAGCTTACTTTTCCATGTGTGTGTGTGTGTGTGTTGTATTTGAGCTGATAAATAAATAAAGGGAGACTAGTATAGATCTATTTCAAGCTATTTAGCTCTCATCAGCTAGCCATACCCTTACTGGGATTCGAACCTGGGCTGTATTACATATTACATATTAGGCAGTTCTATTAACCACTAAGCCACAAGGTTCTCCTCCTTTATCAGCTGAGCCAGGGAATATATATATATATATATATATATATATATATATATATATATATATATATATATATATATATATATACATATATATATATATACATATATATACTTCATTAACCCCTAAGTCCCACAATAAGTGCTCTTTCCTGTGATATTCATAATGTAGACATTATATGATAGTACCTGAGAAGAGGACGTGAAATGTATTCTTCTATTCTTGGCAGTTTTGGACAAGAAAAAACTTTTATCTTCCTTGGCCCAAATGCACACCAGCATTGTGATAGGCCAATATTTTCCATACAATAAAAAGCCCATTGTACTCCTAAACTCCTAAACAAATACTTTGACTAACCCCAGAGATAACTGGTGGGCACAACACAGAAAGTTAATTTATTGAAAGAGTTAATGAGTTGTTGGTGCAGGAAATCATTGGTATTATATGTAGAAATTATCATGATGCTTAAAAATAATTCTTAGTATTATAGCAGATATTTTCCTGACCTTTTCAGAAGTGATAATTTAATAACTGCCTCTTCTTATAGGATTCTTGGTGGCAAAAGTCATTCTGAGATCTTTCTTAATCATATCACATGAAGCTATGTTTCCTAGACCTTTTGAGTTCCTTTTCCACAAAGTTATGATCTGCTCTAAGCTGCTTACTTAATTAAAATTAATAAAAGGGAAAACAGAATCCATTCAAAAGCTCTAGAGTTGTGCTATGTTATACATAATTAGCTGCAAAATATATGCTACCCATTGTTGGCAAATAAAAGATGGGGTTCTATTAAATAGCATTGATTAATTCAAAGTTTGGCTGATATATTTAAATTTTCTTCATGAGACTTGCATGCAATTACTTTTAAGTGAGATTTTGCTTACTGAAAAATCATTACACTATAATTTCTTGTCATTTTGTAAATAGCTATTTGCTCTTAAACTATTTATGTCAGATGGAATTGTGTTTCCCTCTTCCACATTAAAATATATGCATTAATATGATAACATACTAATTACCGTGTTTTCCCAAAAATAAGACAGGGTCTTATTTTCTTTTTACCCACAAAATATGGCTTGGGCCTTATTATGAGGGGAGGTTTTATTGTTTTGGGGTTGCCAGGAGGCTGCTCTCTTGTGAGTGGGTTCCCAAAGAGCTGGGCACAGCCTCATGGGCAAATGGCTGTGTTGCGCTGTCGCAGCAGCGCAACACAACAGCCATGAAGTGACCACACTGACAAGTAACCACCCGGCAAACCCCCTTTCCAGCCAGGCACAGCACCATTCACTGACCTAGGAATATCACCAAGCTGCGTGAGCGCCTATTCGCCGCAGCCCGGCTCCTGCAGCTTGGCGCCTTCGAAATGTCTGTGAATGGCACACTGCACGGCTGGAGAGGAGGGTTACATGATCGGTTGTTCCGCTCTTGCTCACACGCCTCCCAGCCTCACGATGCCCTGGCCAGCTCTGTGTGCAGCTGGCCCACAACCATAGAGCATACGCCCAGAGCGGCCACTGCTGGAAGACTCAGTTTGGAAGCTACTGAAAAAGCCATGCTGGGATGGCAGCGGCGGCGGCAGCGAAGGTGCCCTGGCTCTGCAGGGAGAGCTGGGCCAGGGCATCATGAAGCTGGGAGGAACGTTAGCAAAAGCAGAACAACTGTTCACGCAACCCTCCTCTCCAGCTGTGCAGAGCTTCATTCACATGGTGCATTTTGAAGGCGCCAAGCCATGGGAGCTGGGTGGCGGCAAACAGGCACTTATGCAACTTGGCGGTACCCCTAGGACAGTGAATGGCACTGTGCCCGGCTGGAAAGGGGTTTTTCCAGGTGGCTGCTCATGGGCGTGGTCGCTTCATAGCTTTTGTGTCGTGCTGCTGTGGCAGCGCAACACAGCCATTCACCCATGAGGCTGTGTCCAGCTCTTTGGGAGCCCACTCACAAGAGAGCAGCCACTTGGCAACCCCTCTCTTCAGCTGGGCACAGCACTGCTCACCAACCTAGCAGTATCCCAAAGGCACCAAGCAACGCGATCACTTTTGCCTCCCCCCCCCCCCGGTTCCTACGGCTTGGCACCTTCGGAATCCCGCTAGGTTGGTGAGCGGCGCTCTGCCTGGCCAGAGGTGGGGGGTTGTCCAAGGGGCTTATTTGCAAGGGGGGGCTTATATTTTTGCCCACCAGAAAAATGTGGCATGGCCTTATTATCAGGACATGTCCTATTTTGGGGAAAACATGGTAGTTGTTATTGGATCTTGGGGGGGAGGGTTGCTGGATGGTGTGAGCGATGCTCATGCTGACTGATTCTCAAGCAAGAGGTCTTCTGTGGGCAGGTAGAGAAGGCACCAAGTTAAAATGTTTCAACAAATGCTCCTAGGTTTAAAGCCCTTCATCAATCTGAGAAAGATGCTTAGAGGATCCCTTCTGCAGTGCTGGCCTATCCATACTAAAGATTTTCTATGCTGGTTGTCTTCAGAATATCATCTTGGAACTGTCTTTCAGATCTTCAATACTACCACTGAAGAAGGTTCTTCCTTCAGTATATGGAAGATATCCATCCTGAAGTTTTCTCAGCATGTACTATGAGGATTCCAAAGCTGCAGTGAGGGCAATGGCTAATCCTTTCCCACTGCTTGTTTCTATTTGTTGACAAGCAATTCAGAGAACCCGAAGGTGTACAAACTCTTAGAGCTGATGGGCTTTCTCAACCACTTGCCAGATGACAAGGGATTGGCAGGATTTAGCTGCATTAAGCTGCACAGCCCTTAAGTGCCTTGGCTCACGATGTCATCTCAGAGACTGGCTGACTGAGCAAGGTTTGGCAGCTTTGATAGTTATGCCTACAACCTGCTCTAGCAAGTCAGCTTAGGAAATCTAAGGCTAGTGATGCAGGGAACGGTTCTACTTAGCTTTCTCTTGAATCACTTCTTGAAGAAATGTTCCTCTTGGTCTTGTTCTACAGTGTCAACTCTGAAGAGAAGGCTGAAGGAGACTGCAGGTCAGCCTGAAACAAAGCAACATGTTTCATTTCACTGATAGAAATGAGGGGACCATGTCTACTTTTTGAAACATCTTTGAAAGAGTGCTTTATTTGAAACCTTGTTGAAGTGAAGCATCTATCCAAAGCCTCCTGCATTTCTAACACATAGAATCACATTGGTATTAAATAAATGAGGCAGAAAATCAATAAACATGGCCTTCAATATTTATGTGGTTGGAACTTTTGAGCACAGTCTTATAAATCAGCCTTTTAACAATTTGATGCCTCCCGGAACGGAGTTGCCCTTCATTTCCTATGATTCCCAAATCAGCTCATTCCTCATCATGATGCCTTGGAAAGCTTCAGGTTGGAGAAGATTATTAAGAATGATTTCTGGATGATGACTGAATATTACAAAGGATTTAAGACTGAAGAACTTTTGCTTTCATACTGAGAAAGAGAGTAGAAAAATGGGGAAAAGTGGAAGATGACTTAAACTAATGACAAATAAATAAATGAAGTGGTAAATACTAAGAATAGGTAATAATTCATTTTACCTATAAGCATATAAAGAAGCATCACAGTTCTGGACTGTGTCAATTAAATCATTTTGTTATATTTCCTCCACACATGAGAACTAATGCCGAAAATTCATTATAAAGATTTTTCCGCCAATATAAAAAAGTTTGGAAGAATTAGGTTGATGCAGATATTTATGCTCCCTCAACAAGCAATTAACTAGAAAATAAACAAAGCAAAATACCCCAGAGAAATATTATGCCCTTACACTTTACTATAACTCATAAATCTGTCCCTTAGAGCCATCCATAGAAACAGAGAGGATGCTTGACTTGAGTTGATATGGGAATCATGAAAGTCCAACACATCTAGCGAGCACTGGATTTGAGAATGTTGATTTATCCTCAAGTTGATTTAAAGTAACATAAGGTAACAAGCTAATTACTTAATTACTTCCTCAATGTGAGTTTCTGAACCCTGAGAGATTTGAAAAATTGCTGGTTTGTAAGTCTCTTGCATCCACCTGCCCTCAACTAGCAATTTAGATTAACACGGTGGCTCAAAATTATTCATGTAGCTATTAATAGTTCTCCTCTTTGTGAATTTTCCCCTTCAATAAATAACCACTATGCTGCTTGCTTACTTTTGCTAACAAAATGAGTTTGTCAATCCTTTTTTCATCTCCAAAGGTTTTTTTTTTTCATTTGTCACTTGAAAAAAACTTTAATTCTGCTTCGGGTTTTATATTACATTTTACTGAATGGTGTGCTGCAACTAGAAAAATACTATAATACTAAAGTCTAGAATATTTCCAAAATTCAATTGTTAAGTCTTGTACTTCCTCACATTTATTTTATTTGCTTATAAAACTGATATGGCTGCCTGTCTTCATAGAATAATGGAATAACAGAGTTGGAAGGGGCCTTGGAGGTTTTCTAGTCCAACCCCTTCTCAGGCAGGAAACCCTATGTCATTTCAGACAAATGGTTGTCCAATCTCTTCTTTAACACTTCCAATGCTGGATCATTCACAACTTCTGGAGGCAAGTTGTTCCATTGATCAACAGTTCTAACTGTCAGGAAATTTCCCCTTAATTCTAGGTTGCTTTTCTCCTTGATTAGTTTCTATTCATTGCATCTTGTCCTGCCTGGGGAGAGAATATGTTGATCTCTTCTTTGTGATAGCCTCTTAGATCCTGGAACACTGCTATCATTTCACCCCTTATCCTTCTTTTCATTAAATTAGACATGCCCAATTCCAACAATCATTCTTTATATGTTTTAGCCTCCAATCCCCTAATCATCCTTGTTGCTCTTCTCTGTACTCTTTCTACAGTCTCAACATCTTTTTTACCCTGTGGTGGCCAAAACTAGAAGTAGTATTGGCTCATAAGAAAACCAATAACACAGCAATAAAATGATCATATCACTGTACAATAAGTGTCATGGTTCCGATCATAGCACCATAACATTCATCAGCTTTATATGCGCTAGATCAGGACTGTCAAACTCCCGGCCCTTGCCACTCACTGGCCATGCCTATGCCTGGTTTAGTGAAGGGGGAAAAGTCCCAATATGTTATGTTATGCCACCATGATGATGTGAGTTTGACACCTCTGCACTAGATCATCCATTTCTTAGCCCAGTGCTGGGGAGACAGGTCTTTACAGCCTTCCAGGGAAAAGTCTGTTGGATTTGGTGTGGTGGGAGTAGGCTGATCCCAAGCACCAGGTCAGTACAGAGAACTCTGAGCCAAGGTGGCACAGTGGTTAGAGTGCAGTACTGCAGCCACTTCAGCTGACTGCTAGCTGCAGTTCGGCGGTTCAAATCTCACAGGCTCAAGGTTGACTCAGCCTTCCAACCTTCCGAGGTGGGTAAAATGAGGACCCAGACTGTGGGGGCAATATGCTGACTATGTAAACCGCTTAGAGAGGGCTGAAAGCCCTATGAAGCGGTATATAAGTCTAACTGCTATTGCTATTGCTAACTCGCACCTTCAAGCTCTTACCAGATGACAATGTTTAAGGGATAGGACTTGGAGCAAACCCACCCTATCTCACCTGGTGGGATACCATGAGGGAGAAGCGGTCCTGCTTTAAAGATGAGAACCAATATTTTGAATCACATCCAGATGTAAATTGTAATCACCCAGCAGACTGTTTAACATGGACAAGCTCTCGGGTACAAAGAATTGCATGCGCTGCAGCATTTGGGTTGAGTTGTAGCTTCTGGGTGGTCTTAAAGACAACCCCATTACAGCATGTGGCAATAATATAATTTGGAAGTGGTTAAAGTATGAGTGACATATTCATGCATAAGTGTCTCCATATATATATTAATTTCTGTTCCTCCCCCCCTTTTTTTCTGGATGTAGTTCTTTTTAGGTTGTTGAAAATGATGCAAACTGGTGAAAGTTTGTGCTGTTTATTGCACTGAATTAGGCCTCTCAGTGGTGGCTTCTTGATCCCGTTGCAACCATGATGCTCTGTGATGCTCCAGCTGCTTGGTAGAGCGTCACGCAGGCGCCATACGCTCCATATGGATCGGGTCAAATACAGGTACAGATCAGGTCAAATACAGGTAAGGAGGGTGAGCGGACCGGTGGGCCCTCCGGAGCACCATATCGGAATGGTACCTGGGGCTCCCAGCAGGCACCAGTACGCCTGTACCGGGGCATACTGGTTGTATCTCACCACTGGTCTCTCTGTGTATTCACTGATAGCTCACATCTTTTTCTTTCCTTCCTAATTTTTCTGAGTTTGTTTTTCTGCTTTTAGCAATAGCAATAGCAATAGCAGTTAGACTAATATACCGCTTCATGGGGCTTTCAGCCCTCTCTAAGCGATTTACAGAGTTAGCATATTGCCCCCAACAATCCAGGTCCTCATTTTACCCACCTCGGAAGAATGGAAGGCTGAGTCAACCTTGAGCCGGTGAGATTTGAACAGCCGAACTGCAGAACTGCAGTCAGCTGAAGTAGCCTGCAGTGCTGCACTCTAACCACTGTGCCACCTCGGCTTTTCTATACCTTGGGAGAGAAAATTGAGACCTCTATTGCCAAAAGTTCCTATTTCTCATTTCTCAACTCTAACTGACTACACATTGTCTACTTGCAATTTCTGTATCTCCCTTTCCACACCCAGACACCTGTATTTACTAACCATCTCTAAGGACCCAATTTCCTTTGATTTTGACTTCCCAGGTAGAGATTTAGAACAAGATTTTTCTGTATCACCTTTTCATCAAACAAAGTCCATTCTATTTACACCAGAGTAAATTCCTTCAATTTCTTCTCAACCAGCTGGGCTGCAGAAGTATTAAGGCCTGGACTGAGTAATATATCTCCATGGGGGAAAATATATCTTCTTTTGGCCTGCAAAGTTAGTAAACAACAAAACTTAACTCATTGAAACATTAATCCTATTGGTTTGATGTTTGAACGTTACTTTTTCAGACAGAGTCAGGCTACAAAAACAGGAGTGTTATCAATCTCCAGAGTCTGTGCTGCGTTTATGATATATATGAAGTTTGGTAGGCAAAAAGTTAGTCCTGTCTATTTGACATAAGTGGAAATAATTCACCATGGAGAGGCCACTTTGGCTTGTCATATTGTACTGTGTCCCTTGAAGATTCTGTTCAGGTTTTTATTAGTGTAATAAGACCTTTACTTTAGAAAGCAAAATGTTTCAGATATGATTTATTTGGAAAAAAGCCATTTACATTATTTTATATAACTGCCTTGCATTCATCAATCACTACGTACCGTTCTATTTATTTTTGTCCAATCTCCAATTTTTTTTCATCAATCATTATGCTTTGCTTTAGGGAACTGAACAACATACTAAACATATTCAATATTTAGTGCCAGAATCAATTTTGCTATCTTAATGGAAACCATCTTCTCTGATCTTAAAAGAAGAATAAGATGAACCGCTCCATAGTATTATGAGTTAAAAAACAAAAGATATTCGGCATTGCAGGGACTGATTGTATAAGCTGTATCTCAGCAGGACAACCAACTATTAGAGAGAATGCATACTGCTTGCATCTCTCATACTACTAAGTTTAATACTACTGTAGCCAGTTTTTCTTTAACTCCTTCCCAGCAGTATTGTGGGCACATTATTGATGGCTTAACTGATAGCTTGATTCGTCACTATGAAGTTAGATCAAATATTATTTGTAGGCTGGATGATGAAAATTGTAAATCAGACTTTAATCAATCCTCTGTTTTGATTTATCATATGGGAAAATGAGGAGTTGGGTAGCATACAAGTTTAATTTATTGTTATTATGTTGGTTGCACAGTCAGCCAGATGTTTTTGCTGGATTTGGCATTTTATCCACCTATCAAATCCTTCAAAGGACTTGGAATGGGACGATGTTGTTTATTATTATTACAGGTATCACTCAGTCCTTTCATTGTTTTATAGTAGTTTAAGGATGAGCGGGGAAGATGAGAAAATCCGTCAGATTTGATTCCACCCAATTTTTTTTCTCCATATTTCTTTTTTTTTTAAATAATAATTTATTTATTTATTTTTTAATTTAAAACAAACACAACATCCTTCTTCTGAACATATATCAAAAGTGGTTTTTATTTTAAAAAGGCAACTGGACTGATTTTTTTTTTTTAAGCAACAAAAACAAGACGTTTTACTTCCTATCCCGGAAGCTTCATCATTTGTATTGGATGCTTTTGGAGATGGAAGGACAGTTACTGACAGTTGAGATTAGTTGGTGGGAGGGAGGAATGATAGATTCTGACAGGATGGTGGAGATTGTGTTTTCTTTTTCAGTCAATTGGTCTTAACACTCTCTGAGAGCCATTGTGGTTATTTGGGGTTTTATTTGTGACTTCAAGGTCATCTGAATCAGAGGTATGAAATCTTCTTGGAACAGCCAAAATAACTGCATTGTAAATTGGGGACAGGTGATGTTTTATCCCTCATTCTCTTTTCAGAGAGGACTACTCAGTGTTAGCATAAATGGCCTCTTTTACCCCTCTTTCAAACCAGTGGTCATCTCTATCCAAAATGTGGACTTTTCTGTCTTCAAAAAAGTGACCCTTATCTTTCAAATGCAGATGGATTACTGAAACTTGTCCTGATGGGTTAGATCTCCTGTGTTGTGCCATTCACTTGTGAAGTGGTTTCTATGTACAGATCTGCACATACCTCACTGTTTTTATTGCATATGCCATATTGCTTAGTTTGTGTCTAAGTGTTTATTCTTGGGGTAGACAAGTTTCTGCCTTAATGTATTCTTGGACTAAAAATATACAACTATATGATGTTGGTTTCAAAATCTTCCTCAGCTTTTTAGAAATTCCAGCAACACATGGAATGTGTTGTTTGTTATTCTCTTCTTTGTCTATAGTACAGGAACTCATGCTGCTGCGTCATCGTCGTCGTCGTCGTCGTCATCATCATCATCATCATCATCATCATCATCATCATCATCATTATATAACGGCCCAGTTAGGATAGTCACAAGTTCGGAGGGATTCTTGATGTGTTTTAATTCCTCTTCTTTTCCCTCTTTATTGGTAGGCAAACTTTCAGCCTCATGGTGTAGGATTCTGATCATCCCAATTTGTCTTCCAGTAGGTAGTAAGTATTAAGATGCAAATACTAATCTGTGTGTGTTGGTTTTCCGTAAACTTCCATGTTAAGGCTTCTGTCTTCCTTAATGTGCACAGCCCAGTCCAGGAAAGCCAGACAGTTTTCCTTAATATCTTCCCATGTGAATTTAATGTATCTGTCCACAGAGTTGGTGTGTTTGGTGAAGGATTCCACTTCCTGTGTTTTAATCTTGACCCAAGTATCGTCCACATACCTGTACCAGTGACCTGGTGAAATTTCTGGGAATGAGTTTAAAAACCACTTTTGATGCAACTATGAACTGGATGATTAAGAACCTTCATAGGTATTTGTCCTGACCCCCTTCTTCCCACACTAAAGCACGCCAAGACAAAGATACTTCAAGGATTTATTAACACACAGACTAGACCTTGGCAGCAATCCAGCACAGACCAGACCTTGGCAGCAATCCAGCACAGACTAACCTTGGCAGAAATCCAGCCTGCCAAGAGAGCCACGATAGCTTTTCCAGCTCTAGTAAATATGTTGACTCCTGTGACGAGCGTGTGGAAAGCCATTCCTTTTATAGTCTTGAGAGGAGCCTAATTACCACCAGCTGATTATCTCCTATAACTGCGTAACTGTTCTTTACGCCTATTAGCCCTCCATTGCCGGGCATCCAGGAACAACTCACTGCTGGGGTCCGGATCACTCTCCCTTGTCTCCTCCCCACTGGTCCAAGGCTCAGGCGCCTCCTGGTGGCCAACCAGCCTCTCTGCACCCTACTCGGAGTCAGAACCCTGTCCAGGGTCCTCCCCATCCTCCAAAACTGACTCATAGGGCCCCTCGCTGTCGGAGTCTGGTGGCAGCTCCAACAGCTCCTGCTGGGCCACAACAGGTTTTCTCCTGAACACGTTGAAATGTGCAATGAACATGAAAAGTATCCTTAGTTGAAATTGTTCACCTTAAAATCATAAGATACTTATTTAACCCCCAAGGTTCTTGATTTGCTAAAATAATATTCTAAAGTTCTTGGAATTTCAATCTTGATAACATTTCTGCTATCCATAAAAAATAAACCTGAAAATCTTTGCCAACATGTTTCTAATAATGCAATTAATTTGTACATAATTATTTACGATGTTTATAACTGCTTAAAATGTTGTTTACACATTGCAGCCAACAAAATGTTCTAATCAAATACACTGCCATTAAGCAATCATAGGAAGCTTCAATTTTTTTCAGGTAAAGATAACATTACCCTAGACTGGAACTTGCTTCTACCTTCTCTTCCTATGAGAAAGTAATAAGTTTGTTTAAAAAAAAGGCATGCTGACTTATCTTCTGGAGTTGAATTGAACACATTACTTTTTTGGCCTGTGAGACTAAATGCTGTATCTAAAATTCCAAAGACCTTAGAGGACAGTTCTGCATGTGTCATACATGGAGCCATGTTTCACTGAGCTGCAAGTTGATTTGGTCTGATTTTACACGCATTATTTCTTCACATTCTTGCAGTGATGAGAAGTGTAAAGCCAGGGAAAGTGACCTATTTTGAAGTCTGCAGAAGGAAGATATGCATGACTGAAGCTGCATAAAGCTCCCAGTAATCTCTGATAGGATGAAGGATAGTAGCATCAATAAACCAAGTAAGTCTTTTTCTTACAAAATGAGTTTGGGAAAAAAATAGTGTTTGGCAGAATAACAAAGACATCACAGTAGGAATCAAAGGGAAAAATATAGCTGATGGGACATACTTGAGAGCATTGTTATGATTCAATGAATCAACTGACATGAATAGAACTATGAATAGAGGTCTATTGTAATGTGCTTTGTTAATCTAGGTTCAGTCACATATAGCATCAGTCACATATTCCATATAGCATCAACCTTGTGAACTGTCAAGTTTTCTCTTTCTGCTATGTATTCAAAATGGAGAGTGATATGTATGTATGTATATATTAGTGCAGGTATATATGTAAGTATATAGCATGTGTATGTTATGTTTGTGATTGGATACATATATACTTTCTCTTGAAAGAAGCAACAGAATTTCATTTTTTTATTTATTTTTAATGTGGGCCAGTGTGCTCACAGTAAAAAAATGACAATAAAATTATCTAATCTTTAATCTTAATCCACTAGACATATTCTTTGCGAATAAAAAAACCCCATTTCATCTATAATAGATAAAGCTAGACAAGGATATATTCATAATCTAAGTTTCTGCTTGATAAAGTTTAATCTTGAAAGCACACACAGCTTGGAGAGGAAAGATGGAAGAATTGATATCCTTATTATATTAAAGCTTTCTCATTGCTGGGCCTCTAAGGGTACTCAATAAATAGCTTTGCAAAGCAAGATTCTTCAACTTGGTGCTCCTTAGATGCACTGTCATCTTCACTCATCCACTTTTAAAAAAATTACTTGGATTATCATTTTTGTACAGCCACTTCATACAGTCAGCTGCTTCACCATCCAAATCCCTCCTCTCTATTCTATGTCTGTGGGGAATGCCATATTCTCTCATGAATGGACATTGATTTCCAGCAAAAGTGACTTTCACTTTTTTGTGCAATGTTTACAGGTGTGTGGCATATTTAGCATTTAAGAAAATGGCTGAATGATTTTTTTCTAGTTGTAAGTATCTTATTAATGGGAACGTCCCCTCTACTTGTTCAAATTACCAATTACTTCCACTCGATATTTCACATAATGTTTTACTTTGATCAAAGTAAAACATTATGCCCATATTTATACAGGAATAATCTGTTGAGAATCAAGTGCTGAGGTGCCCTGGAGGTACCGCTCTCGCCTCACCATCAGGAGGCTGTGAGTTCAATCCTAGGTAGATGCAGATATTTCTCTCTCTAAGCACACTGAGAATATATCTGCTGAAAAAAATCTCAGCATTGGCGACAGGAAGGGCATCCAGCCAGTTAACTCTCAGTTCCATTCAGTTGCCCAGGCTCCACCCTGAAAGGTATTAAGGGGTCGTTAAAAGAGGATGATGAATCTGTTGAGAATCAGACTACAAGTTGGGTGGCTGGGCCATTATTCTATCTAACAATTTTTTTTCTGTTGTCCCTACTACTTTACTCTAGCACCCTTCCCCCCCCTGCGACTTGTGAAGAAAGTGAACAGACAGATCAGATTTTCTTGATTCAACAGTTGATTTCTTCTAAAAGATATTTGAAATTAGACTGAAGGCCATATAAAAGCTAACTGACGGCGGCATTTGTATCTAGGTCCATAGAATGTCACTCTTGTAAAATAGAAATGCATTCTCTTGCATTTCTTGGTGCTGTTTGAATTCGGTGGTTTTCTTGCAGAGAGTTCATTACCAAAGTAGGCAACATCCAGGGACATGCAGTCAGGGGAGGAAGGGGAGGCAGAGCCTCAGCACTGTCATCATGAAAAGGAAAAAACATGTAAAAGGAAAAAGGCAAGAGCTGAGGTCAAGCTGAGCTAGTTGCTTCCAGAGTCACCGTGGATGACTCTGCTTAGTGCTTAACTCTTTAAAAAAGCCTCTAAAAAATGACCTCTACAGGAGGCGGCAGGAGAACGACGTGCCTCATCTAGTTGGACTTTTTATGATTACTCGAGCAGAGTTAAGCAAGGGTTAAAAGCTGAAAAATTCCTGATGTAGATGAGGCACGTCGTTCTCCTGCCTCCTCCTGTAGAGGGTGCTTTTTTAGAGGCTTTTTTAAACAGTTAAGCAGAGTCATACATGGTGACTCAGGCAGCAACTAGCTCAGCCTGACCTCAGCTCTTGCCTTTTTCCTTTTACAATTTTTCTTTTCTTTTCATGATGACAGGCAAGAGCAGAGTTGAAATCCTCTCTGAAACAGCTGGAAAAAGTATGTGTGGGTCGGAGGGAGGGAGAGGAATTCAAACTTCATCCTCCTGGTGCAACTTTGTGTGTGTGTGTGTTTGAGAGAGGGGGGAGGAAGGGAGAGAGGGAGGAAGGAGGGGAAGGGAGAAGAAAAAGAAAAAGAAGAAGAAAACTTATTTAGCAAAGGAGAAAAACAAATGCTGTCACTTTAAATCGAAACTGAGCATGCCTGGCTGTGGAATTCTGAGAGTTGAAGTCCACAAGTCTAAAAAAAATTGCTGCCTCACCAGCCATAAACCTCACTGCACGTAACTGGTAACATCATTCTTTTGCTGACTGTTTACTGTTTGCTTGTTTAGCAGTTCCGTGATTGGGGCATTGTTTACTTCTTGATTTTGTCTACTGTTATGCATTAAAATGTTAAACATTTCTGTACTACGGTACATCCACACAGTTGCTTTTCTATATTTGCCTACCATACCAGAGTTACCCTATATATATATATATATATATATATATATATATATATATATATATATATATATATATATATATATATATATATATATATATATATATATATATATAGCAATAGCAATAGCAATAGCAATAGCAATAGCAATAGCAATAGCAATAGCAGTAGACTTATATACCGCTTCATAGGGCTTTCAGCCCTCTCTAAGCGGTTTACAGAGAGTCAGCATATTGCCCCCAACAATCCGGGTCATCATTTTACCCACCTCGGAAGGATGGAAGGCTGAGTCAACCCTGAGCCGGTGAGATTTGAACCGCTGAACTGCTGATCTAGCAGTAGCCTGCAGTGCTGCATTTAACCACTGCGCCACCTCGTCTCTCTCTCTCTCTCTCTCTCTCTCTCTATATATATATATATATATATATATATATATATATATATATGTGTGTGTGTGTGTGTGTGTGTGTGTGTGTGTGTGTGTGTGTGTGTGTGTGTGTTTCTGAGGTTTTCGTGGGTGTTAGTATGTAGGTCTCTAGTTGTTCGGGTTTTCTCCCGCGTAGAATTGGAGATGTCTTGGCGACGTTTCGACGAAGTCTCATTCGTCATCTTCAGGCTGCTTCAGACTATTTATGAGAGTATATATGGAACGTATTTGAAATCTCAATGTGCGCTTACCCACTCCCTCCCTTTATCTTCATGTGATTGATTTGATTTTATTTGATTACATTTATATGCCGCTCTTTTCCCCAAAGGGGACTCAGGGCGGCTCACAATTCAAATCAGGGAAGGGGGGTACAGACAGGAAATAAAAAGACGAAACATAACAATACATAATTTAAAAACACACAACAGTCATACCATTCGAGGTGGGGGGGAACAGCTCTTTAGCCCCAGGCCTGTTGGAACAGCTAGGTTTCAAGGGCTTTGCGGAAGGCCTGGAGGGTGGTGAGGGTTCAAATCTCCACAGGGAGCTCATTCCAGAGGGTCGGAGCAGCCACAGAGAAGGCTCTCCTCCGGGTAGTCGCCAGTCGGCATTGGCCGGCGGATGGAATTCGGAGGAGGCCTAATCTGTGGGATCTAATCGGTCTATTGGAGGTAATTGGCAGCAGGCGGTCTCTCAAGTACCCAGGTCCAATACCATGAAGGGCTTTATAAGTGACGACTAGCGCCTTGAAGCGTATCCGAAGACCAATAGGCAGCCAGTGCAGCTCGCGGAGGATAGGTGTTACATGGGTGAACTGAGGTGCACCCACGATCGCTCGCACGGCTGCATTCTGGACAAGCTGATGTCTCCGAATGCTCTTCAAGGGCTGCCCCATGTAGAGCACGTGAACTAGGGATGAAACATTATGTGCTTGTATGAAACATTAACTCATATTGCATTCTTTTCTTGGAGTCAGATCTCTTTTATCTGACCATTGTCTTTGTAGCATCTCTTTGTCCTGTTCTGAAAGCCATCCCCTCTGTCCTCTACACATTCTTTGGCTGAAACCCACAACAAAACCAGCCAGCCAGCTATAGAGATGCTAAAGAAAGATACAGGAAAAATATGTTCCTTTACTGATATTTGCTGCAAACTTGTATTTACCAGTGATGAAGATGTCTCCTTTGTCAAACTAAATCTAGCAGTAAGTCCCTTTCTCCTTTTTCTTTAAAATGGAAGAGAAGCTGGTTTTATTCCTCTTTGCTCAAACCCTTCCCCCACATTTTTCCTCCTGGAAACAAAGGACTTCAGTTACTATATTCTTTTATTCACCCTGCCCACATATGCATGTTTTCTCCTTTGCAGAAGCCAGCGGTTCACCAACAAATGCGCACCTGACAAAAGCATGCCGACAAAACTGCGGCGAGAAAACCGCGAGGTCGAAATTGCGCCCACAGAAGCGCGCCAACAAATGCTCACCGACGAAAGCGCGCCATCAAGAAACAATGCGAAAACAACGTAATAACAACGTAATAACCCTAACCCTAAACCTAACCCTAAACCTAACTCTTACCTTAACCCGAATCGTGCTTTTGTGGGCACGGTTTTGTCGGCGCTCTTTTGTGGGAGCGCTTTCAACCTCGCGGTTTTGTTGGCGCGCTTTCGTCGGGCACGCATTTGATGAAGCCAGCTAGGTGATTTTTGAGCCAGTCACAGTCTCTCAACCTACCTTATAAGGTTATTGTTGTGAGGAAAATAGGAGGAAGAAGTAGTACTAGATATGTTCACTGCCTTGAGTTATTTATAAAAATAATAAAGGCAGGATATAAATAAACAAAATAAGGAAAAAGATGACACATTCTTAAAACTTTGATTTAAGTTCTCCACTGTTGTTCAGCATAGCCAGCCCAGCCAATCCCAGTGAATCTTCTTTGATTTCACTCTAATCTGGGGGATCTTCGACTGAATACATTGATCAATTGATCTAACTTTTTTTAAAAAAGGAAAATTGTTATGGATATTAATTAGTTGCCAAATTAGCCAAAATTGGCTTAGTTTGGACATGGTTGCAAATAGATAACCTTACAACCTCTGAGGGAGATGTTATGTTTTAGAAATTTAACTAGAAAAAAAAGAGAAAATATAGCAAATTGAAAGTCAAATAAGATAGTAGTTGAAAAACAATGTTAAAAAAAACTACTTCTGGGAGAAAATATACCTTTAAAAACAAACAAAAGTAGTTAAGAAGCATTTTTGAGAAAATGAAACATCCATGCTAAAGCTATTGGCTATGTACCACTGGAAAGCAATGGTCCTATCAAGAACAATAATTATTGTCATTCTTTTCTGCACAGAATACCAATGGCACAATGGCTCTTTGAACAAGCCCTGTCAGCTTCAATTGATTTAATGGGAACAATACCAATAAAAGACATTACATCCACATCACTTCTCTAGGTGACAGTCTCCGGAGAAAACTGACAGGGCCTGAGCTGATAAATATTTGAAAAATCCTTCTCTGTGCAGGCATTCTGAAACTCTGCAAGCAACAATAAGAAGGACTGGGGATAAGAGGCTCTGCATATCAGGATAACACTATGAAGAAGTCTTTGAGAAAGAATGCATCTTAATTTAACGAAACCTGAATAGGAGGTGCAGGAGGGATGGGGAGGGGTTTGAAAAACCTCTACAATAATCTGTGTGCCTAAGATTCAGACTTTTATTACATATGGAGAGCTATATAATATCCGTGTAGGTCAGGGGTGGGTTTCTCGCCCCGTTCCAACCGGTTCGGTTGGAACGGGGCCAGCGGCGTCCTCGTGCACGCGCGTGGTGCACACATGCGTACTAGCATCTGCGCGACGCTCCAGCTGCTCCTGGACGATCGTGCAGTTGCTGTATGCGTCCTGCGCATGCGTGGAAGTGCAGAACTCGTCAAAACCGGGTAAAGACCGCGGGCAGGCGGGCGCACCCTTCGCCGTTCCCGGAAGTTACTTACTTCCGGGTTCGGCGACCAACCGGTTTGCAGGGACCGCCGCGAACCGGTTGAAACCCACCCCTGGTGTAGGTGCTTCTGCTAAGATACAATGGTGAAATTGGAATTGTTGCAAAAAGAGCTTTGTACTTGCAACTGGGAAACATAAAATATATAAGTCATGTCGGTGGAACCTATGCAGTGGATTCTTCCTATGGTTCACCCCAATATTCACAAAGTTGTAAGGCAAATATAAACCTTGGGTTTCTGACATTGACCCAAATGGCCCATCGAAGAATGACTTTGTGGATTTCTACATCTTTACAAGGGCTACATGGAATTTTACAAAAGATAAAGTCTAAACAACGATTAAAAGGTGATGAAACTCTAGATGGCAAAAAGGAGGCTATGGGAACATAAGTAATAACTTATTGACTTCTTTTGTCCTGAAAAGCAACATCTTACTGCCTGTATTCTTTCAGTTTCTTTCCCTCCATCCCCAAGGTTTCACCTTTTGGAAGGTTTCAACAAGAATGAATCCAACTGTCATTTCAAGAATACTTTGGCCACAATAAAGGCTCTTGAACAAACTGAATGGCTGGGATTAGAGGACAGGATGTTTCATGCTTTGGAAAGTGGTTAAAAACTAGAAAATAAGCATAGAAATAAATGAGCAATTATGAAAATGAGAAGATATGCATGATGTCCGTCCCACCACTAATTCAGACTGCTGCTTTTTAAATATTATGCCAAGGATGTGGAGTTGAAATGAGTAATAAAGTAGCTATGATCCCTAATAATAGCAAACCATCCATAAACGAATTCAAAACAGGATTGTGGAGGGTTCCAGAATTATCTCCCCAAACTCAGTGAGTAAACTTCAATGACACATCTGGTTCAGTGTAATCAAATATAAAGTAAGGCATTACAAGATGAAACATTCCATTGTTTATCTTTTGGAGTTGGGCAGGAAAGGGATTTTTATAACTTTGGCTATCACATCTTAAGGATATTCTAGAACTGAAGAAGATGTAAAAAGGGGAGCCAAAATGGGAAGGGAATTGGAGCAGATGGAGTGGGGTTTTTTTAGTTAATAAAAAGAATAAATTGGAATTGGGCGGCACCTAAGTCAAACTAAATAAATAAGAATACTGCAGCAATTAATCCTCTTAATTATGGAATTAAGGAGGATAAAAAAGACATGAAGAAGGTACACTAAATCGTGTTGGAGGAGGAACCAACGTCGCAATGGTATGGACATGTGGTCTCAATGCTTTGAGACCACAGCCGATACTTTTGCCATTGGGTGGTCCAATCGGACCTAAACCATTCCACAGAGATTATGAACAGGAAGAATACGTCTTGCTGACCTCAGGGACATCGCAAAGTCCCTGATTGATGCAAGAGAAATTCTTCAAGACGGTGGCAAAAAATCCAGCCAAGGCTGATGAAGTCGGGGCGGCTCCAAAATGGAAGGATACGGAAAGAGAAAGTGTTTCCAGCTGGTGAGGAACTTTTACCGTTTAAAAAGAGACTGCCTCTAAAAAACTTAAAATTAATTTAAATTGGAGAACAGAAGAATTAAGTGGTGGAATTAAATTTGGAATGGTTTTGGACAGTGGGTTATCTTACTTTTTAAATGCTACCTTCATGGATGGAATTTATGCAAGCCTTTTAAAATGAATCGATTAAGTTTTCTTCTCCTTTTTTTTTCTTTTATTATTCTCTGTAACCTATGGACTAAAATTTTCCTCTTCATTAATGTGGGTGTTCTCCTAACTCATTCAAAAATCAGGCTCCTTTTTTTAAACTTGAAATACAAAAAAGATGCAAAAATACAAAAGAATCTATGGATTTAAAAAGAGAAATTTTATCAGCAATATCATTGATAACACTACTGATAATCAAAGATAAGCTGACTAAGGCAACAGAAGAAGGGCATCAGGATTACATGAGAGATCTTATAAGCAAGGAGTTGCTAAAAGGAGTCCATACAAAGTTGATCAAGGAGATGATTAGAGGACTGACACCACAAATGGCAGAAGATATGAGACTGTTTTGCTATTGGAAAGATACAGGTTGATAGATGGAAGAGTATAATTTAAAACTAATTAAACTTAGTGAAATTTATTGACAATAGATATAGTTTAAATAAATAATTGATAATGTTACTAATGTATATGATGTGTAGTGTTATGATGAGTATAATTGGATATGAATATTGAATGGTACCCATGAAAGGAAGACTAAATCCCTTTGCATTATATATAAAGGTTAATAAAAATAAAATAAAGAACTAAGTTAGATACAGTTAAAGTTTTGATTATTAGGGGGAAAATGTCATGATACAGGATATAGTTAAATAAAGGAGGGATAAGGATAACAACATATATATAGATACGGGTATAACATAAGGTAACTGGATGTAAATTCTAAACAGTGATTTGGAAAGGAGGATTAGAAAATTTTGTTATTAAATATTATGGATGTTTAGCTAGAATAGGACGTAAGGATTCAGTGTTAGTGGAGGTTTTTAGAAATAGTAAATGAAAGGCCAGTATGTGATTATGTATTAAATTTTGGTATATTTTATGATGAAGGACGTTTAAACAATTATATTCAAATGAAAATGGAGATATGATGATGGTGACACGTATAAATATTTGAGTTAAAATACTTGAGTTAATATGAATTATGTTTGTTGACTGTGGAAGAGATGCACAAAAGTCTTGTAACTGATACACTTTCTACAACATGTAAAGAAGGATGTGTTTGTTTTGAAAATAAAAAAATAAAAAAATATTTTTAAAAAGAAGGTACACTAAATCTTGAATGATATAAGACACAGCCAGATGGCTTACATTAAAGTGCTGTCTAGGAGTTTTTGATCTGTCGTAAAAAATATATCAGTATAAAATTTATTACCCATATTTGTAGATCCTGATTTTGCTATAGACACAAGACTGAGGATCAGTGCTATTTTAAATGTGGAATAGTTAAGGAAAATAATTGGTGAAATAATTTCAGTTCCCCTGCATTAAGGATCACTTTCTGGTAACAAAACAACCACTCTTCATTCTTGTGATAAAAAGGAGTGGGGAAGGATTGAGAAAGTGTAATTGGATGCTTGATTGGAGTATTTATCCACTTGTCAAGTTTCCTGACTAACAGGATACAGACACAGAAATGCTCCGTTTCTCTGACCTGTCAATCAAGGTATTTCTGAGCATGGGTTCAGCATTCTGGGAAAGATACCTAAACTTGTCCCCAAAATAGCTTCAATGACAGAAGTGAGGTGAAATGAGATGGAATTTGCTGATGACAAATTCCATTCTTCACTAATGCTATAAGGGAATAGTAGGGTCGGTAGTGCTGTCCTTGAGGTGGGCTCCCACAGATAGCTTTGGAGCTGGAATGGAATAGACAACATGGCAGCATTTCTTCTCCATCAAAGTACTAAAACGTGTGAAATCCCTTATTTGCAGAAGCAACAGAAAACACAGTCTTTTACACTACTCAATTGGCAGAGCCTAGCTCATACCAGTTCAGCTTGATCACAGACTTGTCATCTTTCAACAGAGCACTAAACTTATGTCTGCATATTGCCCATTATGGAAAGCAGAATAAGTTATATTTTTGCAAGGTGTCCAGCTGTCCTACAGTCCACATTAAAATTGGCCACAGAGAGCAATGACCAGGTATCATGGTACTTGTGACCACCTCAAGTGGTCAGTAGAAACAGACTAGGTCATAGCTAGATCATTAACCTGAACTTATTCTTCCTTGGTTCTTTGAAACCGGTTCCTTTAAAGAAAAAGGAAAAAATGGACCAAACTCTTGTCAGTTTCACTTCCTTTTCATTTGTTGATTTACTGTTGAAAAACTGCAGACCTGTCAACTGATTATGCACTTTGAACTTCATGAACCAGAATTGAGATGTAAAACAAAATTACCTTCAACATGGATACAGGGTCAAAGCAAAGATTCAGACCACCCTGTCTCCATCTCTTTAACTGATTTACAAAGTATATACTAAGCAGAGAATGTGAAGAAATTCCAAGACTTCAGCCCTTCGTTTATTACATAACAGAAACATTAAACACTATAAATTTCATGAGATTTCACAACACATTTATTATTGTTTATTGGCTGTTTGGGATTGCAACCCTACTTCCATTTTAAAGTAGAACTTAGAATTTACTTGACATATGCAATAATCCATTGTAACTTCTATAACTTCTCAAAACAGATTCCCCTCTTTCTTTTCCCACATGGAACTAAAAGCATTACCCATGAAAAAAAAACAAGACCAAAACTTGATTAGGTCCTCTTTAATCTTTTAAGAGTATTTTATGGGGTGAAGGAGGAAGAAAGTCATTTCACAAAGAGCTTTACAAGGATAATGAATATTTAAAAAAAAAATAGGACAAACTAAAACATAGAATAGAATAGATTAGAATACCATAGAATAGAATAGCATAGAATAGAATATAATTCTTTATTGGCCAAGTGTGGATTTGTCTTTGGTGCATATGCTCTCAGTATACATAAAAGAAAATATACATTCATCATGAATCATAAGGTACATCAAAAGACATCAAAAGATGCAGAGGTGGGTTCCTACAGGTTCGCACCAGTTCGGTAGAACCGGTTCGTCAAATCTACCGAACTGGTTAGAAGAGGTTCCACCAGTGGACCCGGAAAGCAGGCCACACCTACAGAAGAGCTTCCAAAATTTTTTGAAACCCACCACTGAAAAGATGGCATGGTCAAAAGCCATGCAACCTTGCTTCAGTGTGGCCAGATAAAACTAACTATGTTTGTAAACATAATTTTAAATAAACAGAGCCTGAAATTTGACAGACAAAAACATTAGCTCATAAAGATACCTTGCTAAACTTTTCGACAGCTGCTATTAAATAACTAATTACTAGATGACTGATGCATTAAAATGGGATCTTTAATTATAAAGATCCTCTATGTGTTTTATCTTAAAGTCTCTTTAATTATCCCCTTCTGTTTATGCACAGAGCAGGAAAACACTTCATCTTACTTTACAGTAGCTGTGAGCAAACACTGTTATCTCAGAAAGCAAAGCATCTTGTTTGGAGATTGACATAATGATGCAGCACCTAATTGCAGAAAATATCCACTTCATTAAATGAAAGTGTTCATCATCATGACAATAAAAAAACCTTCACTTGACACACTCTATACCAGACTCAGGGTTTCAGGGTGGGGGGCAATTTCATTTTATACTTCTTCCTCATTAACAATGATATGTCCTTATAACTGTGTTTAACTTCACTAGGGATGGGCATTAAAATGAGAAAGATGGCAGAAACAGGATCACAATAAAAGTCCCCTTTATTTTGTACACTTGTGGTTTTGGTACACATATGCCAGAGGTGGGTTCCTACCAGTTAGCACCTATTCGGTAGAACTAGTTTGTCAAATCTACTGAACCGGTTAGAAGAGGTTCCACCAGTGGACCTGGAAAGCAGGCCACACCTACAGAAGAGGTTCCAAAATTTTTTGAAACCCACCACTGCTACACAGAGAGAGAGAGACACACAGAGAGAGAGAGAGACAGACAGACAGACAGACAGACCCAGAGAGAGACATAGAGAGAGACATAGAGAGAGACATAGAGAAAGAAAGGAAGAAATAAATAAATAAAAAAAAGAAAAAAGAAAGAAAAAGAGTGAGAGAGAGATGAAAAAAAGAAAAAAGGGACATAGAGACAAAAGGAAGGAGAGAGAGAGAGACAGACAGACAGACAGAGAGAGAGAAAGAAAGAAAGAAAGAAAGAAAGAAGGAAGGAAGGAAGGAAGGAAGGAAGGAAGGAAGGAAGGAAGGAAGGAAAACACATGGCTGGCAAGCCACTCCCACCAGGTCACATGGCTGGCAAGCCACTCCCACAAAGGAAGCCACACCCACAGAGTAGGTTCCAAAAAAATTCTGAAACCCACCACTGACATATGCAAAAGGACTTGTTCCATTGCCTTGACCTTAACTTGTGAATGCCACTGCTCAGAATGATTTATATTCAAACAACAAAACCAGTTAACCTGTTCAACAAACAGGAAGTGCCTGAGAGCTTTTTAAACAGGTGGCAAAATAACATTTCACACTATTGGCTGCTCCTTTTCTTTTAGGGAAGTTGATTCTCACAAGAGGATGATGTCACTTCATTTTACTGCCTGTGGCTTCCATGCAATAAAGACAAATGAAGTCAATTCAGAATGAAGCCAATCATTATTCAGAGTTCCTTGCCATTCCTCTCGACATTTGCTGTATTTGTTCTTAGTGACTTTATCCCAGAAACAGATTTGATTAAGTAAATCCAATCTTTGTCCTTGAAATAAAGTGCACGATTCTATAGAGGAGATTTATTTTAATGCAAAAATCAGCTGATTGGTGATGTGGCATGAATTTTAAATGAGCATTGCTGTAATAGCTGAAATGCTAGGGTGAGATTATGAGGAAGCACCTCAGTCAGTGGTTCGAAGATACAATCTATTTCAAGGGAGATCTGAAGATGGGGAAAGTGCTTGTTTCAGTAGAAATTCTTGAGTGAGAAGGCATGCTTTCATGCAGATAATTGAAAGAAAGAGTTGGGTATTGTTGTTTTTTTCCCGTTTTTTTTAATATATAAATTTATTGGGAATGTGATTATAATGGTAAAATCTAGTGCAAACTAAAGAGAAATGAATGTTGCAAGGAAAAAGAAAAGAAAAATTAAGAATATAATAAAAAATATAAAAGAGTGACTTCCAAACTTCAGCACAAGAAGCATAAATAAATTTAACAATTTTTCACCCTCTGTATGGTAAATATTACAGACAATTGCAAAACAATAGCTATTTCATCACATCATCATGAAATTACTTCTCTTTTTTGTCTTCCACCCAAGAGAAATCTATTCAGTGGTGGGTTTCAAAAATTGTTGGAACCTACTCTCTGGGTGTGGCCTCCTTTGTGGGAGTGGCTTGCCACCCATGTGACCGGATGGGAGTGGCTTGCCACCCATGTGACCGGATATGAAGGTGCCGACGACACTTGTCAGAACCACCTTAAATTACCTCACACACAGCACTGGCATGCATAAGAATATGATGTAAACTTGTTTTTTAAAAGGCATCTTTGGTTTGCGTTAAAACAACTTCAACACACGCAATGTTCTGATTGCACCACAAATGCAGTAGTCATCCTTATCTTTCACAGAGGCACTGAGTTTTATAAATATGAGCATGATAGTGTAGAATAATCATATCCAAGGACCAAGGTTTCAAAAAAAATTGGAACCTCTTCTGTAGGTGTGGCCTGCTTTCCGGGTCCACTGGTAGAACCTCTTCTAACTGGTTTGCTAGATTTGATGAACCGGTTCTACTGAATAGGTGCAAACTGGGAGGAACCCACCTCTGGATCTATTTCTCAAGATAATTTGCTTATTCTTTATGCTTAATTTCAAATTTTGCCATACGAGTTTCAATATTCCAAATTTAGCTGAACCCTTAGTCTGTTTATAATTCTTCAAGGTCCACATTTAGTTTTTTGCTGTTATTTCAGAATCTTTAAGTTATGTTATAATTATTTGTTTTATTAGAGTTGAAGATAAATACTTTCAAAACTGTAATTCTGAAGATTGTCAGTACTTTTAAAATGATTAATAGGCAATTTATGAAAGTGATTAAAAAGTGAGGTTGGCAAACTTAGGGCCCCACCATGGTTGTGAGCAAGATGATTAATTCCTTCATCACTCTGCACTCAAACCCATAGAAAACCCATGGAAAGTCCTGAATGTCCATGAGGAGCAACCACCAAGAGCACATGTGGGTTATCTCTCATCTTCTCCTTATCCAGAGAGATTCCCAGGAACCAGTCTACTCACTGGTCCCTTAGTCATTGAGGGGCTGCCACAAGGAAGAGAGGGTCAGTCTATTCTACAAAGCACATAAAGGCAGGACAAGAAACAATGGATAGAATTAAGGTTAGAACCAATGTAGAACTGAGGAGAAATTTTCTGACAGAATAGTCAACTATGGAACAAGTTCATAAGTTGTGTGTGCACCAACACTGGAGATATTTAAGAAGAGATTGGACAACCATTTGTATGATATATTTGTATGCTTGAGCAGGGGATTGGACAAAAATATCTCCTTCAAGTCATTCTGTTATTCTTGGCTACAGTCGTGAATTTCACTTTCACAAAGCTATCTTTAGTTTGTCATACCTACCTCCTGAGAGGCTCTTTTTCTGAAAAACAAATCGTGCTTTCCCCATATGATTCCTCAACTCCTACCAGTTTAACATGTAAAAGAGCACTGTGATTTGTGTGGTAATAGGAATACACAAGGAATATTTGAACCATTTGCAAACTGTATCCTATCGTGACCCGTCAAAACCGTGCTCGACTAAGCCGCACCCGATTAAACCGCATCGCTGACGTCATCAACAGGGCGACAACAGCCAGCGCGGAGAAAGAAGGGTGCTTTAAATAGCGCTTTGAAAGCAAGCCGATTCAACTTAAGGTGAGGGTTAGCTTTAGGGTTAGCTTTAGGGTTAGCTTTAGGGTTAGCTTTAGGGTTAGGTTAAGGGTTAGGGTTAGGTTTAGGGTTAGGTTAAGGGCTAGGTTTAGAGTTAGGTTTAGGATTAGGATTAGGTTTAGGGGAGTTAGGTTTAGGTTTAGGGGTTAATTTTAGGTTTAGGGTTTACAGCGTGCTTCTGTCTCCGCACTGTTGTCGCCCTGTTGATGACGTCAGCGACGCGGTTTAGTCGGGCGTGGTTTAGTCGAGCGCGGTTTTGTGGTGGAACCGTATCCTATTTGCCTCATGAAAATCATTCCATTGATGAAGTAAGGAATTTTCCTACAAGGGTTAATGCATGACCAGTTCAATGTGATTGGCTACCTCAGTAAGAATAGCTCAGATGCGCTCTTACCAATCACAGGGACTGATCTACCCAGACCTTCAGAAGTGAGAGGCCTTACTTGCAAACTTGCAAGTACCCTTTTGGATATTTGATAGCCAGAAAAGAAAACACAAACAAAACTATGGATTTAAAAATGATAAATATTTTTCACTTCCACCATCACATTTATACATGTGATGCATTTATAAATGCATAAGCATAAATATGATCCTCTCATTGAAAAACTAAATGCAGACAAACACATTTAACCTTAGAATTAGATAGCTTGCTATCTTAATAAGTTTTGAAAGTTCCTCAAAGTCTTGGATGGAAATCTGAGGGAGAAATAAATTCCCAATTTTTCTAAATTCTTATCACCTTTCCCAATTAAGATCCTTTCAATTAGAAACCTTCCACACTCTGGTACCAGCTTAAACCTGTGTGATTATATGAAGTAGTAGGTTTCAAGATCTGAATCAACCTTGTCTGTCTCTCTTCTTGAAAATGGAGCAAAACTGATACCTTTTTGGCAACATGGCGGCTCTACGTGAAGATCCAAGGTGGCACAGTGGTTAAATGCAGCACTGCAGGCTACTTCAACTGACTGCAGTTCTGCAGTTCGGCTGTTCAAATCTCACTGGCTCAGGGTTGACTCAGCCTTCCATCCTTCTGAGGTGGGTAAAATGAGAACCCGGATTGTTGTTGGGGGCAATACGCTGACTCTGTAAACCGCTTAGAGAGGATTGAAAGCCCTATGAAGCGGTATATAAGTCTAACTGCTATTGCTATTGCTACTTATGAGCAATCTGTTTATCTGTTTCCAAGACTCTTACTTCGCCCTTTTTCAATTCCTGACTTTCAACTATTCAAGCAGGTATTTCAAAGAAGGGAATGGATTGACTGCTTTGTAATTCTCCTTGATAAGAATTTATTGGATTTTTGTTAGAACCTTACATGTGCATATGGCATTTTTATGGGGAGGGTGTACAGCATTTACTTGTGTTCATTAAAAAAAAAATATGGGAATGAACTGTAGTTTGTTTTCCAATAAACATTTTTATTGGTTTATCAAAATATAAAATACAAAAGAAATTCAAAAAAAGTAATAGAAAACTAGGGGGAGAGATAGGGAAAAGGAAAAAAAAAAGTTTGTAAAGAGGAAAAAGGAAAGAAAAAGGTACCAACTTGTGTTAGCAGAGTAGAAGGTAACAACATTACAACTGCAACGTTTTACTTTTACACAACAGTATGTACAAGCCATTTCTATAACAATAAACCTATCTAATTAGCAAAAACAAAATGTTGTGCATGCAACATTTTGAAAAATAAAGAACAAACTGCAGTTTCTTGAGAATGGAAAGAAATTACAGATTTGGGAAGTCATGGATCATATTTAGACTGCTTTTGGAGAGTAGAATTGGTGATAGCATAGACATGCCCTCAGTTGGTTAAATAAATCAGTGTTTTTCAACCACTGTGCCGCGGCACACTAGTGTGCCGTGACATAGTGTAAGGTGTGCCGTTGGAAAAACACTTTATATATAGTCAATATAGGCACAGAGTTAAAATTTTTTAACATTTTCTAATGGTGGTGTGCCTCGTGATTTTTTTCATGAAAAAAGTGTGCCTTTGCACAAAAAAGGTTGAAAAACACTGAAATAAATCATTCTTGCCTACTCAGACAAACTTTTTCCATCTCTGTTTTGATTCTGTCAGATAAAACAGTCTGTGTTTCTATAGAACTATAAAATATACTTTCTCACTAGCTTCTTCCATTCACAAGTCACATGTTCTTCCTACCTTAAAGCTTTTCACACTTTTTTCATCTGGATCAGCAAGTAATGTTAGGTATCACTCCTTTATCTCACTTCCCCTGCAGCAGAACTGAACTTGTTAAAATCATGGGTGAATAGCCTCCTAAATATTTATAAAGAGACATGAGTGCAAATCTCCTTAAAGTATAGACCAGATTGTACAGTGAAAGCATAAAAATGTTTCAGGCTGTTTCCAAAGCCAAGAACTTCCATTTCAGACACAAGCTGCCTTGACAAGCCAAAAGTGAATTCTTCATTACAGGCCTTCTGGCAAACAAAGGTTTGACAAGTGTGTAAAGAACTCCAGAAATACATATTTGCTGAGTACATTATAACTTTATTTGATTGAGACCAAGTCTGGCAATTAAAATATCTGAAAGAAAGCTGATCTAATGCAGCTGAAAATTGTACATCAAGGTTGTAATGCAACTTCTCTCTGCCATTGTGTAAATTCTTTGATGTTGCCTGAAGCAATGATACAATCCCCTCCTCGTCTTCTGAATGTGATTGAAAGACATTGTATAAGATTTCAGTTTGCTGCAATAACATGTATAGATAAACTAGTTTAAAGAGTAATGCCAATACCCTAGAAATTCTTGTATGCTAAACAGGTTTTTATGCCTCACCCTTATTTCTAAACTGAGTGCGTTTATTTCATTTAAAATGCATAAATATATTTTTAATGGGTTTTTGTTTTAAGGCAATGAACTTTTGTATATAAAGTTCTCCTTCCGAATTTAGCTCTATGAATTGTTAACATTTCTCTCCCAATGGAAGTTGTATCCCTGTAGTTAAGAAACCCATAGCCTGTTTCATGATAAATGATAAAAAGATGAAAAGAGGTCATTCTTATTAGAAGTAATGTGATTAAGGTATATACTCAATTTTCGTTATAAGATATCTCAATATAAATAATTTATTGTTCAATTATGTGCAAAACAAAAGATTAGATAGCCTTATTCCTTTTCAATACTGGAGAAGTCTGAATAAAACAAAATTCAGATCTGCAGAATTCAGGAAATAATTCTGAATTAATTTTATTGCAACTGTTCTATCATTATCTTATCTACTATTATCAGTCATTTTTTTAATATTTTGTAAACTGCCCACAGTCCTTTGCAACTGAGGTAGACAATTCATTTTATATTATATATGTTATATATTATGCAGTTCAAACCCCTTTTCAGACTGTGTTAGGACATTTCAGATGTTCAGTGTTTTAAAAACAGCTATTTCTGCATATGAATCACCTTTGAATTAACTTTCCAAATTAAGGATTTATATAATCCTGATATTGGGCTATCATAAGAGACTGAATTTGAAAATCATGTATATGCCTAACCCGAATAAACTCAAATTTGTTTTGTCTCCCTGTTCTCAGAAGAGAAAAAAGGTATGTTTAACATTTCCCACAAAATGCATTTTTAAAAAATAAATGTAAACAGCTGGGACAGAAGACACTAATGAAAATCAAAATCAAAGTATACAGGATGTGGAAAGGGATTTAATCATAGTTCGGATAAAAACATTTTTAGCAGCTGCCGTTAGTTCTATTAATTTGGGGGATTTGGTTTATCTGCAAACTGTATTGTGCACATTTGTTCATTAATTAAATTTTGTCTTCTGAAAACTCTAGAGAAAGTGAAATGATGTTCTAATGAATCTCAAAGTGGGACAAGGGGGTGCATATTACGTACATAAAGATTTGTCTCTATTCATTAACAGAATAGTAAATTTTGCTCTTTTTTAATTCCTCCACCCCCCAAGGCTAACAGGAATCAGGTAGAGAATAAAACAGAACAGTCACAAATCTTCATTAGTGTTACAAGGAACTATAGACAATCTCAGAGCCCAAAGTTTCAGCAAGGAGCCCATATCAAACATCAGGGTTCAAAAAGCTAACTACTCCACACAGGCAAGCATAAGAATTACAGCTTCAAGGCAAAGCTGTCACCAGCAAGAAATCTGTTTTCTGAGGTGGTCTTAAATGCCCAAGATTTCCATATTCTTTATGTGGATGTAGCTGAAATTAGGAAGACTTGCTCTTGCTAGGATCCACTCCTGCATCATCAGAAGCCTTTTCCTCAAAGTGGTAACTCATTTTCTAATTTTCCAATTGATGCTTTCCATCAGTTGGCAATCTATTTCCTCATGTTTTGAGGTACCTTTCATCCAGTTCTAGAACTGAATATTCTGTATCAGAATCAGGAGAAATGGGCCCTGTGTGTTATTTTCTCACTGCTGATTCCTCAGCATTTGAAATGCTACATTAATCAGCTTGGTCATTTTCGTGACCTGACAAAAGCGCGCACGACAAAAGCGTGCAGACAAAACCGCGCCGCTAAAACCACGACATCATCAACGCGGCGACAACAGCACGCCGAGAGAAGCGTGATTTAAGTTAAGGTAAGGGTTAGGTTTAGGTTTAGGGTTAGGGTTAGGGTTAGGTTTACAGCGCGTTTCTGTTGGTGCGCTGTTGTCGGTGCGCTTCAGCGCTCATTCGTCAGCGTGCTTTACAACTTGCGGTTTTGTCACCGTGGTTTAGTCGTGCGCACTTTTGTCGTTTGCCCTTTTGTCGGTGAACCGGTCATTTTCTGAAGAAGATTGTGTGCCTCAGTAGCCCTCATGTGTTTATATAATACAAGAGAAAGCACTTTTTTTTAGGACCAATGAGTACAGGTGGAATTTTGAGAGTCTCCAAAATTATTTGTCATGGGATTCACCCAGAAAACAAAATGTGAGTTTATGCCTTATCACTTTCTAGATGATGCCTTTCTCCGCCTTTATTTCCTTGGAGAATCTTTGAAATAATACCTAAAAATAGAAAGAAAGAGAGGAAAACTTTATACATTCTACTCAATCCTCATTTTGGAAAAGCAAAGCAGAGGGCTATCAACTGGGACACAGCACATAACACTTCCCATCATTTAAATTACTAGCATAAACCATATTTTTTTAACAATAATATCTCATAGAGCGCTAGGTTTCTGAGGAACCCCAGCTGAAGAGGGCTGCTTGAGTACCAGTAGTACTTTATCTCAGTTTATCTTCAAGTTTCCTCTAAGTGAGATGGGTGGCAAATCAATCAATGAATTAATCAAGTAAATAAATAGACCTTTACCTTTTTATATCATTGGACATAGTTCAAAACCAAGCCATACACATCTGTAAGTTATAAAATACTAAAAGTGCCCATGAGCGCTGTTTTTGTGTATACAGGTAATGCTAGAGGCAAGCTTTGTTAGCATGCCAGCTTCCACTTAATTTTAAATATGTTGTCATAAAAATATAACAGGTGAAGCAGAAGAACTGAATTGCTTCTTCAATGAAGAACATCTCACCATCTCTGTATCACAAAGTGCCTTGAGGCAAAGTGCAACTTTCTTACACAATTCTAATACATAGAACTCTTTATCTACATAACGCCATCCATGTCATGCACTCTTATTTCATCATAGAAAGGTAAAGTATATATACTATACAATACCATATTTTTTGTGGATTGCCTTGATAATTAGTAGATTACCACTGCTTCTACCCCAATGAAGGCAGAGTAAGGAAGTTTGATTTGGAGTCATTGATAACAGATTTTTATTACATGTATAAAACCAATAGGAGACCATTTTAAAATTGTCCACCAATGTAGATCAGAGACATTAGCAAGTTGTTGAGGCTTTGAATGAAGAAATCTGACCATTCTCAGCTTCTGCTTTCTTTTAAAACTAAGTTTTAATAGAAGTGTACCCCTCAAAATAGGAGATACTAAGATCAGAAATCTATATATATTATCTGGAATGGTTCACCGACAAAAGAGCGAACGACAAAACCGCGCCCGACTAAACCGTGGTGACAAAACTGCATGTTGTAAAGCACTCCGACGAATGAGTGCTGAATCGCGCCGACAACAGCGCGGCGACAGAAGCGCGCTGTAAAACTAAACCTAAACCTAACCCTAAACCTAACCCTAAACGTAATGCTAACGCTAACCCTAAACGTAACGCTAACCCTAACCCTAAACGTAACGCTAAACCTAACCCTAAACCTAACCCTTACCTTAAGTTAAATCGGTTTTCTGTTGACGCGCTGTTGTAAAGTGCCCTTCTGTCTCCGCGCTGTTGTCGGCGCGTTGATGTCATCCCGGTTTTAGCGACGCGGTTTAGTCGGGCGCGGTTTTGTCGTTCGCCCTTTTGTCGGGTCACGATCTGGAATTTTTAACCTCTTTAAGGCAACATAGGTAATATGACTTGGAAATGTCTTAGTCACTGCTGATTAGAATCAAAACCTGCAGTTCAGCATGTTGTCTTTATATGCACAAATAATTGTCAGTCATATTGAAACAATTGTTTTAAGTACAGGAAACTTTTTCAGAAGAGTACTAGTGACTCACCTATATTGAAACAATTGGCTTAAGTCCAGCGAGCTGTCTTAGAAAGGTACCAGTGTCTCAGCTACCCAGAATTATAATCATCATTGCTTTAAAACAGATAACTCCGAAAACCCATGCTTTCCCCACTAGCAGACACCATAATTTGTCAAATAAGAGAGAACCTACTGTGCAATATGGATAATAAGGGATAAAAGAAGAATTTGTACTTGTTTTGTGTAAGTTGAGTGCACCTGCTAAATGTGGGCTATTACTGCAGAAATGTTAATTTGCTCAAACATAATAATTTATATTGGTTGTTATGAGTAATTTTAGTACTCAACATCATTGAATCTGCAGTTTGGCACAGCTATGTTAGTGAAGAGGAAAAACATGGTGTTTTGCACCTGTGCTCCTGATTAATGCAAATTTTAATAGGTTGTTAAAATTAGACATCTCCAGGCTGTCTGGTTATTGACCCCTGCTGCTGTGTGTTTATGTGTGCAAAAAGATCCTAGTATTGTTTTTATCTAAGCTCTGTTTACTAATAGAAAAGTATATTTATTATAGAAAGTATTCATGTTCCATGCATTATTGATTGGAAAGATTGGTATGCAGCTGCCGTGTTTTATGCATCATTTCAGGGGATGGTTTGATCATTCTCAATTTGTATGAAATTTAACCTTTTAAGTTTTTTTAAAAAATGTTTTATTTGCACAAAGATTAAAATTAAGGGTGGGGGGGAAACCACTGAGATTTGCAACTCTCACATACTAATCAAAATTATTTTAAGGATACTATCTTATCATATATATTTAAATCAGAGGTGAGTTCCTACTGTTTCGGGACCCTTATATAACTGAGAGAGGATGGTATCCTTCCAATCTTATAGAATTATTATTATTTGCAACCACGAAAGCACACAATATACAATTGTATTATTCCTTATAATTTCCGAAGTAAAAATATAAGTATGTACAAAGCTTAATTAGTCTTCTAGAACAAAGCTAATATATAAAATAACTTCAGATCAGCCATTATACCTCTTTAGTCCTACTTAAGAAGCTTGGTTATTGAAGCAATAAGTGAATGGAGGTGGGTGACTAATGAATTTAAATAAATAATATATTTTTTTTAATCATGTTTTCTAAATATCAAGTTTACTTCTTGACACGGAAAATTTAATGTACTGAAAATGCATATCTTGCAGTTTACACACAAACACACACACACACAGAGTGAGTGAGAGAGAGAGAGAAAGAGAGAGAGAGTGTGAGTGGGAGGGAGGGAGGGAGGGAGGGAGGGAGAGAGAGAGAGAGAGAGAGAGAGAGAGAGAGAGAGAGAGAGAGAGAGAGAATGAATGTAAAAGAACATTTTGTGCAGCATATTAACAATGGAATAGATGTAAGAGTGAACATTTAAAAGTTCCAGAATCTGGAAGTAGCTTCTTTTTTTCTACATCCCTAATGTCTTTTCTGGTGTAGAAACCCTCAGTATCATGATGTTAATTATTTATTCCTTACAACAGTGTTAAAATGTATGTTTGGGCTCCAGAGAAACAAAACAATATACTTCCTGTAGTCTTAAAACAGACTGTAGTCATATATCATATCATACCAATTCTCAATTAGGCACTCTCCTTAAAGCTGTCTTTCTCCACCTCGGTCATTTTGAGAGGTGTAGACTTTAACTCCCAGAATTATGAGAGCGAAATTCTACACTTCTTCAAAGTTACTGATATTGAAAAATACAGCTTTGGAGCATCCATCTTTAATCTTTTCTTTTCTGACAGTATTGCATTTCTGATTTTATAATCCTAAAGAGCATAGTCCAAAGGCTGCTTCACACTCTGAAACCTTCGCCAGTAAGGACATCAGCAATCCTGACCACTGATATTCTGGCCATCTATGAACTTGGCTAGTTCTTTCGAATCTCAAAAAAATGGTTCCATGTCCTCATAATTCTTTAAAGGATACATTTTAATCTGATATATAATAATATTACTCCTATCTAAATTTAAGGAAAAGGCTTACAGAACTCCATTTTTTATCTCTCTTGAATTAATGAATGAAGAGGATCACCAGGTGAATTAAACTGGTGATCGTCTGATAGATAAACCATTGGTTTCATCTTCCTACCTTTCTTTTGCACTCCTCTCCACCACCCCCACGCCCGCCCTGTGCAACATAAGCAATCTCACATCCTCTTTTGCCAGAAAAGTTGAAGGAGCCAATTTAGTTATTGGCTCTGCATTTGCAGAAGATTCTTTGGTCTGCCATTTCTTCCTCAGAAATCCCCCCAAAGCATAGTTTTCTAATATTAAACTGTTCTGACCCCACTCGTCCCACACAAATACACACTCTGAGCCATAGGTAAGTTACGGCATTTAATGAACAGACAGACAGGTCCTTGGCAGCAAACTGGCACAGACAAGCTTGGGCAGCAATAAACAATCCAGCAATCCAGCCTGCCAAGCTCACAGTAATGTTCTCCGACATTCATTCCTGCGTTGACTTCTGCAAGAAGGGCGTGTGCACAAGTATCTTTTTATAGTCTAGAGAGGAGCCTAATGACCACCAGCTGAGTGCAATTACCTCCTGTAACTGCGCAACTGTTCCCGACGCCTATTAGCTCTTCGGTGCTGTGCATTCAGGATCAACTCACTACTGGCGTCCTGCTCACTCTCCTTTGTCTCCTCCCCACTGGTCCAAAGCTCAGACGCCCCCTGGTGGCCAACCAGCCTCTCTGCGCCCTGCTCAGAGTCGTAACCCTGTCCAGGGTCCTCCACATCCTCCAGAGCCAACTCATCGGGCCCCTCGCTGTCGGAGTCTGGTGGCAGTTCCAACAGCTCCTGCTGGGCCACAACATTAAACAATGCTTTTTTTTAAAAAAAAAAAAGGCCTAACGTCTTGGTTTATATACTGAAGACATTGCTAAAGGAAAGATCTTCCCAAATTCAAAGTTCGGTTGAAAAGATCTATCAGTCTATAAATCTATGTATTCAAAGAAATATTTATCCCCAATCAATACATGTTAATTCCAATTCTACAAGAGCAATTCTGGTTTTAGTTTCAGTTTCTTAGCAATACCCTGTCTGCTACTATTTCTTTCAAACTTGCTTGGAATGAAATAGAAAGGGGGGAAATTGGGTATCATTCATGTATTACTAACACCCTAATACTAATAATTACTGATAACGTAGCAATAGCAATAGCAGTTAGACCTATATACCGCTTCATAGGGCTTTTAGTCCTCTCTAAGCGGTTTACAGAGTCAGCATATTGCCCCCAACAATCCGGGTCCTCATTTTACCCACCTCGGAAGGATGGAAGGCTGAGTCAACCTTGAGCCGGTGAGATTTGAACAGCCGAACTGCAGAACTGCAGTCAGCTGAAGTAGCCTGCAGTGCTGCACTCTAACCACTGTGCCACCTCGGCTCTGTAACTTCAGCACAATTACTATTGGATACAAAGTGAAGCAATCTGAGAGATCATTTATAAGCATCTTTCCCATGGTTCCTGCACTTCAAAGCTTCTGAAGGTGATATGAGAGCATGTGGGTAGAAGAGGAAAGGTTCTAGAAGTTGGTATGGGAATGAGTCAAGAGTTCTCCCAATGGGAAAATATATTGCACACACACGCTTAACTGTTCTCAAATAATCTGTTAGGCAACTAGGGGGAAAAATGATAATCTTCTAATAAGCTAGTTGCAAACCTATATAACCACATGGGTCTGGAATCAATTCTGAATTGATGTAATGCCTGTTTGTGAAGTCTTTCAATTATTCTGTTCAGTGCACCATGTCTCTGTCTCCATGTCTACTTCCTTGATGTCTCACAATTCATTAAATCCAAGAAGAAGACATAATACAATAAAAGACCATTGTCCTACTTGACTGCGAAGAGTAGGCATGACTGGCAGGTTCTTAGGAATGGAAAGATATTATGTAATGGGGGAAAAGAACCCCACAAGCAGTTAAAAATGACCTATCCTTCCCACAATAAAATAGAACCAAGGAGTTGAAAGGGTTTATTTAGGACAAGTATAATTTCAAAATGTGTTTTCTTGCCTTTGAGAAATGTTACATAACATAAAAGCACACATTAATGCCAGAGCAGAAGCCAGTAAAAGAACCTTTTAAAGAAGGCTGAACAAATGGCCTTTATATGTGTTATAACCTTTGTGTTCTCATTCAATGTACAGCCATTAGTATATACTACGCAGCAAATAGAAATTTTGAGGGCTACTGAACACTTTGTGCTTTTCCTGAAACCTTTCTGCAAAGTTATTTAGCACTTGTGTTTCTATAATTGAGATACATTGGGGAAAATCCGTTGTTCAATGGGCCCTAAAACTCAAACTTTTCCTGTGTCCTTCTTACATCAGGATGCAATATAATACACGCAGGGTGGCTGACCAGTTTGCAGAGGTTAATCCTATCTTTCTTTACCAAAAATGGTAACCGGATTATGTATTTTTGCTCTATCTCAAAGAATCAGATCACAGTTCATGAAGGAGTACAAAGAACAATTATTATAGTCTTTCTATCATTCTTTGAACCCTGAAAAATTCCAGGTGATTAAATAAAAAGAATACATTCAGTTTTTCCATCATTCTTTGAACCCTGATAAATTCCAGGTGATTAAGAAAGAATACATGCTGTTCTATTCTCTAGAGTCTATGCATTCTCAGCTTTACAGTGTACAAAGGGAACAACTTTAGTTCTTCCCACTTTACTTCAGATTTCATCAAAGGGAATGGAAAGTTGTTAGTGAATGATCATTACTTTGATGGTAAAAGTGGACAGTTTGGTTTTTATTTTTAAGATGATAGGAAAGAACTGCTCCTGTACTGTATTTGACCAGAGGGCCTCAACTAATTTCCTCCTTGTTGGGAAGAAAGAGATCATTTTCACCTTTCATTCTAGATATAGACATTAATCAGGCTGGGAGCTGAATCTTGAACACTTGATAAAGCAATATAATCTCTGAATCTGAAGGTAAAGGTTGGCCTAGAAGATGGATTTCTGGCCAAATGGCACTTGTGTAATCTCCAGCAACTATTACCTGAGATAGCCGCTGGGTGAGATCATCCGGCGGCACGGGATCAAATATCATCAATATGCGGACGATACTCAATTGTATCTGTCCGCCCCGTGCCAACTCAGCAAAGCAGTGGAAGTGATGTGCCAGTGCCTGGAGGCTGTCAGGGTCTGGATGGGAGCAAACAAGCTTGCACTCAATCCAGACAAGACCGAGTGGCTATTGATGCTGCCTCCCAAGGTTAGTCCAGACATTCCACCTCTTAGCCTGGGGGGTGAAATTATACACCCCTCAGAGAGGGCCCGCAATTTGGGTGTCCTCCTGGACCCACAGCTGACGTTAGAGCACCATCTGTCGGCTGTGACCGGGGGGCTTTCGCCCAGGTTCGCCTGGTGCACCAGTTGCGGCCCTATCTGGACTGGGAGGCACTTCGAATAATCACTCATGCCCTCATCACCTCAAGACTGTATTACTGTAATGTGCTCTACATGGGGCTGCCCCTGAAGAGTGTTCGGAGACTACAGCTGGTCCAGAACGCAGCCGCGCGAGCAATATGGGGTGTATCTAGATACACTCACGTTACACCTATCCTCCGCGAGCTGCACTGGCTTCCTATTGGTCTCCGGACGCGCTTCAAGGTGCTAGTCGTTACTTTTAAAGCCCTAAATGGTTTAGGATCTGGTTACCTGAGAGACTGCCTCCTGCCACCTCCCAACGACCAACAAGATTGCACAGGTTGGGCCTCCTCCAGGTGCCGTCAACCGGACAATGCCAGCTGGCGGCTCCCCAGGGGAGGGCCTTCTCTGTTGCTGTGCCGGCCCTGTGGAACGATCTACCTGCAGAGATCCAGACCCTTACCACTCTCCTGGCCTTCCGTAAAGCCGTCAAGACCTGGCTGTTCCGGCAGGCCTGGGGCTGTTGATTGATATCCAGCCCCGCTTAGATGGAATGGGTGATGTGAATTTTAATATTGTATTTTTTTATTTCTATTTTTTAAACTTTAAGTGTTTCTTGTTTTGTTGTGAGCCACCCAGAGTCCCAATGGGAGTGGGTGGCATACAAATTCTATTAAACTTGGAAACTTGGAGTTATTCATTCTCAATGGTAGGATAGAACCCGGAGCTTCATTTTAATTATATTTGTAATATCTATGGTTCCTTAGGAAATATTCCACCTTCTTCCTGTTGAAGTTGACACTTGAGTTTCACCCAAATTGTTGCACTGAAACTAAGATCACCTGTTTTGCAAGAAAGTTGTCCAAACTTTGCAGTGTCTCAGAAAGTTTGACTTCAATATATGTATTATAACTTTTTCCATCACTTCAGGACAGCAATAAGAAAAATGAAGCCTACTCAATCTCTCAATTCTATGAATCCCCAAGAACAAGAACAAGTTAATCAATTTCCTTTTCACTTCCACAAAATTGTATTAATATATTTATGCAGTGTTAAGACTAATACCACCTCACCCATTTCCAAGATTCTATTTAGCTAAAATAACTCCACTTTTAATTCTGGTTTCCTGACAAATGTAGTTTTACAGACAATCTGTCAGCAGATCTCAGTTTTGACTTATTTTGATTGCACTTTATTCCATTTCAAAACTTATAGCAAAATAACAAATTTGCAGCTGAGATCCTAAACACACAGTGAGGAGAGAGAGAGAGAGAGAGAGAGAGAGAGAGAGAGAGAGAGAGAGAGAGAGAGAGAGAGAGAGAGAGAGAGAGAATGAATAAATGAATGAATCAGGTGCCATTGAGTCAGATCCAATTCTTGTTTAAACTGTTTTATTTCATTTTCATTTTCATTTTATACAATCACTTATATACTGTGCATAACGAAAAAAAATCCACCATAAAAAACCAACATAACACTTCAATCCCCCATACACCCTTTCTTCTCCCCCTCCAACTTTCATTTCTCCCCTCCAACATTCCCCTCTTCTACTTCCCTTCCCCCTCAAACATCTCCCCTTCCCTCCATCTCACCCTCCTTACATTCCCCTCTCACTCACTCTTTACTTCTCCCTCCTCTTTCCCTCTACTCCTCACTTTGGTGTATCTCTACAATTCATTAATCTATTCAGTTTATATTTTACACTAAAATTAAGAAAAATAAAAAAAGAGAAAATAAAAGAGAAAAAGAAAAAAAAAAGAAAAGAGAGCAACAGTATACAAGTGCATTCTTATTCTGAGAATTGAAACTGTATTTCCACCCTCCCCCCTCCCCCCTATAGTCCCCCCTCCCTAACCCCCTTACGACTTCCCAGGTCCCATACCCGGCATAATTCTTTATCAAGCACTGGGGTATATTAAAACCAACTAACTTTAACGTTAAAAGATAAAAGATAAAGGAAAAACAAAAAAAAAAGAGAAATAGTAAAAAAGAAAAAAAGAAAAAGAAAAACAAGACGCACACACAAAAAAGGAAAAACAGGAAAAATCAATAAACCCACTACATTAACACAGCTTCCCATCATCTTTAAATCTTAAACAATGTACCTCATTCCTAATTTCAGTTATTTTATTACTTGCAGGATTTCAAACTATATTGGAACCAGGTAAGTTAGTCAAATGGAATTCTCCAACTAAGGGCCTCATTACTTTATCTATATATTCAAACCTTTAATTTATCTCTTTTTTATCTAGCCTTTCTATAAAGCCATTAAACTCAAGTACTTCTTTCATTTTTCATTTCCAACACCTCCCATCCTGCCCTTACCCACATCCACATATAAATTTTATACCTTCCACCCTGCCTTTACCCGTGTCCACATATGTATTTTATCCTCATCCATTGCTCCTCTCATATTTACCCCACCTTCCTGGAGACTCTCCAACTAATCTTTCTTAACCTTATATTCAAATAGCAATTCATACAAAAATCAGCTTACATTCTGACCCCGAGTAATCTAATTGAACTTTCGCTACCCTCCCAACTCCGTTCGTCCCAAACCACAACTCAAGAAAATCACGATCTCCGCTCTCCTCGCCTGGAAAAATAATTCATGCGCAATTTAAATTAGAGTTCAAACAAATCTTATATGTCCAAAATCAGCAGCGCTTCTTTCAGCCTCCATGTCTCATCATCGATATACAACTTTGCCATTTTATACCAGACAGAAATCATGAAATTTTATTCGAACTAAAAATTTGAAAAGTATTTTAAAAGCATCGCTGAGTCTTTATTCTTTACTCTTCTGCCCTTCCGGAAGAGGAAAGCAACACCCTCCGCCTTGTAGCCACGTGTCCCGCTGCTTGTCTTCTCCTTCTCCTTGTCTCTCTCCAGGTCCAGATGAATCAGGAAGTCCCGCCTTCAGAATCTTGTAATAAAAATCTCGGGCTTCACAAACAGAATTAAGACGATGTTTTTGATTCTCAAATGTAACTGTAATGCCAGCTGGGACTTCCCATTTGTATGGTATCTGAGAATTTCTGAGTTCTTCAGTTAAGAAAGTGTAGTCTCTCCTTGCTCTTAATATTTGAGATGGTATTTCTTTAAAAACAATCAAGTCCTGTCCATCAATTCTCAGCCTCTTATTGTAAAGCTTCTGTATTATCACATTTCTGGATTCCCTTGTGGTGAAATATATAATTATATCCCTCGGAAGCTGTCGCTGTTTTGCTACACACGAGTTCTGGCGGTAAATTTTTTGAATCTGCCAATCAAAGTTAAGTCCCGGACTTCCCACCGAACGACTAAGAGCCTCAAAGAAGGTCTGTTTCAAATTCTCCTGTTCCTTTTCACGCAGTCCTCTAACTCTTATTGCAAACGCAGTCTTATTATAATTTATCATGACAAGTTGTTTTTGAGCATTTTCAATTTCCTGTTGTAACGTTTGAATTTTAGATGTCAAATTAAAATTGGTTTCTTCCAAAAGTTCCAATTTATCCTCCATTCCGGCAATATAGTCTGTCATAACTGTCATAATTCCGATCATATCCTCCTTTGTTTGAGCAATTTTAGCATCAAATTTATCATATAAATCCGATATAAGTTGATTGATTTCCTGTCTGAAATTGTTAAGGGTTTTGAAAAGAAATTCTTGCGTTAACAAATCTCCAGTAGAGGGCGTAGGAGGCAAGGGCAGCGACTTTATAGCAATTTCTTGAGATGTGTTATTAAGGAAGCGCTTCTGCTTCGATTTGGGAGCCATTCCAAAAAAATAAAAAAAATAAAAAAATGAGCAATCAAACAAGCCAACAATCAAAGTCTCTGCTCCCCTCAGTTTTAAATAGGATACTATTTGTAATCTTTTAACAGTTGATACGGAGAAGTCTTCAGGAGAGTAGGGCTGATTGAGTACGTCACATCAAACGCAAAAGCTATAAGATCGCCATCTTGTGACGCAGCTAGACAAAGAAGCCTTTTACAAAATTGAAGCTGGTATTTTGAATAATAATAGAAGAGATTTCTCAGGAATGGTCCCCGCTCGGATTCGGATTAGTTTTTAAGTAGCTTAGCTTTGTCCTGAGGGGGGGGGCAACCTGCCTAGCGCTGCAATTCTTGGTGACTGTAAGGATGAATGCTCTCCATTTCAGTCTTTGATAAAAAAAACACCACAGGATTTTCATGGTATTCCTGATCCCACTAATATTATCTGTTGTCTTCTCCTTCCCTCAATCCTGGCAAGTATTGTTGTTTTTTCCTACCCATTATTCAAATCCAGCCCATGCCAAAAGTAGGAGAATTTCTCTACTAACTAACTAACTAACTAACTAACTAACTAACTAACTAACTAACTAACCAACCAACCAACCAACCAACCAACCAACCTTCCTTCCTTCCTTCCTTCCTTCCTTCCTTCCTTCCTTCCTTCCTTCCTTCCTTCCTTCCTTCCTTCTTTCTTTCTTTCTTTCTTTCTTTCTTTCTTTCTTTATTCTTCTAGTTCATAATAAAGTTCTCCCAAGCCCAAGGCATAATTCAAAGATGTTTGCTTTCTCTCTCTTCTTATGCAGATTTCAGAGCCATGTATTGCTTCTTCTAACTACCTAACTCTCTGTTGTCATACAGATGTTCTTATCTTTCCTATCCCTTTCTATGCTTTCTGGTTGTCATTAGCTTTTTCTCCTTAATATTTAACCATCAATACAAAATTTTTACTTTGATAATTTTCATTTTACTTTCCAAATAAGTTCTTCTACGTCTTTCTTTTCATCTACTGTAGTAAAGGGACATTGTTTGCCTATCTCATATTCTTACGTTTTTCAATCTCCAAATTGATCCCAGCTGTTACATCTTCTAATCTTGCTATTCTTACATTTGCCGTGTAAATTAAAGTGCTATGAGGAACATATACATTATTATCTCATTCTTTTTATATTCTGAATCACTTTGCTTTTCTAAATTTAATCCTTACAGCAGCTTTTTACTATGAAATTTCTCTTTGGAAAATCAGATGGTTTGGCATACCTATTACCTGTAACGCTTTGGGGATTGTGACATGATCTTTTGAAAAATCATATTGTGGTCAATAAAAAGCAGATTTCAAATTCTCTTCATTTCTTCACAACCATTTATAGTTATTTATGTTATGTCTTCTCTGTCTTTTCTAAAATCTGTTGTTCACCTGACTCTTCTTTTTTTCCACATATGGCTGCATTCATTTGTTCAATCTCATGCAAAACTTTGCTTGTATGAGAATTAACGATGAACATAAACTATAATAGTAGGTGTTCCTTTGGGCAAATGTGTCATCATCCATGTGTCATCATTGTGGTTTCTTCAGAGATTTATAGCAGGAGATGCTGCAATTGACAGGATCTTACTGAGTGATAATGCAGAAATAGTAACACCAATGAAGAATGTATGCTTCCCTCCTACATATTTTTTCCATCTTCCAAAACTGTCTGGTATCTTCCTAATGTCAGGCCTGCAATTATATACCTTTTTGAATTTTGGCCTGCCACACTTTCTCTTATTTCATTATGCTGTTTCATTAGTATAGTTGATGGGAGGGGGAATAGACAGGAATAGGATTGTGAAATGTATTGTTTTCATTCTTTTCTAGAAGACCAAGGTCATCTTTTGTCTCCGCACTTTTGCACCTGACCAGAAGCAGCTGGATGGAGACGCCAGTGTGGAAGAAGAAGATTGGACCATGTGATGGATTGTGGGTGTGGGGACAAGATCATGAACTTTTAACTGGGTGGAATTGTGATGTCATTTCCAGAATTGGGATTAACACAGATGTGCTAAGATGTCTGCTTTATTAAATTGGAACTTTAAGGATCGTTTTGCCTTGGACTCTGATTTAATTCTACATGATACTTGGAACGCTGACACCTAGATTAATGGACAGGGCACTTGGAATACTCTTTAATGTGGGGTCCTTGGTGCTTTCTAAGCTTGCTTGTTTCTTTGCAGGTGTTTCATTACCCAAACTAGGTGGTATCATCAGTGCTGTAGGCATTGATGATGTTACCTAGTTTGGGTAATGAAATGTCTGCAAGAAGACAACCAAGTTCAGAGAGCACCAAGGACCCCTCATGTCAATCCTGAGTTACAAATATTCTCATTTATTAGTATTCCTCAAAGGACAATGTCTGTTAAAATTGCAGAGACTCTGACCTGATATTTTTCTCAAAGTTTTTTTTCCCCCCAGCAAGGTCCTTGCCACATTAAACAATGATAGATGGATGGACTTTGTGGACTTCAGAATTTAAGTTATTTACAAATAGTAGTTTGAGCAAGTATTTTAATTTGACAGTTGTTCCAAAAGGAAATAAAAACCCTAATATTCATTGTAGAAAATATTTTTAATTTTCAGAAGATGCTTCTTATCCTCTAGCAAGTCCTTCCAGAGTCCATTGCAGTTGGGCAGCTATATTAAATTTAATTAAAACACACACACACACACACACACACACACACACACACACACACACACACACATATATATATTTGTTATATTTATGCTGATAAATAAATAAAGGGAGACTAGTATAGATCTATTTCAAGCTATTTAGCTCTCATCAGCTAGCCATACCCAAGTTTTTGGGAATCGAACCTGTGCTCCATTGCCTCCCAGGCAGGGAGTTAACCTTTTGAGCTACAGAGAACGACTCCTTTATCAGCCAGCCAGGGTGGGAGGTATATACTTAAAGTCACAACCCCTGGTATGCCCAAGTATGGGAGGAAGGTCACACTTCCACTCTCTGTCATTAGGCTCGTCACAAGAGACCATCCAGACAGAAACCCAATATTTTTTACTGTTGCCTTTTTTTGTTACATTTGTTATATTTATGCTGATAAATAAATAAAGGGAGACTAGTATAGATCTATTTCAAGCTATTTAGCTCTCATCAGCTAGCCATACCCAAGTTTTTGGGAATCAAACCTGTGCTCCATTGCCTCCCAGGCAGGGAGTTAACCTTTTGAGCTACAGAGAACGACTCCTTTATCAGCCAGCCAGGGTGGGAGGTATATACTTAAAGTCACAACCCCTGGTATGCCCAAGTATGGGAGGAAGGTCACACTTCCACTCTCTGTCATTAGGCTCGTCACAAGAGACCATCCAGACAGAAACCCAATATTTTTTACTGTTGCCTTTTTGTTACATTTTGTTATATTTATGCTGATAAATAAATAAAGGGAGACTAGTATAGATCTATTTCAAGCTATTTAGCTCTCATGGCTAGCTGATGAGAGCTAAATAGCTTGAAATAGATCTATACTAGTCTCCCTTTATTTATTTATCAGCATAAATATAACACACACACACACACACACACACATATAATGATTTTTTAAAAAAAGGCCAAAAATGATCTTTTCAACATTTGTCACAAATGATTCTTCCAATGCACAGTGATTAGAAGGATCCAAGAAAATAGTCACTCTGATAAAATGACTATTTTATATACCTGACAGTTCAATATACATATGCCTGACAGTTCTGTCCATTTTCCTTCAATTTTTTTTCTCTCCCTCCTCTTTTGTGAAGCAATGAAAAAGACGGAGCACTTTTTGCAGACATGTTGTCTTTCTGTGGTCCTCTGAAGGACAAATTAGTTTGTCTCATTCTGTACTGATTGTATTTCACGTTATATGGCCACAAATTTAGTCCAAACATCCCATTTTGCCTCATTGTCTGGGATATGGCAAAATAGAATGATGCCAAATCAGTAACAATTTGCTTTCCTCTTATGAAACTCCAAATCAGGCATAAGGTTGTATTCATATCTTGGAGAATGAATTTTTAAATAACCATAGGGAAAAAAAGCTAATAATCTAGTGTTTCATTGTTTGTCATTAAAAATAGAAATTCTGCTAACATTTCTCTTTGGGAAAACACCACCACAATATTCTTAGAATATATAATGCTTAGTTAAACTTTCAACAGGCTCAGGTTGAAGTCTTATTCTACAGTCTTTTTGGGGTGTGTGCAAAATCTGAAAAAGTTTTGAATAAGAAAGTCAAAAATCTACATGTAAAACAAGGGTGGGTTCCTGCAAGTTCTGACCTCTTCTATAGAAGAGGTTCCACAAATCTACAGTGCCGTTTAGACCGGTTCCAGCTCCCTCCCATTGCCCGTCCGCACATCATCAAGATGAAGAGCTAGAGGAGGAATTCTGGGACTGAAGTCCACAAGTCTTATAGCTATCAAGTTTGAACACTCCTGGGTTTTTTTTCCTAAAGCGTTAGGGCTGCAAGGGTCTTGTAACTTGACAGCTTTAAAACTTGAGTGCTTCAAATGCCAGAGTTTCTGAGCCAACATTTTGGTTCCCAAGCAAGAGCATTGTTAAGTGAGTTTCACCACATTTTACAAGTTGGCCACATCCACCCAGTCACATGGCTGGCAAGCCACTCCCACCCAGTCACATGGTCAGCAAGCCACTCCCACCCGGTCACATGACTGGCAAACCACTCCCACAAAGAAGGCCACACCTACAGAAGAGATTCTAAAAAAAATTGAAACCCATCACTGGTGTAAAAAGTTGTTTCTTAATATCCCTTTCATCTATATGTTCAAAATCACTTTTTTTTAAAAAAGGAGAGGAGTAGAATGTTTCAGCACAGCATGTAATTTTATCCTTGCCTTCCAAGTAATTTATGGTTACATTTCAAAGCATCAGTCCGGCTGCTAGGAAATGTGGGTCAAAAAGTGGGAACTTTTGAAAATTTGCATTCAAGTCATGCTAATGAGATTCTTTAATGTCACTGAATGGGGCAACAAAAGACCAAGAACATCTTTTTCCCAAAGTTCCCTACTTTGTGAAACTCTGTTTCTGAAAATACAATGAGGCAAAAAGTATCTGCATGTGGAAAATTTTCATGTGAATCACTGTGGCCCAGTCCCTCCTCGGTAATTTCTGATATGATTTGCTCTGACCTAGAAAATGACTGTAGGGCTGAAAAGAATGGTTGATGATCGAAAGTGACCAAATTCACTTCCGCAAACCCTCAGTGAAGTTAGCAATTCAGAGGTTCTTGAAAAGAAGATAGTGTTAAGAAGAGACTGAGACTGTCCCTTCCCTGTTATATCTCATATATTATTGAATATATGAGAGAGGAGAAAGAGCAAATTGGACTTCCAATTATGTAGTGTCAGGTGCTGCTTCATTTAATAATCAGGAAAGAAATCTCTCAACTCCATTTGGTTGAAATTAAGTGTACTTTTACTAATTACAAATGAATAGTAGCAAAGCAAAGCTGAGTCTGGTTAATTAGGCGCGAAAGCAAAGAATATCATGTATATTTCAATCCCCTCCCCTTGGCACCCCAGTCCATAGTCCAATAATAATTCCCCCAACTGTCAGGTGGGAGATATCTTCAAAAAAACCTCATCAGAGTGGAATGCTGCACAGTTAACCTTGGCGGGAAACTCCCTTCCTCCACATGCGCAATGAGATGGTCAGGACAGCTTCTAGAACATTCCTCCAGCACATAATGATTCCCCTCCCAAATACCATGCCCCCCTCCCCGTTTCAATGGCAACATGTAGCTTATCTCAATGCAGCTTAGCCTTGGTCATCTTGTGGAGTCTGTTTTCTGATTGGGATGTGCTTGAAAGGTTCCACATATATACAAAAAGCCAGCTGTTGTTTGTCACAGGTACAAAAATGTCATCTATATGATTTATGTTCCTTGCATAAAGACAAAGTCATGTCATTCAAATCTTGTAAAACTTGGGGAACATTTGTAAGTAGGCAACATGATTATGTAATAGTCATTGGTAGCCTTAATTTATCCAATTTTCTTCATTTAAGTAATTTCAATAATAAAGGAGAAAAATAAACTGCCTTCACAGCATCATTAATTTCTTTCAGATATGTTCTTTGGATAATATTTATCTTTATTGTATTGTTTATCTTCTTTTTACAGCATCAGGAAACATTTTTTTTGAATCCATTGATTGATTGATTATGTGCCATCAAGTCGAGGTCAATATAGATAGTCTTTGTCCAGGATAATCTGTCCACAACTTGACTTTTCAGCTCTTCCAGCTTTGCATCCATCACCACTGGAACCGAGTCCATCCACTTTGATGCTCTTCTCATTTCTTCCAACTTTTTCAGCATGATAGACCTCTCTGTCAGGCCTGCAGTGGTTCCTTTAAGAATCTTTGGCCTGCCACACTCTCTCTTCTAGCTTCATCTTTAGTATGGCTTTTCATTAAGGGGGGAATAGCAAGGGGTGGAATGTGTTGTTTTCAAAAGAAAAAAATCCTTTTTAGAAGCTCAAGGTTATTCTTTGTTTCCACACCTCGACACCTGACCGGAACCAGCCAGGTGGAGATGCCAGCGTGGAAGAAGAAGATTGGACCATGTGATGGATTTGTGAGTATGGAGACAAGATCATGAACTTTCAACTGGGTGGGAATCCTAAGTAACTTCCAGAATTGGGATTCCACAGATCTGCTAAGATGTCTGGCTTATTAAATTGGAACTTTAAGGATTGTTTTGCCTTGGACTCTGATTTAATTCTGCATGATACTTGGAACGCTGACACTCTCAAGAAAAAATTGGTCTTTGCATAATATATCTAAAATGTGGTGATTTGAGCCTGATCACTGAGTTTCAAGTAAGAACTGTTAGTTTATTTGTTTTCTTACCCATTTTTTTGGGCGGGGTGGTGGTGGTTACCAGAGGTGGGTTCCTATCAGTTCGCACCTATTCGGTAGAACCGGTTCGTCAAATCTACTGAACCAGTTAGAAGAGGTTCCACCAGTGGACCCGGAAAGCAGGCCACACCTACAGAAGAGGTTTCAAATTTTTTTGAAACCCAGCACTGGTGGGTGTGTAATGTCCCACAGTTATCTACGCATTAATAATGATCTAGTAATATTTCCTTATACATTTTAGGGATCTTTCCTTACATAATTGGTGTTTTCTTTCATACTTTTGGATTTCTAATTTCTGTTTCCGTTAGTTGGCAATTGCTAAAACCAATCCCACGTGAAAAAGTATTCAAAGCCTTCTTGATTTTAATTGTCAATTAATTTATTCCTGCACATTGTAATATTTATTCATTTACATATCTCTGTTTTTCCACTGTTGTGCAAACACAATTCCAGCAGGTGCTAACATGTGTAAAATTAAATATATATTATACTCCCTTTCAAATAGCCAACAAAATATTTCTGGTTTTAATTCCATATCTTGCTTTACGATTGCTTCTAACCACTAACTTCTGAATAGCTACTTGGACCGACCTAAGTACTAATTCATAATTTCATATCCGGTCACATGGGCAGCAAGCCACTCCCATCCAGTCACATGGGTGGCAAGCCACTCCCACAAAGGAGGCCACACCCACAGAGTAGGTTCCAACAATTTTTGAAACCCACCACTGGGGGTTACTTATAGTATTCTCAGAAGTCTTCTCCAACACTTAACACCAGATTTCAGAAGTATTAATGCTGTTCAGTTTCTACTTTTCTAATGTTAAACTTTAGACTTGTGGATTTCAGTACCCAGAAAACCTCACCCAACCATGCTGGCTGAAGACTTCTGGGAGTTGAAGTCCACAATTCTTTAGGTTGCCAAAGTTAGATATCCCTGGCCTACATGGTTCTTTCTAAGAGTGCTCCAGGGCTACTCTTCTAAGTGCTGGTCTGTCTCATATTTCCTTTGCTAATGATAGTTGATAGAAATAGGCAAAAACAATCCATAACATCAGTATCTACATTGTCAGTTCTGGTTGTCTACCTGTTATGATTAGTTTGGCCTTCTTTATATTTCAACTTAATTCCACTTTTCGCTGTGCTCCTTGATTTTTATGACTAAAACTTGCAGATAATTTGTACAGGTTTTCTAGTTAGCAGAGTAATATCATCAGCATAAATGCAGGCTACCAATATTTCTTTCTCTGCGTTAAAAGTGCATTTTTCGTCTTCTCATTCAGCCTCCCTCAATTTATTTTCAGCATGCAGCTTGAATAAATGAGGAAACATGAGCATACAGTTTCGTTCCACTCTGGCTGACCTAGAGCCCAGTCTGTTTTGTTCAGATTTGCGGCTCAGTCAAAAGTAACAAATGGATTTATGTAGCTTAATCGTTACAGAATATACATACAACTCAGCAATTCTTAGATATTTCATGTGTTCACGGGTTTCGGCTTGGATTTCATTATTAGGAGGCTGAACATTCTTTGAAAATATTTGGGAAAAAGTGCTTCAACCCCCCCATGCAAATGTGAATACAGTCACTCTCGGTGCCAGTATGTGTATGTGGAGGGGGGAATGTACTTTTGATTTTAGAAATTCACTCAGTGACATTAATACATCTCTTGAATGTACGGCCCATTATGGGAGGTGGCTCATGTAGAAATCTGAGAAAGTTGAGATATTTATTGAGTAGCAGACAGGTGTTGTCATTCAGGCCAGTACCTTGCTAGGTATGAAGCCTAGATGGTTATTACGTCCTTTAAAAAAAATCTTAGATTAACTTATCTTGTGTTCCAGCTGAAAACTTTTATGATTAATGTGACTACTGCCAATAGCCAGGCTTATGGAGCAACCAGATCTGGTCTGCAAAAATACAGATTACTATATTTTAGATGGAAGTAAAGATTTAGATTTCTATAACTCTTTGCTCCCATCTAAAAATAATGTCCAGAATTTGGGACTCATTCCCAAAGTAGGAGGAGTCAGGAAAAACTCTGGCTAGATTTTTGCAGGTCAAGATCCAGGCTAAGACTCTCTTGAGCATTCTCCATCTGTGAGAATGGAGCTAATAGTGAATTGACCGCCAGACGGCTAAACCTACAACAATGTACCATATAAGACACACCTTTTTTCCTCAAAAAAGAGGCTGAAAATTTGGGTGCGTCTTATACATCGAATACAGCATTTTTGGCCTCCCAAAGCACTGCCCCCTTCACCAAAATGGCCATGCATACCCTTATGCAGGCTTTCAGAGAGCTCCTGGGGGCTGGGGACAGCAGAAATGAACAAAAAATGAGCCATTTTTGCCCCCCATCCCCCAGCAGCGCTCTATAAGCCTCCATAAGGCTATGAATGCAGGGTTTTGTTTTTTTTTTTTGCAAAAAACGGCCCTGTTTTTGCAAAAAATGGGCTGTTTTTTGCTCGTTTTTGGCCCCCATCCCCCAGGAGCACTCTGCAAGCCCCCCTGCCAAGGCTATTCATGCCTTTTTTAAAAAACAGGGGCATTTTCACAAAAAACGGACCGTTTTTGAGAGGTTTGCAGAGTGCAAAAACTTTTTTTTCCCTTTTGGAAAGCTCTTTAACTGATTGATGAGAATTACATTGATCAAGTGCTGTGCCAGCAGAAGCAAAGTCTTAGGTACTGCAGATTGTCAGCTATTTCCTTCTCCAGCACATGGATAAATACACCTGGAAACATCTACCTACTTACCTACTCTCTCTCTCTCTCCCTACTTATCTACTGTATTTCTCTCTCTCTCTCTCTCTCTCTCTCTCTCTCTCTTTCTCTCTCTCTCTCTCTCTCTCTCTCCCTTTATCTACCTACCTATCTACCTACCTATCTACCTAACTAACTACTCTCTCTCTCCCTACCCACCTACTGTATTTCTCTCTCTTTCTCTCCCCCTCTATCTCTCTACCTACTTTTTAAAATTTGCCTCTTCAAAACCTTGTTGCAACTTATACTCCGGTGCATCTTATACTATGAAAAATACGGTAAACCTGCAAACAACACCAGTAGTTTAGCAGGCAATGGGATGTTCAATTTTACCTGAATCCTGGCTTACACACTGCACCGAAAATCCAATTTTCCTTACTCTTGGCTTTCTTTATTCTCTAGTCTCCTGTATTGTCCCAGGTTGCTTTCCTCTGTGGAAACTAAGCTTCATTTGATTTTCAAAAAGGACTAGGTATGTTTTAATTTACAAATATTCATAAACATATGATTATTAATTTTTTTTTAAAAAAGTCCAGGAAATGTTTACAGGAAAGACCAGCTTAAACAGCCACAAATAGCATTGGAGGTATTATGAAGAAGAAAGTCCATCTTATTTGAAAGATCATCCAGGTGTGCAGAAAGGAAGGTTGGATTTTGTATTACTATTCCCTTAGGGGGAACAGTAATATACCTGATGAATAACTATCTTTCTGGGAGCTCTTTCTGGGATATAAGCAGTATTTGTCTTGCGAGGACATAGATCTGCTTGCCCCTGGTGCCTCTCCTAATTACTCCATTGACAGTTGTTTTCACTCAGGTGAATATTGTTCTGCCATCAAGCACTAAGTGCTTGCCAAGGAATATATGTGTGCTTTTTGGTACACCTTTTCCAGTGGTGGGTTTCAAAAATTGTTCGAACCTACTCTGTGGGTGTGGCCTCCTTTGTGGGAGTAGCTTGCTGCCCATGTGACCGGATATGAAGATGCCGATGACACTTGTCAGAACCACCTTAAATTACCTCACACACAGCACTGGCATGCATAAGAATATGATGTAAACTTGTTTTTTAAAAGGCATCTTTGGTTTGCGTTAAAACAACTTCAACACACGCAATGTTCTGATTGCACCACGAACGCAGTAGTCATCCTTACCTTTCACAGAGGCACTGAGTTTTATAAATATGAGCATGATAGTGTAGAATAATCATATCCAAGGACCAGTGGTGGGTTTCAAAAATTTTTGGAACCTCTTCTGTAGGTGTGGCCTGCTTTCCGGGTCCACTGGTGGAACCTCTTCTAACCGGTTCGGTAGATTTGATGAACCGGTTCTACCGAATAGGTTTGAACTGATAGGAACCCACATCTGACCTTTTCCCAGCCAAGATATCAAACCAGATATACCAGAATATGAACAATGGCTTGTTGTTTATTCAAAATTGTGCCATCAGAATGAACCAAATCCTGAATTATTGAGTCAATTGAGACAGAATAAGTGACTTCCTAATACGAAGTAGTTTTATTCAGAATTAGTTTGTTCATGATTCTTCACGGTAGGCCAAGATCCTACATGATTTATCATTATAGGGCAGATTGTACTAGATCCATTGTAAGGAATCTCTTAATCACTGCAAAGTAATGAATGTTGCTTTAGAAGGGAAAGCCTCTTTTATATTCCCTTTCCCTCCCTCCCTCCTTTCCTTTCTTCCTTTTCTACAGGTAATGATAAAAAGGAGATGACAGGTATTACAAATGAAATGTCTCCCATTAGGAATCTCCAATTACAGGAAAATAGGTTTTAGGAGGAGATTTTGAATTAATTAACTGTCATAGAATTCTGCCCAAGAAGAAAAATAGGTATTTTCCTTATGCCAAAATTCCTTCAACTATTTCTTTCAAATTTGGCAGGTTTATTAAGAGGTAACTTCGCCACACCTGCTGTTTCAGTATACTCTGCTTGCCAAATAGTAGAAAGATTTTGTATTTATCCCTCTAAATCTGCCTTGAGTTCCAGGAGAAATCTAATAAATAAATAATGACAAGCTAAACGAGAAAAAGAGAGAGGGAGAGGGAGATTTTTTTTTTCAACAAATACATTTATAGGAGTCTAATTTTAAAGCTTGTGCATCTTTTTTTTCTTTGATCCCATCAGAAAAGTTTATCTATCTGTAAATTCCAGCCAATTCCTTTAAAAGCCATTAAAAAAAAGAGACAGATCAGATTTTGAACTCCTATGCAGCCCAAAAGAAGAATGCTTATATTTCATAGCTGAACTGTAATGCCAAGTCAGTTTGAGCAGCATCTCAGAGCACTTCCACTTTCTGGCATAAGGCTCCAGACCCATGAAACCTCATGCCATTTTTGGCGTTTGTCGGCTCTGTTAATGAGGTGTGTGGGAGGGCGAGGTGTTCCTTAGCTGGAAGACAAACTGAATGTTTTACAACAAGGAAAATGATGTTGTCTTCTACTTGAGTTGGTGTGCTTCAACTGAACCATGTGATTGGTATGCAGCATCCACGCATGTTGTTGGCAGACTTAGTGTATGAAAGGTTTGTCAAGTCCCTTGAGCAGTGATCCCAGACTTTTTTGAGTTACATAGAGCATTTACAATTTCAGAGCATATTATGATGTTCGTTCTCTGGTGGTCGTGCCTTGTGACGAAGAGGGAAGAAGGACGTTTCAGAATGATTTGGTATCCCATTCCTACCCAGCGCACACACACTGATGTTTTTGTTTTGATTTCATCCATGCGTGGCTAATGGAAACATAATCAGCATTCTGTCTCATAATTGGTGCACCCTTGGTAGATTAAAGTGGCATATGCTAGATTTTGGGCTGGTGAGACCAGAGAATTTCCTGGCTAACTGGACACTTCATCGTCTCTATTTGCAGCCACTGGTAACTCATAATTGCAACAAATGTCATTGCTGCTGAAGCGTTTTGCAGGATTTTGACTAGTTCCTGCATTTTTTGTAATCCCATTTTTTGTAATGCCTTTTGATTGGAATGGTGTGAGTTCACAGATGTGTGAGTATGTTACATCTGAACGCAATAAACCTTCCAGTCAGATGAAGAAGAGAATTTTTGTAATGGGCAGCCTTTCAGAAACTAATTTACTTTGAAGCCTGCCATACTTATTTTGACTTTTATGTTTTTTTTTTGTTTTTTTTTAATAAATGTTTTTTAATTTTAATTTAAAACAGGTACAGCATCTTTCTTTACATCTGTAGAAAATGTATCAATCAATTACAGATAAGTTTTGGTACATCTCCTCCACAGTCAACCAACATAACTCATATTAACTCAAGCATTATTATATATCCATTTTCATTTAACTGTAGTTATTATTTAGAAATATTAATAAAAGTAATAATCTGACTTTTATGTTTTTGAAAAAGAAAAACAATGTATTAATGAGATGCTGGACTATTTCTGACAAAAATAAAAAGTATCATTCTCTAGTTTTGACAATATGCATAATGTACCACTTACCCCCAAAGAAGTATTCCTATAAAATATTGGCCATTTATTTCTACTTTTCCCTTTGCCCCTTTCATTTTAAGTATTCATTACTTCACTGGCCACATATAAAAGCATTGTCTAATGATATTTAACATAATTGTAAACTTAAAACACCCTTCTTATATTCGTTCGTTTGGTGTAAGAAAAATACATGTATTTAGTTATTAATTAGATTTTTCAATTGCCCCAATCAATTATTTGGATTAATTGGAGGTATTTATGTGAATATTATCCTTAAAATGTTTAATAAGACCATCCCAATGGTCTCTGCTGTGCTACCTGATATCTAGCAAGCGGGCATACTCTGGGTCGCATTGGATAAGAAGTGGTGGGTGGAGGTGGGGTCCCAAAGGTTACTTTTTATTTGCCATGGTGCCTATGCTTTAGAACAATGTCCTCTTTAAAATTAGGTTAGTCCTGACCCTGCTCAGCTAGTGTGTGTTCTATTTTTTATATTATGCATTTCATGTATTTTATTATAAGTTACTTAGAATAATGAGATGGGCAGCTACAGCTGCTAAATCAAAAACCATGTTCAAACTTCTTCAGAAACTTGGGGGCATGATCCAACAAATGCGTGCACAACAAAAGCGTGCCAACAAAACCATGGCGCTAAAACCGCAACATCATCAACGCGACATCATCAATGCGGCGACAACAGTGCGCCGACAGAAGCGTGATTTAAGTTAAGGTAAGGGTTAGGTTTAGGATTAGGTTTAGGGTTAGGTTTAGGGTTAGGGTTAGATTTAGGTTTACAGCACGCTTTTGTCGGCGCGCTGTTGTCGGCGCGCTTTAGCGTCCATTCATTGGTGTGCTTTAGAACTCGCGGTTTTGTCACCGCGGTTTAGTCGGGTGCGCTTTGGTCGTTCGCCATTTTGTCGGTGAACCATTTGGGGGTAGTCTACTGGCAGAAAAGCATATGCTTTAGTGCTGATGTTCTTTTGTTGCTCTCTATTATAACTAAAGACCAAATTTGCTCATGAAACTCTGCTCTCATTTCAAGATGAGGAGGAGGCGGTGAAGAAGAGAAGAAGGAGGATTTTAACATCTAATAGAGGTATTCCTCAACTTACAACAATTTGGACCAGAAACTAGGTAATTGAGTGAAACTGCCATTAAGCAAGATATGTACTGTGTATAACTGCTGCATTAAATGACCCCAATACCAGCTGTCCAAGTTGTGATTATTCAGTGGTCATGAGGTCATTAAGTGGAGTGCTGGGGAGACAGCCCTCCTCCTGCCCCACCATGCCCAACCTGGGTGTTCTGAGTGCCTGGGTGCTCTGCCCTCTTAACCAAGCCCAGGGCCAGGCCTACGCTCTGCCCTCTTCACACCCCAGTATGCTCAACATGGATCCACCTACTTTGGTGTTTTTCTGCAGCTGCAAGTATGCCCAGCCACAAGGCTTGGTCTTCCTATTAAGACTACCTCATCTTGAGCCGAGGTGGCACAGTGGTTAGGGTGCAGTACTGCAGGCCACTTTAGCTGACTGCTATCTGCAGTTCAGCGGTTCAAATCTCACCGGCTCAAGGTTGACTCAGCCTTCCATCCTTCCAAGGTGGGTAAAATGAGGACCCAGACTGTGGGGGCGATATGCTGACTCTGTAAACCACTTAGAGAGGGCTGAAAGCCCTATGAAGCGGTATATAAGTCTAACTGCTATTGCTATTGCTATCTTGCAAGCAGGCCCATAATCAGGATCATTGGAAGTGTCCTTCTCCAAATTGTACAAAGAAGGAAAAAAGGATTAGATTCCTTTTTAAAAAAAATATGCACCAAAGCAGATTTGATGTCATCCCTAACAATCTGCCAAATATATTTGTAGTTTCTAGGGTAAAAATTATCTGCATTTACTCCTAATTAGTTTAAAATCCAATAAAAATGGTCAGTTTATTAAAGGAATATGGATGATAACTTGAATATCTCAGGAAACATTATAATTCAGATATATTAAATGTACTAATTAGTTGAACATCTAGTACTTTATTTGCACACTATTCCCATTATAGCAGAATAAGAAATATAGGAAATATTGAGTCTCCACATTTTTGAAATACAATTTAAGCCAAATAGTGATTTAAGTATTGATATAGGAGACTATTTGTAGCTTAAGTTTGAAATGAGAGATCCTTGGTATTCTCAGAGCTTGAATGTTTTCATGAATATATTTCATTACCCAAACTAGGCAACATCATCAGTATTCTAACCAGAGGTGGGTTCCTACCAGTTCGCACCTATTCGGTAGAACTGGTTCATCAAACCTATCGAACTGGTTAGAAGAGGTTCCATCAGTGGACCCAGAAAGCAGGCCACACCTACAGAAGAGGTTCCAATTTTTTTTGAAACCCACCACTGGCAAGGATCTTGTAACTTGACAGCTTTAAGACTTGCATGCTTCAATGCCAAAGTTTCTGAATAGCTACTTGGACCGACCTAAGTACTAATTCATAATTTCATATCCGGTCACATGGGTGGCAAGCCACTCCCATATGGTCACATGGGTGGCAAGCCACTCCCACAAAGGAGGCCACACCCACAGAGTAGGTTCCAACAATTTTTGAAAACCACCACTGATTCTAACACTGCACTAGCACTGATGATGTTATCTAGTTGGATAATGAAACGTCTTCCACAAATCAACCAAGCTCAGAGAACACCAAAGACCACATCAGTAATCAAAGAAAACAATTCTGGGGCATAGAAAAGGCCCTTATATGTCTTATATTTCTGAAATCCCTTCACCTGGATCTTGTTCCTTACTGAACATCTTTTGTTTCCTAATCATTTAGAAAGTTATACAGCTATAAAATGCATAAAGATAAATTTTTAAAATGTTGATTCTTGGTGCTGGCACATTGGCTGAGATTCTGTGAGCAAAACAAGCAGCGATATTACTTGCTTTTAGAAAATCACATCTCCATTTTGATTACTATTAGCGATCTTCCTAAATTTCAACTTATTTTTCCCCCTTTTCTTATCCTAGCTAGCATTGGTCATCATAAACATAGGCTCCCATTTTTGTAAGATGGGTTTTTTTTCTCTCTCCTGCATATAAAGTCTTGATTGTTCTGTTCTTGCTTTGTTTTGAATACTGAAGTCCAGAACTGATATGAGTTTTCCTCATTTCTTTACTTGTGAATGTCAGAAATTGCTTTCTCTGCCAGCCAGTAAAGCACTGTAGTTTTAATAAATCAGTGTGCATTTCAATGTTGTTACAACTTGTTTTTTGTATTAAAAATAATCAGCAATTGTTTTTCCAGTGCACAACATATATTAGTCAGAAATATGGTCACATCCCTGTCTTGTATGACAGAATTGATGTAGTAACAGGTTTTAAACATTTTGTATTCTCTCCTTGTTAGTTCAAATGAGAATGTGCATCGTAGAATATTTATTAACATGCATTATTAACTTTTTGTTGACAGCAGGGACAGAGAGCTAGAGATGGCCAAGAATCTTGAAACTGTTATGTTTTGCCCTTTCTTTTCAATCAAAATTAAAATCCTCTTGTTACAGTTGCTAGTACAGTTACGGGTCACAGCTATGGGTCGTAGGAAATGGCCTGGTTCTGGCTTTTATATTTATAGCTTTCTGCGCTGTCTTCTTTAAATCTAACTGCAGTTGGCTTGCCCTGACCAGCCTCTTCCCAACAGCGGACCAGATGAGTAATGTCCATGTATTTAAAGAAAAAGTAGAAAGATCACAGGGTAGCTTCAATATGCTGATCACACTGTACCTCAAAAATCTGGACATATTTCCACCAAAAAATAATACTGCTTACATAGCTATAATCTAATGGCTATAGGGACAATTAGATATCCTTATCCCCATTTTCTGAAATCATCTTTCTAGATATATTGCAGCTCCTCTATCTCTAGCAGTGTTCCTAAGTACTACCTCAGTCAGACAATTCTAAAGGGGAATGATACGAACAGAGAGACAAACAGACAGAGAGAGAGAGAGACAGAGAGAGACAGAGACAGAGCGAGGGAGGAAGAGAGGGAGGAAGAGGGAGGGAGGGAGGGAGGGAGGGAGGGAGGGAGAGAGAGAGAGAGAGAGAGAGAGAGAGAGAGAGAGAAGCACTTTATGTTTTCAGAGAAGATCATCAGTTATGATGATAAAACAATTCTTCTCTATGGCCAGACCTGGGACCATATTAAAATTAGATATTTTTTTATGAAATGAATCCAGTTTACTTCCATGTATCTGGGCCTGTGATTGCCACTAAACTGAATATTGTTCTGCTGTATAGCTGACTTTCCAGATAACCTCAGTTTTACCTAATAGAAAATTGTACTGTATTTTTATTTTAATAGAAATGTCACTAGTTTCTAGGCATCAATTTGGCATCAGGAAAGGAAAGAGCAGGCTGCTATTTTCTTGATTCTAAAAGCACTCTTTCTTTGTCTATTTATTTCAGAGTTAATTATCTAGCATAAAATAGATGTGTGGTCCATATTGCAAACAAATGTATCTATTATTTTTCAGGACAGAACCAATGTGCTCAGGCAGACATAGAAATTGGCAATATTTTCATATCATGGACTGGTTATCAAAACTGTCTTACAAAGAGCATGCCTAATGTCTTCCTTTCATACCTGACTAAACTACACAAAGAAAGGGAGGAATTGTTCACATTTTGCAATCTTGACTTTTCTTCCACCTACTGAAACAGAACATAATACAAAAATTACCTTCACAGACTTTAGTGTGGTAGCGTTTGGTACTGATTACTATCCTAAAGTCATTACAGAGGACATGCATGATGAAATCAGAACAAAACCAAAAATGTTTGAATAATACAGTTATTGATATGCAGAGTCATGAGGGATTTTGTAATGTTCTTGAGAAGTTTTGATTATCACAGTTGCTTCAGTTCAGAAAGTCCAAGATTCCTGTTGCATTTTGCTTAAGGGGAACATTTAGCCATTATCTTCCATGATATCGATTGGTTTGTATTTCTGCCTGCCTGCCTGATCTATCTATCAATTTAGCAACAGCAATAGCAATAGCAGTTAGACTTATATACCGCTTCATAGGGCTTTCAGCCCTCTCTAAGCGGTTTACAGAGTCAGCATATTGCCCCCAACAATCCGGGTCCTCATTTTACCCACCTCGGAAGGATGGAAGGCTGAGTCAACCTTGAGCCGGTGAGATTTGAACAGCCGAACTGCAGAACTGCAGTCAGCTGAAGTAGCCTGCAGTGCTGCACTGCGCCACCTCGGCTCTATTTATCATCTCTATCCTTTATTAAATGTATTTGTCCCACATCACCCACCCAAAGCAACAAGATAGAATATTAAAACAATAAATATTAACATTAAAATTTACTTAAAATTAATAAAGAGGTTAGGAAAGGGAAAAAGATGAACTTGGTGGTGATGGTCCACTAATCATCTCTGTGACAGGCTTCCATTGAAGCTCTCGCAAATTGGTAGATCCAGGCCATTTTGGAAGACCAAAATGGTTGGTGTGGATCTCACCTTGAGGAACACAATGTTCCAGTAGGCAGGAAAATCAAAATCAACATCAGTCAAATGCAAACGGCAGCTTTTGTTAGAACACTTTGTATCCTATGGCATCCTTTAACATCATCAAAGAACATCTACCTATCCCAGGTTCTTGGGAAGGACTCGATAAGTGGATAAAATTCTAAATCCAGTCTAAACATCTGGATGACTGTGAAGCCAACTATAATATAAAATGTATTTGCATATTTCTGTTTTGCAGTAATTTACAACAATATAAAAATACAATACAATATTCAGAGAGTTACTCCAAGCATTTGCAGCAATAAGAAAAATTATAAATAGAAACAACAATAACACTTTTACATGTTGAATCTTTTTATAATACGATATGTCAATGTTGCATTTATGTTAAATAATTGCTTATCAAGCAATTTTCTATTTCTGTTATAACAATAACACGGTGTAATCCTATTAGTGTTAATGTCATGGCTGAGTAGCCCTTATATCCCTTTCAAAAGATGCCATAGATTTGACTATTCTGCATTATTCCAATTAATTTAAATTATGAGTTTCTTAAGCATAACAGACTCTCAAATTGTCTGCAAACCTTGTGATTTCTTACACGTCAATTAAATCCCATTGGACTTTTCCAAAACATTTGCTTATGTAATTCAAAAAGGGAGAGTTATTTTGTTTCAGGAATTCCTAAAATTTTTCTCCTTCTAATTCGGCCTAATTCGGCCAGACATTGTCGGCTAGAGACCCCCAGGGGGAGAGCCTTCTCTGTGGGAGTGCCTTCCCTCTGGAATGAGTTCTCCCCGGAGCTTCGTATCATCCCTGACCTCCAGTCCTTCCGACGCACCCTAAAAAGTTGGCTTTTCCAGCAAGCCGGCCTGGCCTGAACAAAATAAAATAAATGATTGATTATTGTTAATTTTGATCGAATTTTTTTAAAATGTTATTGTTAATCTTAATTGGGTTTGTTTTTTGGATACTCTATCTATTTTTTTAACTTTTGTAATATGTGTTGTTTTTTTTAATGTTGTACGCCGCCCTGAGTCCTTTGGGACAAGGGCGGCATATAAATCCAATAAACCAAACCAACCAAAAAATCCTTTATTCATTTTCTATTTACATGCTCAACATTCCCTGCCTTTATTCCTATCTACCTTCTATCCGTTTATATTTAGTGGTTGTAAATTTAGAATAAACTACTCGGTTTTACTGCCTAAATGTTTAAAAATGAACACTTAAGCATCTGGGTCCATTCCGGACTCAACAACTTCAACTTTCAATGACCAGTCTATTTTAGGCATTAAAGAAGGCAATGCCCTGGGAAATAATGCCCATTATTTTATATTTTATGTACAGAACTTCATGAATGAGATATTAGGTTAACTTCTCTAGTGACAAGATTCTAGAGACCATAGTTCATGTGGAGTATTTAAGTCATGAATTAAGAGAACTATTAAACAGCTGCCTCTGAAAATAGGAGTCCCATGCCCATTTTATTTCTTTTCATTCTCTCACAAAGCATCTAGTAAGTAAAAATTAATGAGCTCTACCACATGCTGCAAAATATCCCAAATGGTGTTTTCTTATCACCTTTTTAAGATCATCTTTCCTCCCCCCCCCACTCTTCAGAGATAGGTGAAAACAAAGCTGTCTGGTGTTGGGGGGAACAGGGGAATGTCTATTTTCACTTAACAGACTGACTGTATGCCCATTTCAACTAGCATCCCTCTCATTTATACTCCTGTGAGTTAAAAGAAGAAAAAAATCAGGCCTGATGGCTTGCAGGAACTACGGAGCTGAGACAATTCACAAAGCTTGCTGCAAAAGTTCTATTGCTTTGCTTTTCACTTTGCTTTGATTGAGGACAATTTATTAATTCAGGGAAAAAATGGAATTCTTGGGATGGCAAAGTTGAGGACCCACATTTTGAATTTTGTGGTGGTTTCTGAACTACCTATTGGGCATCTCAGCCAGAAGAAGGCTGGGCCATAGATGCTCCTTTTGAACACCCCTCCCTTCTTCCTCCTCCAATTTGTTTCACCTATTGACCCCAATTAGATAAGATAGGTGGCCCAGTAGTTAGGGTGAAGGCTACTTCTGCTGACTGCTGACTGCCTGCAATTTGGTAGTTCAAATCTCACCAGGCTCAAGGTTGACTCAGCCTTCCATCCTTCCGAGTTTGTTAATATGAGGACCCAGATTGTTGGGGGGCAGTAGGCTGACTCTGTAAACTGCTTAGAGAGGGCTGTAAAGTAGTATATAAGTCAAAGTGCCATTACTATTACAAATTCTCTGAAATAAACATGTTTTCACTTTTTTTTGTTCTTTATTGAAATTTAATGGCACTGTTGGAATAAAGAAATCAATTCTGGAGTACTGCATTGAGTCAATCTAACTAAGACTGCTGTTTCATTGATGTTTATAAAACAATAGCAATAGCAGTTAGACTTATATACTGCTTCATAGGGCTTTCAGCCCTCTCTTAGCGGTTTACAGAGTCAGCATATTGCCCCCAACAACAATCCGGGTCCTCATTTTATCCACCTCGGAAGGATGGAAGGCTGAGTCAACCCTGAGCCGGTGAGATTTGAACAGCCGAACTGCAGAACTGCAGTCAGCTGAAGTAGCCTGCAGTGCTGCATTTAACCACTGCGCCACCTCAGTTATTTAAAATCTTCATTGACTTAGGCATTTCACTGAGAGAGCTATCAGTTTTCTACTGATGAACAATTTGTTTTAGGTACTTGTATTATTATGGTAGCTATATTTAGAGGCATGGAAAATGAATGGGCTTTCCCTGACTTCAGGGTAGATGCTTAAACCAGAGGTCTGAAATTCTAGATGTCCTCAGGGATGATTCGGTCACACGTACATTTCTGTGCATGCCTAGATGTTATTCCCAATCTGGATAAATTGCATCTCCATCTGTTCTGCATCCCATCCTCACCCAATTTACCAATTCTGGCAGGCCAGGTTTCACAAAATTTCCTCTCTTGCTCCTTATCATTCGATGTTCAATATATTCATTTATTTGGACATGCAGGTTGTCTTTATGACTTATTAATATCTATTTTCAATGTCAGCAGGTAGCCAGTCATCCCTGCAGGGATCATTATTTGATCAATCCTGCGTTGCGCAAGAAACCTTTTCATTTCCTTCGTCCGATGTCTGCTGGCTACATTCCACACCACCATGCCTCTTTGTCCACCTCTTAGAACAAGTGGGAGCATTATCTCCACCCACTTTCTTATTGCTGCCTGGGTGAACCAGGCTGTCAGGCCTGCAATTATATTCTTTTTAGAATTTTGGCCTGCCACACTTTCTCTATTTTCATTATGCTGTTTCATTAGTATAGTCGATGGGAGGGGGGAATAGACAGGAGTAGCATTGTGGAATGTATTGTTTTCATTCTTTACTAGAAGCCAAGGTCAACATTTGTCTCCGCACTTTTATATATGACTGGAAGCAGCTGGGTGTGGATGCCAGTGTGGAAGAAGAAGATTGGACCATGTGATGGATTTGTGGGTGTGGGGACAAGATTATGAACTTTTAACTGGGTGGAATTCTGATGTCATTTCCAGAATTGGGATTTACACAGATGTGCTAAGATGCCTGCTTTATTAAATTGGAACTTTAAGGATCGTTTTGGTTCCCCATACAGAGTTTCATACATAGAGTAGGGAATCTAAATAGGGAAACTAATCAGGTACTAATTATGTGCACTTTCATTTAGTCATTTATGGGCTTTGTGGTAGTCAATTATGGGAAACTACTTCTTTCCTTCATCTAATAGGGAAGCTGAATTCAGCAGGGATGAAGGCAAATAGATTTGCTTTTCAGATCTTAGCTCAACTCAGGGAAATGCAGGGTTGGACTGACAAGGATCAACATACTTAAAGAAGGTTTCTCCTAGTCAAGTGAATGTTGAATAAAAGCCAATTTCTGAAACAATCAAAGATGCGGATATTATTTCACTTTCCCTTATACACATCAACTATTCTCTTCTTTCAGTACAGACCAGTGGTGGGTTTCAAAAATTGTTTGAGCCTACTCTGTGGGTGTGGCCTCCTTTGTGGGAGTGGCTTGCCACCCATGTGACCGGATGGGAGTGGCTTGCCATCCATGTGACCGGATATGAAGATGCCGATGACACTTGTCAGAACCACCTTAAATTACCTCACACACAGCACTGGCATGCATAAGAATATGATGTAAACTTGTTTTTTAAAAGGCATCATTGGTTTGCATTAAAACAACTTCAACACACGCAATGTTCTGATTGCACCACAAATGCACTAGCCATCCTTACCTTTCACAGAGGCACTGAGTTTTATAAATATGAGCATGATAGTGTAGAATAATCATATCCAAGGACCAGTGGTGGGTTTCAAAAAATTTTGGAACCTCTTCTGTAGGTGTGGCCTGCTTTCCGGGTCCACTGGTGGAACCTCTTCTAACCGGTTCAGTAGATTTGACGAACCGGTTCTACCAAATAGGTGCAAACTGGTAGGAACCCACCTCTGATCTGTCTTGTGTAAAAAGGGAAATGGAGTCATATAGATTGCTATTCCAGTGGAGGAAACAGAGAACTATAACTTGAGGTAGGCAAGGAGGGGGGATAAGAGCCAGTTTAAAAAAACTTCAAATCTATGAGACCAGATGTGGAACCCAGAGAAGGAAAGGAATTGTCGGAGGTGATTACAGAAGTATTCTGAGTAATCTCATATATCGAAGCAGAAGGCCAGGCAAATATGTCATGTTAGTTATTTGATAAGAAGATGGAGATAGAATATAGTTTAATTTCTCAAAGCAATCATCCCCATAGGAGAGAGACAGGAGGATTGTAGATGCTGAGTTGGCATTAGAGAAAGAGATTGATATTACAAAGATTCTCTGGGGAAGGGATTGAAACAAGAACTGGAAAATGTAGGTAGTGGCTAGTGACTTTGGACACACATGGACAGTCCTGCCTGTTGAAGATTTATTGTTTTAATAAAGAAAAAAAATGTGGGATGGTAAATCTGAATTAAGTTAGATAATGTTTAGACTGCTGAAGGCATTTTAGTTGCTGAATGACCTTCAGACCAGAACATGAAGACACGATCCAGGTGATTATGGAAGAAGAGGAAGAGAAGGATGCACCATGGGACCTATCTACTCCAGCCAGAAAGCAATTTTGGAGTTAGAACTTTATAGAGAATGAAAGATTTTACCAGTCGGAGAAAAACCAGCTTCCAATCTGAATCAACAAAGGGAAAACTGCCATCAGTATCTGTAAGCTCTTACTTAACTCTAAATTAGGAAATAGGTAGCATAGTAGAGTAATGCACATATAAATTATAGAATGCATACATATTTAACTACAAAACATTTACAACACATTAATATTAAATAGAAGAAAGCTCAGCCACTGCAATTTAGAAACTGAAGTGGCTGCTCTTATCTCAAAATGGATAGCAGACATGGGAGAATTATGGTGTTCTGGTTGTAAATTAAGCTTGCAAAGCTTGGCCAGGAAATCAAAATTAAATGATATTTATTTAATAAAGGTGGGGGAAAAAATCTGATAAGTGTTTTGTGCTAAATTTCTGCAAAATCCAGAAGACCCACAAAAGCCCTTTCCAATCTTAATATTCGAGAACTTTGCATTGCCTTGAGATCTCTTCTGACAGCTTTAGCAGCAGATAAAAGAATCAGAAAGAGATTTGCACGTGCAGAGTACAGCAATAGAAGCCATCCTCTGGCTTGAACCTATTATATATCCATACAGTCCTGGGATGATGAAGGTAGACTCCAAATTGTGTTGAACAGAGGCAATGGCCATGAGGGACAGGAGAAAAGTACTGACCAAGAAAACGGTCAAGGAAATGGTCAGATAAGAGGTGCCTGAGACTGGGATAAGACTGTAATGTGATATACATCTCATACAAGCTCCTCCCTGGCACATATGAGACAAAGGAAGGCTGGGAGGGAAGAACGTTCAGATTTGCAAGGTTCTGTTATTAATCCTTCGTAGTAAAAACGTTGCTTTCCTAGTCTCATCCACCTTGAAAGGTTGACACTGGTAAGAATGATGCAGATCAAAACAAATTTTCTTTGGTTTCAGCAAGAGGTTTGAACAGGTGCTTCACGCTAATCTGTATAATGTACCTTAAACTACCAAGAAACAACAATTGGATATTATTTTACAAAATGCAGAACGTTAAAAAAATAATAATGTGCAATATGTCTTTGTATCAAGCCAACATGCTTATGAGTTCCTGTTTTTGATGCAATATCTCAGAAGTTGATGACACCCAAAGCTTCTAGACTAATTCATAGAACTCACCCTTAGTAAATTGTAGAAATAAGAAACCATCGTGACTTTTCTTGCACACATTTTCCTTAAAAAAATATTGTGATAGTAAAACACTACAGGAACTTTCTTTTCCCTTTATTTCAGTTTTTCTTCTCTCTTTTTTTGCTTGATGCCTGTGATGTCATTTAAGGAAGAAGCTGAGATGTCTAGTCATTAATTTAATTAGAAGCAGAGATCACACTAATGTTATCTTTTCACCCAACTATAAATTTAGTTGAATATTTTATCACAGCAAGGCTAATAATAGGATTGCAGAGGACTTTTGTCAGCTATGTCATATGAGAAATGCCACTAGACCAGCAAATGCAGTATTTTTTTTTTTCTTTTTCTCTTTCAGGATAAAATCTCTCATTCTAATGCATAAATGAAACAAAAGAATGAACAATAGTTGTAACTAGCCTGCATGGAAGTTACTTGATGGAAAACTGCGGAGAGATTTAGGTCATTAGACATGTTCTGTCACAGCATATGACAAACAAGAGAGTAGATATTAAGAACCCTGGCTAAAATAACACAGAGATATGTGTGTGTCTATCAGAGGTGGGTTACTACCAGTATGTATCAATTCGGTAGAACCGGTTCATCAAATCTACCGAACCGGTTAGAAGAGGTTCCATCAGTGGACCCGGAAAGCAGGCCACACCTACAGAAGAGGTTCCAAAAATGTTTGAAACCCACCACTGACACACACACACACACACACACACACACACACACACACACACACACAGACTTACACAGAGAGAGAAAGAGAAAGAGAAAGAAAGGAAGAAAGAAAAAAAGAAAAAAAGAAAAAAAAAGAAAAGAAAAAAGAAAAAAGAAAAAAAAAAAAGAAAAAAAGAAAAAAAAAAAGAAAAAAAAGAAAAAAGAAAAAAGGAAAAAAAGAAAAAAAGAAAGAAAAAGTGAAAGATGAAAAAAAGGAAAAAGGGACAGAGGGACAAAAGGAAGGAAAGAGAGAGAGAGAGAGAGAGAGAGAAAGAAAGAAAGACAGACAGACAGACAGACATGGCCGGCAACCCACTCCCACCAGGTCACATAGCCGGCAAACCACTCCCACAAAGGAGGCCACACCCACAGAGTAGGTTCGAAAATTTTTTGAAACCCACCACTGGTGTCTATGTATTTGAGTGGGGAAAGGAGAGAACTTTACATACATGTCTATGATGCTTTTATCTGATGTGAACAAATGGACCTCATCCCTTCAAACTGTAAGTGAAGTTTTCCAGTTTTGGTTGCTTTTCCATGTGTCCATTTTCATCCCACAAGGTGAAACAAACCTAATTGGAATACATATTCTAATCCACTAAAGCTACCTGCCTGTTTAGAAGGAATATTTAGATCTCGGGCAGTTAATCCTCAATCTCTGGGCTGTATATACCCAGTACCCTAAGATCACAGGACTCAAATTCAGAACAAAAATTCACTGATATATTTTGATCCTTCTTTTCTATGTTAATGGTAAGAATGGGAGCAGAAAGTGTCTAGGAAGCAAACCATTCTATTCTCATATATTACCAAAAACTGGAAAATTACTCAACATTGTTGAAAATAATGCCAAACAAGAGGGTTTGGTAGAAAGTTTAAGCTAGGAATGGAAGTTATTTGCATCTCACAGACATTCCACTTCCATTCCCAACCTTAAAACCTCAGGATCAAGTAATTTTGTCCTGTTTTTTTTCTGGTGATATCACCACTCCAGACGTGGGTTCCTACCAGTTCACACTTATTCGGTAGAACCGGTTCGTCAAATCTACCGAACCGGTTAGAAGAGGTTCCACCAGTGGACCTGGAAAGCAGGCCACACCTACAGAAGAGGTTCCAAAATTTTTTGAAACCCACCACTGTTTTATTTATTAGTATCTGAGTTAAACTGGACAGGATTAATGAGACCCCTGTAGTAAAAGAAGAGCTCAGAATCTGATGCCCTTAAAGCTTCATAATTTTGATGTTATTAATAGTAATATAATTCATTATATCAATGAAACACTTTGCAAGTAGTAATTAATTGTCACAACACTCCTCTGAATTCTTTAATAGTTATAAATGCCACTATTCACTATCCCTAATTAATAACCTGGATAAAGAAAGCTAATGACTTGCTTCTTAAATCTGCCCTACACAATACGGCAAATGTCTCTCTTGTGGCCTCCTGAAAAATAAAGAACCGTAAGTGTTCAGATTACTTCAGATGGGACATAAAAAAAGAGTTTTGACCCATGATAAAATAACAAGAGATTCTTAAAAGAAAACCACTCAATAAAGACTAAACTTAAATCAGGTTTACTTTTCAAAGAAGCAATGCAATAGGTTAGTTTCAATCCTCCAAACTTTTAATATGGATCTTCGGATTCTTCTCAAGATCTGTTTCTTCAATTCTCAACTCCAGATTCGTATTATTATTACTTACTCAACTTGTCCTGTTGTTACCAAACTAAAAAGGAAAGCTTTACACAAATTGGGATTATATCTATTCTTTTCTTCATTATATAATAGAGATGCATCATTTTTGGGGAATGAGCACCCACTCACTAAGCTTTGGATCATTCTGGATTGAAAGGATTAGCCAGATATAAACTTTTGCCCAGGGGAATCTAAATGCGTTAACAGCATTCATTCTTTGTGGAGGTTCATGTCTCTGGTGGCTTCTGCTTTTTGCAATTGTGGTGACATGCAGACAACACCACATATATATACCTGTCCTTTGTGTCCTGATCTGTGTAGATTTCAGGACCTCATGGCAGCACGACAGAACACAATTAATGTTGCTAGTTTCTGGGCAGGATATTTACTCTGTATATATTTTAATCTTGTATATTTTAAATTTATGTCATACACTGTGCCTTATTTTAATTGTGATGCTTCAGACAGGAATAAACAAATAAACATGGAGATAAGTAACTGTTACATTGTTAATGCTTTGAATTGTGGTTAGGCATGGGTTGGAGGTGTAAACCTAGTAGATCTAGGTTGAGATACTGTGGACCTTAAGAGAAAAATAAGGTATTTCCAGCTTTTAAATTATTTGGATTGTACACATCAATTTCACTTCAAGTTTATTTTTAGCTTTCATATTATTTATTTATTTATTTATTTATTTATTTATTTAATTAATTAATTAATTTGTGTGCCTCCCACTCTCAAGAGACTCAGGGCGGCTTACAGGTAAAAAGGGAAGGGGGGACATACAAAAAATAAGAAACAACATTAAAAATACCACAACATTCATAACTTAGGATGGGGCTGGATAAATCAACAGCCCCAGGCCTGCCGGAACAGCCAAGTCTTGGTCGCTTTGCGGAAGGCCGGAAGGGTAGTAAGGGTCCGGATCTCCATGGGGAGATCGTTCCATAGGGCCGGAGCAGCTACAGAGAAGGCCCTCCCCCGGGGAGTCGCCAGCCGACATTGACCATCAGATGGAATCCGGAGGAGGTCTAGTCTGTACGATCTTATAGATCTCTGGGAGGTAACTGGCAGGAGGCAGTCTCTCAGGTAGCCAGGTCCGCTACCATGTAGGGCTTTAAAAGTAACGACAATGTTCGATAATGATAACGATAATGTTCTCCAAAAGTACATATGTACAAAAATTACTAAAAGCCTATCTTAAAGGAACAGTCCTATTTATATCTAGGACATAACTTCTGCCTTACAGAATATCGTACCCCTTGAAATGAGATTGGTTCCCACCTTTCTGACTTTATGTATGAGCCTGAAGAAACGGCTCTGCCAGATGATTTGGAATCCCACCGGGGGAACTTCAAACTGGAGCTATTGATTAAGTAAGACTAACCCCCCTCTCTCCCCATGCATCCAGCTGCCCCCTTCTCCATCACATGTCAATGGTTTTATTCTGTTTGTATTTTTATTTTATTAAGTATATTTAGATTTGATTGTGTTGTAACCACACAGAGTCTCTTTGAAATGAGAGGGGCGGCAAATAAATTTCAAAACAAGCAAACAAATAACAGCACTGCCATGTTGCCCCATCATCAATGAGGATTACCAACTGTTTCTAGAACAGGCTTCACTATCCTCTACTCATGCCCAATTCACTATGGATGTAACCACAGTGCACATTTTTCTGTTCTGCATTAAAAATATTGTTTTCCAGTTTTTGTAGGTTCCGGCATTGCTGTGTTTTTTGCCTGCTCTGTTTTATTTTCTACTAAGAAGACAAAAGGAGGTGAGGTGTGCCTCTTGCATGTGACCTGACAAAAGGGCGAACGACAAAACCGCGCCCGACTAAACCGCGTCGCTAAAACCGCGACATCATCAATGTGCCGACAACAGCGTGGCGACAACAGAAGGGCGCTTTACAACAGCGCATCAACAGAAAGCTGATTTAACTTAAGGTAAGGGTTAGGGTTAGGGTTAGGGTTAGCATTACGTTTAGGGTTAGGTTTAGGGTTAGGTTTAGTTTTACAGCGCGCTTCTGTCGCCACGCTGTTGTCGCCGCGATTCAGCGCTCATTCGTCGGAGCGCTTTAGAACACGCAGTTTTGTCACCGCGGTTTAGTCGGGCGCGATTTTGTCGTTCGCCCTTTGTCAGTGAACCCCACTTGCATAGTCAATGCATTTCTGTTGCATATAGTTACCAATGTTGCAGTAGCACAATGGTTATAATGTTTGCTTGATATACAGAGGGTCACAAATCAAAACCTAGCAGAAACCTTTCTTTTCTCATTACATTACATCTTCCCCACCCCACCCCTTTCCACTAAATTCTCTAAATACCTCCCTTGAGCAGCACTGAAACATTGGGAATTTCCCTGCTTAAACTTGCTACCTGTCAGCCTCTGCTTCGCTACTTGCTTTCGGCTGTCATTGAAACGGGGAGGGTGAGGCATGGTATTTGGGAGGGGAAGTCTTAAGTACAGGAGTGATTGTTAAAAGAGAGTTTTGTTCTCACCATCTACTGTTAATGCTGGAGATAGTGAATGTGCCCGCCAAGGCCAACTGTCTGGCGTACCAACCTGATGATGCTTTTTGAAGATGGAACCCACATGACACCTGAAGGTTGTGCAGATTGGACAGTGGGATGAGGGTTACCAGGGAGAGGGAGTTGGGTCACATATTGATATCTATGATTACGCACACTTTTGCCTCAGATCTTGCTTTGCTTAGCTGCTATCTACTCATAACCAGTAAAAGTACTCTTAATTCTGCAAAATGGAGTTAAGTGGTTTCTTTCTTGGTTGCTGACGGAGGCTGGCTTGACATTACCAACATGTCCCAAGCCAACAGACATTTTTTTAAAAATTTTATTTTATTGTATCAATTTCATATATACATTCACAATTATATGATCTCATAACTGTTATTAATAATATGTATTTATAACAATTTCCCCTACTGTTAACAATATACTTGAAGATTGCTTTCTTAACATCCCATAGATCCATCTTATCTTACAACGGTCCTACTTCTTCTTCCCTCCCTCCCTCTTTCCTTCCCTCGTTTCTTCTCTCCTACTCCCCTTCCTTCCCTCCCTCCTTCCCCTTCCCTCCTTCTCTCCTTCCCTCCTTCCTTCCCTCCTTCCTTCCTTCCCTCCTTTCTTTTCTCCTTCTCTCCTTCCTTTCCCCCTTCCTTTCCTCCTTCCTTCCCCCTTCCTTCTCTCCTACATTCCCTCCTTCCTTCCCTCCTTCCTTCCCTCCTTCTCTTCTTCCTTCCCTCCTTCAGACATTTTAAATGCCATTTTAGAATTCAGTCCACAGCACAGGATAGGAACATTTTAAAGTATAACACAGTTGTCTTTTTATCCAATAATTTATTGAAGCCTTTAATCTTTATTTCTGAACTCCTGGACATAAAAGTGTTTTCCCCCTCCCTGCATTTTTGATCTTAAGTGTCATTACTCTTTTAGTTATTCAGTGTCATTAATCTATTTTCTGCTTTCATAAAAGTGTATTTGTTCAAGTATGTTCTCTGCCATTGTTATACCACAGGTAGAAGAAGCTGCCATACTAAGAATGTGATAATAATTTTTTTTGTAAAATAGTTACTTTGTTCTCCAGCATTTTTATGCTGTTGTTAATTTGTGGGGTTTTTTTTGAAGGGGGGGGTTAATATTGTTTAGTTGTCTGGTTGGGTAAATTATCCACTGTACAAATGCTAAAAAAATAATGTTAAAACATAAGCTGTATATTTATATTACACAACTCTACAATTAAACCTCAAATAAAGTGATCTTGTTGACGTTTATGGAAGTGAATTCCTCTCACCCAATCAATTATGTTATGTTTCAGCATTCAATTCTGTGGAATTTTAAACTATTAATGACAGAATTTAAAGCTGTTAACAATTCTAGGAACAGGAGGAGTTATAATCCCAGATTTTTTTTTCCTGCAAAACGAAATAAAGGGCTAGATCAGAGCTTCAGATAGTTGTTTACCCCTTTGGCAAGCTCAGTTAAACAACTACTTCTCTGCTCATAAATAATCCTCTATATTCATCTGACAGACTATTGCAAAATTAGTCAGGGCAAAAGCCAGGACTGTTCCATCTAATATAAACCCCTGGCTATCTGAGAACCTTGCCAGATCTTAGTTCTCAGATCTCTTCCATTTGTCATTAATTCCACAACTATATAAATCACTTGTGGCTTCTTTGAAATTGCACTCTGCATTCCCTCTGATAGCTTCTACCTTCTTTTCCCCAATGCCTGTTTGATTTCCTCACTCTAGTCAGTGGATTTCCTCCTTAGGCTGTTCAAGTCTCATGAATACTCAGTTCTGTCCTCTATTTAGTAACTTTTCCTTGACCTCTAATCTTGATAGCATTCCTTCAAGCTATCTAGGCTCTTCCATGTTTCTAGTTCAGTTCATAACTACTTTCTTGGTCTCACATTTCATTGATGTGTCCCACACATTTCTCTGATTTGCTCCCAGTAAATTCTGCCTCACTGTGTGTTTATGAACTGTTTTTCAGTGTATAAAATAAAGGCAAATTTCCAGAGTAAAAAGTTCTGTTCAAGAACTCAAAAAAATAACAAAACATTTTGCATGCAATATAAGACTCTTGAATGCATTGTACCAAGGGGCACGAATTTGGAATATTCCACATATAAAAACAAACAGTTCCTTGTATGCTAAGCAACTGTAAATGTTACAATTTTGACTGACAAAATATACTTAACTATTGTGACTCAGCAGCAGTCTTCTCTGAGTCTTTTCGGGATGCAAGATTAACAATGCAGCTGGGGCTCGTTAGGGGCATCTTCTGGGCATAAAAGGACGGATGATGCCACGCCGTGGTTGCAGGAGTCAACGTTCATTCATGCATTCAGTGATGATCGGTCGTGGTTTATTTGAGATACACTTGGAGAAGTGATTTGCTTTCTGTAACCCTGATTCAAGGAGACACTTGGAGAAGTGCATTGCTTTGTAAGAGTTTTTGTTTGGTATTCTGTTATCTGTTCAGAGACTTGATTTATGTTTATTTTTGGGCTCGCAGCCAGTCTGAACCGAGAACTGATAAAGAGAGTTCCTTTTAAGTTTGTCTGCCTGTCGTCTGTTAACGAGCGGAGAAGGGGGGACAGAACACTTAACCCATCTCACTTCATCCCCATTTTGCCCCATGCTTATGTAAACTGAGATTTAATGGCAGCCAAATTCACACTCTTTATATTTCTTTGGGATTGTATTTCATAGATCAAATGGATGCAATGACAAAATGACATGACTGTGTAAGATTATTGAAGAGAATGACAGAATTAGTAGATGAATACGATAGTTGAATGGAAAAAAAATCATAAAAAAATTCTAAAAAATTAAATCTCGAAGAGACTTTACCATTATTAAAATGAATCTGGATTTTTGAAAGAACTATTTTTAAAAATTTTTAAGATATAGGTTTTTATTATTTAAAGATTAGTATTTTAAAAAAAAACATGTTTAATCCAGGTTTCATATTAAGATGTCTAGATGATAAGTAAAGAGAATAAGCATCAAAATATAGGAGACATATATTGCCACAAAAACAATCACAATGCATTATGCTCCAAACATTCTGAAATTTCAGAGTTTTAATCTTCATATGAAACAACACTGGTGTTATTGCAGTAGGCTTCAATAGGCTTCAATGCTGGGCTTTCTAGATAATTAGATACTAGGAAATTCTCTTCCATAGATAAGACAGTTATGGCCCAGTAAAATCTTGTCTTAACAGAACCTACTAATTCAAAAATGAGATGTTCTGAATGCCCTGAACCAATCACCTTTCCAGATAAAGCCTTTTATAGACATTATATTCCAATTTGGCCCTGCACAAAATACCCCAAAAGAGGGGTTGAGCTATTCTATAATTCTTCTGTAGTAAAGGAAGTTGGAATTATGTATAGGTGCTTTCCAATTTGCCAAGTAACATAATGGTTTATTGCAGTGGAGACCAACTTTTTGATGGTTGAATTAAGTTCTTAATATTTTCAGGGATTAGAGATTACAGTGAATTGGGTGGTCATCCATGTCTTGCAGCCTGTTCTGTTTTGAAATTTTGTATTGTTTGGAAGGGAATAAGAAGGGCTTTTTAAAAAAGATGTTATCACTTTGCATCATAATAGCAATAGCACTTAGATTTATATACCACTTCACAGTGCTTTCCTCTCTAAGTGGTTTACAGAGTCATCATATTGCCCCCAACAATCTGAGTCCTCATTTTACTGACTTTAGAAGGATGGAAGGCTGAGTCAACCTTGAGCAGATGAGACTCGAACTGCTGACAGCCAGCAATCAGCAGAAGTAGCCTGCAGTATTGCATTCTAACCACTGTACCGCCATGACTCATCCTAAAAATGGCAGAAGAATGAAGGAGGACATATTCAAATGACAACAGAAATATAGTACAGTGTCATTGTACATGAATTACGCACCATCTATATATAGTATACTGATTCCATGATGTACTGACAATCAAGATTTCATTTTTTCAGACAAGATATACTAGAAGAGACGAAGTAGATTCATTTTATGGTTTACAATGCTGTGTATGAATGTTTGTGGTCCAGATAATTAATGAAACTTGTGATCTACCATGTCATATAGTAATTAAATAACATTATAATTATGCCATCTACCTACAAAGGTTAATCAATTCTTATAAAGAATGACACTGCTGTTCTTTTCTTAAAAAATGAACTATCTGTGTAATTTTTAATTTGACTTTTTTTCCATATGCACACAAATAATTAGAAGAGTTAGATAATGCTTCCACTAAAGTTACAAGAGAAGCTTCTCATTAACTGTGGTTATGCTATTATTATATACTTTATTCATTAAACATGAAACTCGGCCAACTGAACATTCAAAAATGCATTACAAATACCAGTGACTGGTGCTAATAATGGTTGATACGGTTTGCTGCCAGCGTCCTAGGTATCAACCAAGGACCTTCTTAAAATATCAGATGTTCCGAGCAGCGCAGTTTTTTGCAGTTCCGCTGGTGTTATTGCAGGAAGCTGCAATTTGTTGATGTATCTTGTAAAATTCTTGGACATGGTGCCAAGTGCCCCAATGACAATGGGTATTACCATTACATGCTTCATCCATAGCCATGTAGTTTCGATGGCCAGGTCCGATATTTCATTATTTTTTCTAGTTCGTTTTCTTCAACTCTGGCATCTCCAGGAACAGTGATATCAATAAACTGTACACTTTGGCCCTCTACAACCATGATATCTGGCGTGTTGTGCTCCAAATGACAGTCCGTACGTATTCGAAAGTCCAACAAGATCTTCACTTTCTCATTTTTGATAACTTTTTCCACTTTATGTTCCCATGACTTTCTGGATACAGGTAAATCATATTTTTTACATAATGACCAGTGGATTAATTTAGCAACTCGGTCATGTCTAGCTTTGTAATCAGTTTGTGCAATTTTGCTGCATTCACATATTAAATGTGAAACAGTTTCTTCTTTGTTATTGCAAAGTCAGCAGTTTGGGTTGTCAGTGGATTTTTGTATCTTCACTTTCATGGCATTAGTTTGTAGTACTTGTTCTTCCTATTCTTTCTTGATAGTTCCCATCTTAAGCCATGTCCATATCAAGTTGTCATCACATTTTCCTTCAATGTTTTTCAAGAGCTGTCCATGCAAAGCTTTGGTTTTCCATCTATTTAATCTGTCATCCAGCTATTTTTCCTTATATTCTGCCTTTGTTTCTGTTGTTTTTATGCTGTTCTCCATTTTCACAGCCAGCAGCAGTTTTTCTGTACTTTGGTTCACATAATCATTCAAACTTCATTTTTCTTCTTCTCCAGTTTGATAGATTTGCAATATCCCCCTGCCCCCTATTTTTCTTGGCAGGTACAACCTGTCGATGTTACTTCGTGGATGTAAAGCATGGTACATATTCAAAAGTTTGTGTGTTTTCCAGTCCAGGTTTTCCAGTTCAGCCAGAGTCCAGTTGATGATTCCAGCCAAATAGTGTATCACTGAAACTACCCATGTATTAATGGCTTTAATTATGTTTCCAGCATTCAGCTTTGATTTTAATATTTTTCCTGATGTATTCCTTTTTTATGTTGACTCTTTGACTTTTCTATTCCAGATGTTATCTGCTTCCCATATGCCTAGGTACTTGTAACCATCATCCTTTGCTAATGCTTTCACTATATTTCCATTTCCCAGTTCTATTCCTTCTGTTTTTTCCATTTTCCCTTGCCGCATGGATAATATAGCACATTTTTCAAGCCCAAAGTTCATTTCAATGTCACTGCTGAACAGTTGAACTGTGTTGAGTATTGATTTAAGTTCAATGGGGCTTTTTGCATACATTTTAAAGTCATCCATGTATAGTAGATGGTTTATCTTGCCATGTTGGGTTGAGATTTGGTATCCCAGTTTTGTGTTTCGAAGGATTGTTGTCAGTGGAATTAATGCAATGTTGAACAGTAGTGGTGAAAGTGAATCCCCTTGGAAGATTCCTCATCTGATGTTGACTTCACCAATGTTCTTCCCATTTGTTGTTAGAACTGTTTTCCATTTTTGCATATTTGCTTTCAAAAATGTAGAGATATTTTTGCTGATTCCAAGGTTTTCCAGACAGCTGTTAATCCAGGCATGTGTTAACAATAAGAAGGCGTGTATTGCTTCATTTTCAAATTACAGCTTCTTGTATCCTCTATAGCATATGTTGCCATCATGTGATGTATTTCGACATTTTTTCGCAGAGCTGTGGCCTGTGCATGATGTATCCAGCCTGCGGGCTGTCAGTTTGACACCCCTGCTCTATAGAATAAGGTCAGTGGATTTCTTCTGAGATCACATATTGCAAAACAGCTCCTTTAATGAAATGAACAGGTGCCTCCATACGCTTATTATGCTCCTGAAAATTGCATTTATATTTTTGTGGGATTTTTTTGGGTCACCCTATTTACTGAAATTTCTTCACTGGATGGAGACACATTGCATGAAGCAGCCTGAAATAGTGTCTATCTCTTGAATCAAATTGTCTTCACACTAAATGGCTTTGGAAAGTACAGCATCTTAGTTACGGAGCTGAACAACAACAACAAGAAGAACAGGATCTATTCTTATTTTTCAAAATTTTATTTTACCTATCGTATGCATGAGGGTTTTTATTCCTCTCCTTCCTTGTAATTAGCTGCAGCAGCAACAGCCACCACCACCACCTCAGCAGTTGGTAAACCTCATTCCAAGCTGTAATACATAAAGTAACAAATCTTAAAGACTAAGCCATGAATCATTTGCATTTATGACAGATGTTTACCCAGTTTGCACACTGGGCCGTGAACATGGTTAATAAAAACTGAAAGCAGAGCAAAGTGAAATTATGATTTCAGACAGAAATTAGAGCAATGAGAACATTACTGTGAACAGATGCAAAAAGGGAAAAAAAAGCCGATGATTCAAGAAAACCTTTGGGAAATGGAGTTGCAAATCTTGGTGATGTGTTAGAAATATGTTTGGGAGAAATAACTTGTTAGCATTGTGGAAACATATTGGAATTAAGTAATGATGAGAAATTCAATGCAAATGTAAATAGATTAGTGCATTGAACTCCTGGTTCTGTGACACCACTGTTAAGAGAATGCTTGAGACTGAGGAATAACGCTTGGGAGGATAGTTCAACATACCTCATCTTGTTTTCTAAAACATGCATTTCTAATATTCCTCTAAAGGATAAAATATGTTTCCCAGTGGAATACAACACGATTTTCCTGACTTGATTTTATGTTTCCAATCTCCTGCTCCATAGATTGTTCAGAACAGGAACATGCTGGAATTTATGACTTCACTCACCTGCAATTTTAATAAACTAGCTATGTGAAGGGAGTCATCAAAGCATGAATGAATATCGAATACTACAGAATCTGGGTAAAGAAATAAGCACTAAATGCTAAAAAATGCGGACTGCAGGATAAATTTATTGACTTTTTCTATAAACAATACAAAATGCCACAATAGTGTTCTCAGTGCATTTTGATAGCTTTTCCTATCAAAATATTTGCAATATCTTTACAATAGAATAGTAGATTTTGGCTTTGTTTCCCCTTTCAAGAATAGACTTCATTGTAGGAAGGAAATGGTAGAAGTAGTATATTATTTGAGAATTATGGAACTCAAAGGATAATTATATTTTGATGTGTACTGGAAATTATGGATCAGGTCAGTTTGCCTGGAATTTGTAAAACTATTTTTTTCTCAAACAAATCTATTTTATTAAATGCTATTCAAATGATTCGGTCTCTATTACTCAACCTGAAGAAGCAAAATTGGTAGTGATAGCCACATTTAAAAACTTGGAAAATGTTTCAATAATATTTGAATTAGTCAGAGAAACAAAAGCAGATAATCAGATGTGTATAGCAATTACCAAAGGAAAGATCAAAAAAATATTGCATTAGCATTGCCAGAACTATATAAGTAAAATCTTTGCAATAATGTAATATCTTTAAAGTGTCTTATTAGTATAATACCTGCACACAGTGTTAAGCCTTGCCCATGAAAAAGCCATGTTCTAGGCCAGGAGTAGTCAACCTTTTTATACCTACCACCCACTTTTGTATCTCTGTTAGTAGTAAATTTTTCTAACCGCCCACCGGTTCCACAGTAATGGTGATTTATAAAGTAGGGACATAACTTTACTTTATAAAATTTATAAAGCAGAGTTACAGCAAACCCCTACCACACACCATGAAAGCTGGAACACCCACTAGTGGGCAGTAGGGACCAGGTTGACTGTTCTAGGCAAATACACGCAACCATCTCATTGTGCTTCCATTCTAGTAGTAATAATCTCACTGTTCTAATACATAAATTGACAGAATCAGCAAGTTTACTAAAGAATTAAAGAATGAAAAATAATAAAACTACTACTCTTAATTTATGAAACTCAAACTCCATTCTGACAGCAATACCATATATTACGAGATCTTCATCTAATGATCTCAGTTTCTCAGTATAAATGTTACAATATTTATGTTGAAATCCAGTGATGTAAGGCTATTTTCTATAGCACTAGCCTTGAGTTCTAGTTATGTTGGAAAGGCCTTGACATAGAAACTCCAGAGTTTAAGGACTTAGCTCCTTTTCAGATTTTTGAAGCCAGGTCTCCCCAAAGCAAAAGTAACTCAGAGTCTATTGCCATCTGACTTTAAGTATTTTTCACCTCAGAAACTGTCTACAAACATGTGTCTTTGAAAACGTTTATACAAAATGTGTATATTTTCGCAGGCTTATGTATAAGGAAAAGGTATGTGTAAATGAATGTGAATGTTCTTGCTTTTTCTATAAGGTAACTGTCTGGCGGAACAAGTTAATAACTAGATCGTATGTAAGAATGACCTGGGTTAGAGAGAAATAATCTCCTACTCTTACGTGATTCTAGAAAGTCCGCTTTATAATTGCATTAAAATCTCTTCCCTCTCAATCTCTGAGAATTCTACTTTTCTACCTTTTTTCACTTTTCTACTTTTATGCCAAGAGCTCTCTAATTTGATGCCAGCTGTCAGGCAGAAGCAAAAATTGTTTAGTTTGAGAGGGAAGGAGTTATAATGAGCCATCTTATTTTGTCCCAGTGGTGTTTTCCCAAATTCTCAATAGGTCCTAACAGTGCAATGTGTATGCTTGGGATTAGTAACAGTGATTTTTGCATTTACGGAATAAATCCCATATACTTTTAAAGCACAATCAAAAGTGCGAGGAGCATTGATGCAGAAAAGTGGGCATTGAGTGACTGAGTTTCTCAAACTAATTTGTCCCTTAATCTGCAGCAGATTAATTCTACAAAATAGATAATAAAATAGATCTCTTCCAATAGATCCTTATTATAGTTTATTATAGTTTCATGCTCCAGAATTAAGAGCAAACTACAGCAGTTGTTCAACCCCTCCTAAATTACTATTTCCAAATTAGCAGTGAGAAAGCAGTGAAGAGGTTTCTTTCTACATGAAAACAATAGACGTGACCCTGGACCATCTCTGCAACATGAATGAAAAAAAATGGTGCTAGATTGGAGATTGTTCCTTGAGTTTACAACAAGGTGGCGCAGTGGTTAAATGCAGCACTGCAGGCTACTGCTAGATCAGCAGGTCAGCGGTTCAAATCTCACCGGCTCAGGGTTGACTCAGCCTTCCATCCTTCTGAGGTGGGTAAAATGAGGACCTAGATTGTTGGGGGCAATATGCTGACTCTCTGTAAACCGCTTAGAGAGGCCTGAAAGGCCTATGAAGCGGTATATAAGTCTACTGCTATTGCTATTGCTATTTGAAGCGGAGAGAAGTTGTTAATTTCAGAATGTCTTATCATAATAAAATCTGATTTTCACTCCTTATACAATGCTATTGCCTATAGAGCCTTCCTGTTAAATTCAAGATATCACTAATACATTGTTTGCTGGACACAGGAGCCTTCGGGAATATTTAATAAAGAGATGGTGCCTCTCTTCCAAAATCCAATCTTAAACCTTTCACCAGATACTTGTTTCAATCCCACTTTACAACCTTGCTGCAAGTACTTTATTCACTCACCAACCAATGCTTAGGAGTATATGACTTTAGTTTATCTGATGCTTAAGCCTTTCACCACCTAGTGATTACAAGGAACAGCTTTGAAGAGATTATTAGGAATTTATTCTGTGATTCTGCTTTACTTGTCTTTCTGCCTATTATTCTGAGATTTGCTAATCTCAGAGTCTTCCCCCTACCTTTTCGTTTCCTGGTCACGTGGGCAGGGGGTTGTGTTAGAAGACTTTCAAGGTCCCTTCCATCTCTATGGTTCTGTGATTCTATGATTAATTCTATGATTAGTTCTATGGTTCTATCAGCTAGGCTTTAGATTTCTCTCATTCTTACCCCAACCACTACATGTTCCTTGTAAGAACCATTTCTGTTTAAGCTCCAAAGATCTGTCTCACAAATCATTGTTCAGGTAGACTTTCCTTCTCTACGAACACACATCAGAGGTGGGTTCCTACCAGTTCACACCTATTCGGTAGAACCGGTTTGTCAAATCTACCGAACCGGTTAGAAGAGGTTCCACCAGTGGACCCGGAAAGCAGGCCACACCTACAGAAGAGGTTCCAAAAATTTTTGAAACCCACCACTGCTCTGTAAGTAGCTGTCTTTATTGTTTTGTGTGCTGGTTTCATCCCAATGATGGCAATGAAGCACACAATTTCATTTCTGTGTCTCTTCTTTGTGCAGCCCATTCATTGGAGTGATACTGAAGACTGGCAAGAACAGTCATCTTCCTTCTGTAAGTAGCTCTTTTATGGTTTTTGCACTTATTTTAATCTTATTGTAGTTCACCCATTGGGGCAAAGAATTCAGTGACATCATCTTATCCACTCCCACCCAGTCACATGGGTGGCAAGCCACTCCCACCCAGTCACATGGGCAGCAAGCCACTCCCACCCAGTCACATGGCTGGCAAGCCACTCCCACCAAGTCACATGGCCAGCAAGCCACTCCCACCAAGTCACATGGCTAGCAAGCAACTCCCATCTGGTCACATGGCTGGCAAGCCACTCCCACCAAGTCACATGGCCAGCAAGCCACTCCCAAAAAGCAGGCCACACCCACAGAATAGGTTTCAAGAATGTTTGAAACTCACCACTGAGATACATGGAATACTTTTCCTGGCATACAGATCCTGTGGTTGGTGAATGTTTTAGACTGTCTTTCCTGCTCAACCCTTCTGAGTCCACTTTTGTCTTCCCATATTCTGTTCTGCCCAGAAACAAATATATATGTGGGAATTTTTGCAAATATTAATTAAACTGTAATGGCTTATGCTTGTCAGGGTATTATTGATTCACCTGTTTTGCAGTTTGTCTTCTATGTGACATGGACCTATTCTCAACTTTATAGTTCCTGAAATACCAATCCCATTTTCCTTTTATGCAAAATTAGTCCACATTCTTGGCTGAAATGAGATCTGAATCAAACATCTGAGCTCACCCTTGGGTAGAATTTCTTCTAACCACCCAGTACTGCTGGGATTCCTACATAATGCAAAACCATAAGTGACGGTTTATAGAGCATAATGCTAGGTAATCACATAATGCTAAACTAAAACCAGGAAATTATTGATGACCTATAGCTAAAACTACCTTACTAAATAAAGGGATATCGATATTGCGAAATTAATTTATTAACCAAGAGAAAAGGTGTTTAATTTGATGATTAATGCTGTGCTTAAGCAGAGAACAAAACCCGGTAGACAGACACTTTCAGCGTGGCACAACAAAACCGCGGTCCACTAAAGCGCGCCCGATTAAAGCGCGTCGCTGACGTCATCAGCAGCACGACAAAAACGACCGCGGAGAAAAAAGGGCGCTTTAAAAAGCACTTTTAAAGCAAGCCGATTCACGTAAAGGTAAGGGTTAGGGTTAGGGTTAAGGTTAGGGTTAGGTTAAGGGTTAGGGTTAGGTTTAGGGTTACGTTAAGCGTTAGGGTTAGGTTTAGGGTTACGTTAAGTGTTAGGTTTAGGGTTAGGTTTAGGGTTAGGTTAAGGGTTAGGTTTAGGGTTAGGTTTAGGGTTAGGTTTGGGGGGTTAGGTTTAGGTTTACGCGTTAATTTTAGCTTTACCACTCACAGCGTGCTTTTTTCGTCACACTGTGATGACGTCAGGTACGCGGTTTCGTCGAGCGCGCTTTAGTCGACCGCGGTTTTGTGGCGGAACCCACTTTCAGAGTAGAGGGAATTCTAAGGACTTTTTCATAGTCACAAGAATTTGGAAAAATCATAGAGGTCATAGGATACTGCAGTTTTACAGACTGTTGATCATAACAATCTCAACTTTTAATTTAGTGGGAAATAAGAAAACGGGTTAATCAACCCAATTGCCTAGCTGTTTTGAAACATCAATACAAAGAACCACCTCCAGATGGTAAATAAAGGTCAGGGGTTAGATTCTCAGTTATGGAAGCTTAGGCTTATAGAGCAGACCAAACTAACTTGGGGGTTAAAAACCAGCAATTTGGTTGCAAATTTAAAATGAAGTGGGGTTCCTATCTCATTTAGCTTGCAAACACTTTGTGCTAAACAGTGCTGTGCAACTGCAAATATTCTTTTCTCCTCCTCCTAACACACTTCATCAAAGTCCTTTATTTTCTTTGTTTTTTGCCAATGTATTACTATTACATCAGTAAATATCTCTCTTTTTTTAGAGACCTTGCATTTTTATTGCCTCTATTGATTCTTTAACTCAGCTATTTTGCTGTGTACCTCTCACCCATCAATTCCATCGATTTCCTGCATGCTCTCCATTAGAGTTTTAATGCTTATAAATCCTGATGCGTATTCTTTAAAACTACTTTTCTTGAAGAATGCTTTTGTTTATGTATATTTTTAATTGAGAATTTAAGGAATCCAGCTAGCATCTATAGTGATTAATCCTCCTCTCCATTTGCCCTATTTTATTATTTTTTAATTAAGCTTTAGAACAAATCTTTATTTTCGGCAAGCTTCCTCATCCTGATGCTTCTACTGTTTTTGTATTTCTTGGCAGTTGTCAATGTGATAAACACGAGAGGAGTTAAGGAGTTACAAATATGACAATTGGCAGCTGACTTCAGAAAGTGGGAAAACATTGCCTACAAATTATCAGTTACAGCTAACTGGTTACAGATGCAGCATTGATCTTAAATCTGAATATTGTAGATTGTCATCTTCCCTAGCTGTATAATTTTTCTACATCCAAATTCATCATGTTATGTTGGCTAGATGAGTCCTCACCAGTGGTGGGATTCAAATAATTTAACAACCTGTTCTCTGCCCTAATTACCAGCTGGGTAGGCGGGGCTCGGTGGTCATGTGATTGGGTGGGCATGGCCAACTCAAGGTCACTCAGGTCGATGGGCGTTTCGCCTTAACTGTTACAATGTCATAAGGGTTAACCGGAGAGTCAGTTTCTGTAAGCAGGTCAATAAAGATTAGGCTAGAAACAACATTAGATTGTTTCCTTCCTGCCTTCCTTACAGGATTAGCCCTGTAAAGTGGGAAAAAACAAAAGGAGATTTCTTCCAAAAATTAATTCTCTGAACTACTTAGAAAGTTACCAACTGGTTCTCCCGAATAGGTGCGAACTGGCTGAATCCCACCACCGGTCCTCACACATGCAAGATGGGTTGGTAATGAAGTCTGAGGTCCCTGTTCTTATAGGTCCTCACTGTTGCTTCCACCACTAGTGCTGAAAAAGTCCCAGTGGATAGTCAAGGATTGATTCAGATTGCTGCCAGATCTGTTTTAAACCTCACTTAATGTAAAAGGGCTAATTATCTAAAAGCCGTGCATTCTTTTTCTTTCCTGATTCCATCACTCCAAAAAATGACTTTAAATAATACCAGACAACCCATGACCAGGTTATTATTTACAAGTTTTATATTTCCATTTTCATTTTCCACAGTTCGATTTCTCTAAAAAGTTATTTTAATTTATCACTGAATTATTTTCACCTCCTTGCAGTGAGGTATTGTGAATGTTCAGCTTATCAAAACCATTACCTAAATATTCTAACGGCATCTTGAAATTACACTTGATGTGTAAAAATTCACCTATCTTTAAATGGTGAGAAAGTTAATTTTTCAGTTTTAAAACTCTGGTCAAAATGTTGATCTCAGACAGCAATCTTCATTCCGAGTTTGATAACAAAGGAGGTTGTTCATTTTTTCACAAAACCTTGCAAACATCTTTGTTTTCAAGGTTTTCCCAGACCTGATTTTTGCACAGTTCTAAATATTTATCATTGGGTTCGACTCTTTCAGAGGAAGAGCTTATCTGCATTATAGAGAAATATTCCCCAAACTTTCTACCTTGGCAGCCTGGTCCAACAGTGGCGCAGGGGAGAGGGACTTGTACATGACATTGTAATGGAGATTCACACATAAAGGTTGTTTTTTTTTTTTTTTTTGCTGCTTCCCAAAAAGGCTGTTGCTGCATATTGCTGGCTCATATTTAAGTGATCGTCCACTAGAACTCCAAGGTCTCTCCCATAGTTATTATTTTTGAACCAGGTTTCACCTAATCTATACTTAGAACTTTGGTTGCTAAAGTTCTAAATATTTATCATTTATAAATAATACTAGATGACCCATTGGGTCATTCTTGTTTCCATACAATATACACTATATTGCCAAAAGTATTCGCTTACCCATCCACATAATCAGAATCAGTTGTGAGCGAATACTTTTGGCAATATAGTGTATAATGTAGGCTGACATCATTTTCCCTCCACTCACAACCTTCAATATAATCCCGTTTGATGACTACCACAGGGGGAACAAGAGAAATTGCACACCATGAGAAGAACTTCACCCCTGCTCCAAATGCTAGCATCTCCTCAAAGATTTTTTGTATTTTGTATTTTTGTATTTATTGCACATTTATAGGCCGCCCTTTTCCCTGAGGGGACTCAGGGCGGCTTACAATCAAAGGGGAAAGGGAGTGTAGGACAAATACAAAAAGAGGTGTGAACAAAGGTAAATTAAACAGTAAAACACAACATTCACTCAACATTCGGGAGGGGCGAAAGTAGACTTATCCCCAGGCCTGACGGGCTAGCCAGTTCTTGAGGGCTGCGTGGAAGGCCTGGACGGTGGTGAGGGTACGAATCTCCACGGGGAGATTGTTCCATAGCGTCGGAGCCGCAACAGAGAAGGCTCTCCTCCGAGTAGTCGCCAGTCGGCACTGACTGGCGGATGGAATACGGAGGAGGCCAACTCTATGCGATCTGATGGGACGCAGGGAGGTAATTGGCAGAAGGCGGTCTCTCAAATAGCCAGATCCACTACCATGGAGCGCTTTATAGGTGGTGAGTAGGACCTTGAAGTGCACCCGGAGATCGACAGGTAGCCAGTGCAGCTCGCGGAGGATCGGTGTTATGTGGGTGAACCGTGGTGCGCCCACGATCACTCGCACGGCCGCATTCTGGACTAGCTGAAGTCTCCGGATGCTCTTCAAGGGCAGCCCCATGTAGAGCACATTGCAGTATTCCAGCCTGGAGATCACAAGGGCTCGAGTGACTGTTGTGAGGGCCTCCTGATTCAGGTAGGGCCGCAACTGGCGCACCAGGCGAACCTGGGCAAATGCCCCCCTGGTCACAGCTGAAAGGTGGTGGTCAAAAGTCAGCTGTGGGTCCAGGAGGACTCCCAAGTTGCGGGCACTTTCTGAGGGGTGTAAATTTTGTCCCCCCAACCTGAGTGATGGTATGTTGGTCAAATTTTTGGGAGGAAAACACAACAGCCACTCGGTCTTGTCTGGGTTGAGTATCTGCTTGTTTGCTCTCATCCAGTCCTTAACGGCCTCAAGACCCCGGTTCATCACGTCCACCGCTTCATTGAGTTGGCACGGGGCGGACAGATACAACTGTGTATCGTCCGCATATTGGTGGTATTTTATCCCGTGCCTCCGAATGATCTCGCCCAGCGGTTTCATGTATATGTTAAATAGTAGGGGGGATAGGACCGACCCCTGCGGCACCCCATAAGTTAGGGGCCTCAGGGACGATCTCTGCCCCCCTACCAACACCGACTGCGACCTGTCCGAGAGATAGGAGGAGAACCACTGCAAAACAGTGCCGCCCACCCCTATCTCCCGCAGTCGTCGCAGAAGGATACCATGGTCGATGGTATCGAAAGCCGCTGAGAGGTCAAGGAGAACTAGGATGGAAGCATGGCCTCCATCCCTAGCTCTCCAGAGATCATCGGTCAATGCGACCAAAGCGGTTTCTGTGCTGTAACCGGGTCTGAAGCCAGACTGGAAGGGGTCAAGATAGTTAGCTTCCTCCAAGGTACGCTGAAGCTGGAGAGCCACCACCTTCTCAACAACCTTCCCCACAAAGGGGAGGTTGGAGACTGGACGATAGTTATTAAGGACAGCTGGATCCAAGGACGGTTTCTTCAGGAGGGGTCTCACCACCGCTGTCTTAAGCGCGGTGGGGAAGTACCCCTCCCGAAGAGAGGCGGTAACAACCGCCTGGATCCAGCCTCGTGTCACCTCACTGCTGTTGGCAACCAGCCAGGAGGGACACGGGTCCAGTACACAGGTGGAGGCACTCACAGCTCGCATAGCCTTGTCCACATCCCCAGAGGCAACTTCCTGAAACTCAACCCAGAGATGGTTTGCCAAGTTTTCCCCTTGTGTCCCGGCTGGATCTACTGGGGTGGAGTCCAGGTCCGCTCGAAACGGGGCAACTTTGTCCGCCAAGAACTGGACATATTCCTCAACCTTACCCTGTAAGGGGTCCCCCGTCTCCCTCCTATTTAGATCCCCACCTGAGGGACAAAGAGGGCTCACCCATCAACGTAAGGGTAATAACACAAGAATGAAAACCTGGCTTTCAGGCCAAGTACGTGCCATATCTAGGAAGACTTGAGAATGAGCCCTAGATCTGGCTTCTGATGTAAATCAGAAAAGTATTTTTCTGTAAGCCAAGTAAATCATGGTTTGCTTTTCATTGATTTTTCCCGATAGTAAATTTCAATTTGGCGGATAGCAGGCATCACTACCACACGTGCAAAATAAAATTATTTCTTTTAAATTTGTTTTTCTCTTTCTCTTTTTCATCCCTTTCCATAATATACATCCATGCCTATTTTCCTAAATTATCCTGGCACTGTGCAAGTCATACAACAGGGAAACAAACACAACTATAAAGTTGCAGTTTCTCCAGTCCCACCTCAAAAGGAAGAGGTGGAGAAAAGAGATCAGTGACTTAACGGTGAAAAGGGCGGGGGGCAGAATCTCCTAGCATCTAGCCAAGTCAAAATCAATAAGGTTTTTGGGGGGTTCTGTTTCCTACAAGTATGACAAATCCAGTGACGTGTGGTGAGGTTTATGGCTGGTGAGGCAGTCCTCTCCCCCGACATCCCACTGTCTAAAGCGCTTTTGCCTGCCTGAGCTCTGACAGGCGAGCAAAAGAAAGAAAGTGCTTTGGATCGTGGGATGTCGGGGGGAGAGGAGAGAATGCCTGCCATCATGAAAATGTAAAAATGTAAAAGGAGAAAAGCAAGAGCTGCTGAGGTCAGGCTGGGCTAGTTGCTGCCAGAATCCCCAATGGGTGACTCTGCTTAACTGTTTAAAAAAGCCTCTTAAAAAAACATCCTCTACAGGAGGAGGCAAGAGAACCACGAGCCTCCTCTACATAAGAATTTTTTTGGCTTTTAACCCTTGCTTAACTCTGCTTGAGTGATCATAAAGTCAGACTAAATGAGGCACGTGGTTCTCTCGCCTCCTCCTGTAGAGGGCCCCTTTTTAGAGGCTTTTTTAAACAGTTAAGCACTAAGCAGAGTCATCCACTGTGACTCTGGCAGCAACTAGCTCAGCCTTTTTCCTTTTACATTTTTTTTTCTTTTCATGATGACAGTGGTGAGGCTCTGCCTCTCCTGCCTCCACTGACTGCACATCACTGGACAAATCTGTCACAAACTGCTCTGCCTATTGGTAAGCTAAGCTCCTATTATTTGCTTCTCAGAAGGCCTTGTCCTGATGCTGCTTCTGCAGTTTTTCAAAACAAGGTCTGCCTGCCAGGAAAGAGACTTTTGGCTTTTCTTTCATTGGCTTCACACATTTGTTAGTAGCAGGAGACAGCAGGGTTAGGAACAGAAGATCGTTTAAAGATGACATGAACAGCAGACTATTCCACTGAGGCAGTAAAGCTACGTGGACTTGTTGCAGCAGATTGAGGTTTGTAATCTACTTACGAAAGAGCAGGACTTGAGACCACGAAAGTGAGAGAAACAGGTTTATTGGATGCATCGAGTTCAGCGTGTTCACACACCAACATCTGAACTGAACTGAGCTCTGCCCAGGATCCTACTTTTATGCCGTGTTCCACACGGTGCATTCTCAAGGCGTTTCCATACACGAGACAAGCATGACATTTCAAAAGGGGAAGTTCACTTGGACTGTTACAGCAATGTACATAGGAGAAATATAAAAAAGAGAAGTTCCTATTTCATCTTAAGCTGTCAGCAGCTTTTACCTCTGTTCTATCTCTCACCCACGTCTGGCTTCCTGTGCCCCCACTTTACAGAGTCTTGCCACACTGTTCAGCCCTATTTGTAATACTTATGAGGAAGTTGGGGAGAAGGTTCACTCCAGCTAAAAGTCAACTTTGGGACTCCAGGGCACTAGAATGAAAAGCCAAACTAAAATGAATGTATAAGGTCCATTCGATTAGGACCATCTAACCTGGCCAGCCACTGGTGGGTTTACCTGTGCAACCCCTGCTGTATCAGACTCTCTCACTTGAGAAGAACGTGCAAGGAAGAATCACAGGGAATGCTTGTTGTGCGGAACAGAGCTTCTCCACAGAAAACTCAAAGGCTACAGCAGAATCCACCCCCTGACATCTAATCTCTGTTGAACTATGTTCATTTATTAATTTATATTGTTTTTAATTCAGGTAGCATTGACTCCTGTGAAACTCCATTTGCAGCAGCACAAATTGGAGGGTTTTTTTTCCAATTGTCAATTTAATAAATTTGTATGCCGCCCAATCCCGTAGGACTCTGGGCGGCTTACAGAAAGATAAAAATAAAGGTTAAAAAAGTAACGTGAAATACAATTTTTTTTAAAAAAAACAACATGCCATACATTCTATTTAAGTAGGGCTGGACCATGTTCAACAGCTCCAGGCCTGCCGGAACAGCCAGGTTTTAGTGGCTTTTCGGAAGGCCGAGAGAGTGGGAAGGGTCCGGAACTCTACGGGTAGATCGTTCCACAGGGCCGGAACAGCTACAGAGAAGGCCCTTCCCCGAGGAGCCACCAGTCGGCATTGTCTGGTCGATGGCACTGGGAGGAGGCCCAACCTGTGAAATCTTATTGGTCGTTGGGAAGTATGTGGCAGGAGGCGGTCTCTCAGATTTCCCAGTAAATATAACCGCATTAAGATATGTATGATGATGACAGTGGAGCTTCTATGTGGGAGAGTCGGGCAGATTTGATGAGTATGAAGCGTGAGATTTCTGAAAACGTTCAGCTGAAATACTGGCAGACGCTTCCTGGATAATAAGGGCCACTAATACATGAACATTTTAAAAAGTCTGAAGTCTACAATATATTGCATATGTTGCATTTGTACACAATTTTCACTGGTATTAGCATTTGGATAAACTTTCTATTATTAGCAAGAACATAGCGCAAAACTGAGGAAAGTATGCATTTGCAGCAGTGGTGGGATTCAAATAATTTAACAACCAGTTCTCTGTCCTAATGACCAGGTGGGTAGGCGGGGCTTAGTGGTCATGTGACCATGTGGGCGTGGCCAACTCAACGTCACTCACGTCGATGGGCTCTTCGTCTTAGCTGTTACACTGTAACAAGGGTTAACCGGAGAGGCAGTTTCTGTAAGCAGGTCAATAAAGATTAGGCTAGAAACGGTTCTACCACAAAACCACGGACGACAAAATCGCAGTCGACCAAAGCACGTATGTGACGTCATCACAGCATGACGAAAAAGATCGAAAAATGTAAAAATAAAGCTAAAACCTTCCCCTAACCCCCCCAAACCTAACCCTAAACCTAACCCTAAACCTAACCCTTAAAATAACCCTAAACCTAACCCTAAACCTAACCCTTAACGTAACAAAAAACCTAAACGCTAACCCTTAACCTAACGCTAAATGTAACGCTAACGCTCTAACCCTAACCCTAACCCTTAACCTAACCCTTACCTTTATGTGAATCGGCTTGCTGTAATTTAATTTTTATTTCAATTTTTCGATCTTTTTCATCGCGTTGTGATGACGTCACATACGCGATTTCGTCGACCGCGCTTTTGTGGAACGCGCTTTTGACAGGTCACGGCTAGAATCAACACCAGAATGTTTCCTTCCTGCCTTCCTTACAGGGTTAGCCCTGTAAAGTAGGAAAAAAACAAAAGGAGATTTCTTCCAACAACCGGTTCTCTGAACCTCTTAGAAAGTTAAGAACCGGTTCTCCCGAACAGGTGCTAACTGGCTGAATCCCACCACTGATTTGCAGGATAATTATATTTCACTTTCTATGGGTTTAACACTGTGGAAAAAATAATCCTTTCCTCTGTGAAAGCTCCAATCCAATTTCTTATTCACCTTACAGATGCTTTTTCTACCTACACAAAACTTGTCTCTTATATATTTGGACTTTGCTAATTTGTACTGAAGCAATAAAATTGTGTCTTCTTCCAGACTAAGGTTTTTTTTTCCTGCACTGTAGATGCTGATCTCTCATACATAAATTGGCTAAGTTTGAAACCATTTGAAGAAAATCCTCTTTTTTTATTAAAACAATGCTTTATTATTAAAACAGAATAACAAAATTGGAAAGGACCTTAGAGGTCTTCTAATCTTCGTACATAATAACATACATGTGAAAAAAAAATCAATTCAAAAGAAAAAAAAAGGAAAGGAAGAGACAAAGAAAAAAGGAGATAGAAAAAAGAAAACATAAAAAATAAGAAATATCTTTCAATCTTTTTTTTACAATAGGTGCTACTTATCACCTATAAAGCCCTTCATGGTAGTGGGCCTGGGTACTTGAGAGACCGCCTACTGCCAATTACCTCCACTAGACCGATTCGATCGCATCGATTAGGCCTCCTCCGAATCCCATCTTCTAGCCAGTGCAAACTGGCAACTACCCGGAGGAGAGCCTTCTCAGTGGCTGCTCCGTCCCTTTGGAACGAACTCCCCGTGGAGATTAGGACCCTCACCACCCTCCAATCCTTCCGCGCCGCTGTAAAGATCTGGCTGTCCCGGCTGGCCTGGGGTTAAGATTGTAGCCCCACTCGAATTGTGCGATTGTTGTGTTTTCTTTTTAACATGCTGTATTGTCTACTGTTTGTCTTTTCCCCCTCCCTCTTTTGAATTGTGAGCCGCCCTGAGTCCCCCCAGGGAAAAGGGCGGCATACAAATAAAGGCAAAACAAACAAAACAAAACAAAACAAAACAATTGTACATACAATTCTAATCAAACCTTTCTCTTTAAGATTAACTCCCTTAATTTGCTTTTTTCCATAATATATTTTTTCTAAGTCATGAAATCATTGTCTTTTTTTATGCAAAAAAGCCCATACAGAGTTTCCATCCATTGATGAAATATCAATAATGATGTTTCTCTAATCAAAGAAGTTAATTCGACCATCCCTGCGAGTTCAGTCAATTTCACCAACTACGATTCAATATTCAATATTTCCATTTTTGAGTATGTCATAAGCTTGCTAGAGAAATCATATACTGAAATAACCTTCCAAGATTATTTTCTAACTGTATCCACCAATCTTAATATATATGTTCCCTATTGTGTCGGTGGTGGTATGCAGAGGTGAATGCAGAATGCATGATGCAGAATGAATCCTATGGCTCAGAAGTGGTGCAGACCATGAAAAGAAATGAATCACAACCAACTATTTCCCAATTCTAACCTAGTATGATAGCTCAGACACAGGAACCACCCTCTGAGGATGCCTGCACTGAATAGTTTTGGAGGCTGACTCGGATTCAACTGGAAATAGGCAACCATGGTTTTATTAAAAATATAATAAATAACACTCTGATTATCTAGGCGTGTACTCTTCAGCATCTTATGACCTACTGACCACAAGCCAGTAGTAGAATGTAGACAGAGATTTAAGGCTTTACTAATTGTCTCCTATTTGTCAATCTATCAGTTCTTCATTTAATAGATTGCTAATTTCTTCTCAGGCCATCTCAGTGGTGGGTTTAAATTTTTTTTACAACCTCTTCTGTAGGTGTAGCCTGCTTTGTGGGAGTGGCTTGCTGGCCATGTGACTGGATGGGAGTGGCTTGCCAGCCATGTGACTTGGTGGGCATGGCCAACTTGTAAAATATGGTGAAACTTACTTAACAACGCTCTTGCTTAGCAACCAAATGTTGGCTCAGAAACCCTGGCCTTTGAACCACGCAAGTCTTAAATCTGTCAAGTTACAAGACCCTTGTACCCCTAACCCTTTAGAAAAAAAACCCAGGGGTGTTCAAACTTGACAGCTTTAAGACTTGTGGACTTCAACTCCCAGAATTCTTCCTCTCGCTCTTCATCTTGATGATGTGCAGATGGGCGGGAGGAGGGGACTGGAACCAGTTCTAAATGGCACTGTTGATTTGTGGAACCTCTTCTATAGAGGAATTGGCAGGAACCCACCGCTGGGCCATGTATAAATAAAAGGCAAACATGAAGGTAGAATTCAATGAGCTATCTGCTAGGATTTGTCCATACATATAATGCATCCATCTAAATCTCCTGCTATACAGGTAGCTGTTAAACTCCCTTCACTAATCCTTGTTTGGCTCATATTCATACTCTTAGAACTGCTTGCATGCACACATAAAATGCTCCAAACTATTAATATATTGCTGGATTCAAAGGACTTTGCATTATATCTCTAACATAATTGAAAAGCAATTTCAAAATTCTCCTATATTCAACTGACATTTTTTTAAAATTCCCATCCCCGTTGATTTTCATGCTCTGAATCATCAAACATTAATATGTGAGAAGTCTATTAATAATTAAATATCACTAAAAGCAACATCACACATATTGGTAATAACATGCAATGCCTAAAATTATAGGTTCTCAAAGTTTGTGCACAGCAACTATTTTAAATCAAAAGTTGCCTTGTGGCAAAATAGGCAGCAAAATAAACAAACAAACAGTATGACATCAACCTCCTACCCTCATCAGAGTTTATTTATTTACTATTTATTAAACAAATGCATATGGCTGCACAACTTACACATATAGGTGACTCCAAATTGAGGTTGAAGTTAGGGTTGGAAAATTTTCCTTTAGTAATTAAATTTTAGTCTATATAGCAAACATTCTTGACAGCCACTTCCATTTCTCATTCCACATTTACTTTGGGGAAATATATGCTGCTTAGAGCAGCAATTGTTAAAAAAAACATTTTGAGGTACAGAAATAGAATGCTGCAAATGGAAACCATGTCTCTTAACTCTTTATACCTGCTCTTCCCACTGAGCCAAAATTTAAGGAAATGTTTAATTGGGGATTTCATTTATTTTTAAAAAAATCAGAAGATGTTTCAGTGAACTGCTCCTCTTAGTAGTGATAAGTGTGCCAGTTATTGGATCAGCATTAAATGGATTTTTGAAACCATATCTCGTAGAAGGTGTCTTAACATATAGATCTTCGTGTCTTCAGTGACTGGTTTGCTATTGTCTCAGGTTATGATTTGCATGTTTTATATTTCCATTTTCATTTTCCACAGTTCAAATTCTCTAAAAAGTTATTTTAATTTATCACTGAATCATTTTCATCTCCTTGCAGTGAAGTATTGTGAAGGTTCAGCTTATCAAATCCATTACCTAAATATTCTAACTGCATCTTGAAATTACACTTGATGTGTAAAAATCTTTAAATGGTGAGAAAGTTATTTTTTCAGTTTTAAAACTCTAGTCAAAATGTTGATCTCAGACAGCAATCTTCATTCCTAGTTTGATAACAAAGGAGGTTGTTCGTTTATTCACAAAATCTTGCAAACATCTTTGTTTTTAAGGTTTTCCCAGACCTGATTTTTGCACAGTTCTAAATATTTATCATTGGGTTAGACTCTTTCAGAGGAAGAGCTTATCTGCATTATAGAGAAATATTTCCCCAAACTCTCCAGCCTGGTCTAACAGGGGGGCAGGAGAGGGGGACTTGTACGTGATATTGTTATGGAGGTTCACACATAAAGGTGTTTTTTTTTTTTGCTGCTTCCCAAAAAGGCTGTTGTTGCACATTGCTGGCTCATGTTTAAGTGATTGTCCACTAGAACGCCAAGGTTTCTCTCATAGTTACTATTTTTGAGCCAGGTTTCACCTAATCTATACTTAGAACTTTGGTTTTTCCTACCTTGCTTTTCTCTACATTAAATTTCATGTTGTTGGATAGGAACCTTTTCTGACGCCCCCTCGTCCCACACCAACACACACACCGAACCAAAGATAAGTTACGGCATTTAATTAACAGACAAGACAGGTCCTTGGCAGCAAACCGACACAGACAAGCTTGGGTAGCAGTCCAGCACAGATAAGGCTTGGCAGCAATCCAGCCTACCAAGCTCACATTAATGTTTTCCGACATTTGTTCCTGCGTTGTCTTCTGCAAAGGGGTGTTCACACAAGCAGTCTTTTTATAGTCTGGAGAGGAGCCTAATGACCACCAGCTGAGTGCAATTACTTACTGTAACTGCGCAACTGTTCCTGATGCTGATTAGCTCTTCGGTGCCGTGCATCCATGAACAACTGACTGCTGGCATCCGGCTCACTCTCCTCCCCACTGGTCCAAGGCTCAGGTGCCTCATGGTGGCCAACCACCAACATATTGTAGCCATATCAGTAATTGCCAGAAGATGTTCCCCCTACAATTGCTTTGTTTTTTTTTCCTTTTTTTAATCGGGTGATTTTTTTTATGCAAACAGATAAGATTATTTTGAAGAATAGTCATATTTAAATAGCTTCATGTTTTGTTGCCTAATTTCATTTATTCTTTACATGATAAAATCTTGCAGTTTGTTAACAAAATGTGCATGATTTGTTTGCAAATGCCTTTTTAAGTTTTGTCGACTTCATGCTCTCAGGAGACCAGGTTTTCCCTTAACCCCCAAAAGAATAACAGTCATGTTGGCTCAGGAACTCTGGCATTGAAGCTGTCAAGGTACAAGACCCTTGCACCCCTAACCCTTTAGAAAAAAAAACCAGGGGTGTTCAAACTTGACAGCTTTAAGACTTGTGGACTTCAACTCCCAGAATTCCTCCTCTTGCTCTTCATCTTGATGATGTGCTGATGGGTGGGGGGAGGGAGCTGGAACCAATTCTAAACAGCAGGGTAGATTTTCTCTTCTATAGAAGAAGTTAGAACTGGCAGGAACCCATCCCTGCACCATAGCTTTGCAAATTACCAGGATAGTCCATTCAAAGCAATAGTCAAGCTAAACTAACCTTTTATCCCACAGAATAGGTGCAGGTTCTGATAGCACTCCAGTTTTACAGAACTACTGATCCATACCATGTGGATTGTGCCTACAAAGCTGGAACACTACTAGAGACTGCTCTGAACTTTACCCTCTGCTTTCCTTGGACAAACTAGCAATAGCAATAGCAGTTAGACTTACATACCGCTTCATAGGGCTTTCAGCCCTCTCTAAGCAGTTTACAGAGTCAGCATATCGCCCCCACAGTCTGGGTCCTCATTTCACCCACCTCGGAAGGATGGAAGTCTGAGTCAACCTTGAGCCGGTGAGATTGGAACCACTGAACTGCAGATAACAGTCAGCTGAAGTGGCTGCAGTACTGCTCTCTACCCATTGCACCACCTTGGCTCTTCGTCTGCTGTCTGCTGACTCTTGAGATAGAATGACAGTTAGTTCTAACTAACTACTTTCCATGTACAAGGGCCAAATGATCTGTGACTCATCCTTAAAAGTAATTTTTTTAAAAAAGATTTCTCCTTATCCCTATGGGTGTACATTCCTCAGTCTTAAGTCCTCTACCAGATGCCTGGGAGTTTGGCAATGCAGTGCAGTCTCTTGCTGTTCCTAGCATTGCACTCTTCTGGACAGAGAGTCTGATTATTTTTTTGCGATCGGACAGAGCCACATTCCCACCTTAGGAATCTCAGTGTAGCACCCTAACCCTACTTGCATGTAAAATCTTATTTTGCCGTGGCACTTCCTCTGCTTGATCCTCCTCCCAGGTTGGATGCAGCCCCAGGCATTTCCTTGGTAGTTAATTTTTGGTGGTCATATTACTGATGTACTCCTAAATGTCCCAGGTTTCATCCAGGATATTGGCTTTGACACCTATGAAACCCCAACTGTCTTCCGTCCAGCTGCTGTGCAATCTTTGGGTGTTTCGGGGTGGAAACCTCCTTACATTGCGAGAAGCATCTGAGTTTTTATATCAGTGAGCTCCATGCCCTATTTTGGCCAACTCATAATTGGTAGGGTATCTGATGACTGGCATACATATGTATTGATGGCATGGATCTTGTTCTTCCTATTGATTGGCTCTTCAGGACATGCCTTATACTTTGATGGTATTTAGATGTTGCTGCTTTCCTTGCCTCATCACTGTGGTTCTCATGGGTCTATGAGATACCAAGGTGCTTGTAGGTGATCTGTATTTCTGCCATGTGGCCTGCTGGTAGTTCATCAGTCTTAACTATATTTCCTCTATTCACCACCATGTGGCCATCCTTCTCCAGTTTGAATGACATCCCAATGTCCTCACTATAGGTCTGTATCATGTGGATCAACTAGTCAATGGATCCACTCTCAGCATACAGCTTGATGTGATCCATGTAGAGAAGATGGATAATGGTAGCTGAAGTCTTGAATCTATATCCGTATCCAGTCCTTGTGATTATCTGACTGAGAGGGTTCAAGTCTTCCTAGAACAGCAGTGGGGACAGTCTACAACCTTGGTATATACTGCATTTAATGACCAGTTGTGTAAGTTGTCTTGAGTTTACTTCTATTGTAGTCTTCCAGTCCCCCTGAGTTCTTGAGTGCTTAATGGCAATATCATATACTGTCAGGCAGAGGTGGGTTCCTACCAGTTCACACCTATTCAGTAGAACCAGTTCGTCAAATCTACCAAACTGGTTAGAAGAGGTTCCACCAGTGGACCCGGAAAGCAGGCCACACCTACAGAAGAGGTTCCAAATTTTTTTGAAACCCACCACTGGTCCTTGGATATGATTATTCTACACTATCATGCTCATATTTATAAAACTCCGTGCCTCTGTGAAAGGTAGGGATGACTACTGCGTTTGTGGTGCAATCAGAACATTGCGTGTGTTGAAGTTGTTTTAACGCAAACCAATGATGCCTTTTAAAAAACAGGTTTACGTCATATTCTTATGCATGCCAGTGCTGTGTGTGAGGTAATTTAAGGTGGTTCTGACAAGTGTCGTCGTCATCTTCATATCCGGTCACATGGGCGGCAAGCCACTTCCATCCGGTCACATGGGCGGCAAGCCTCTCCCACAAAGGAGGCCACACCCACAGAGTAGGTTTGAACAATTTTTGAAACCCACCACTGGTGCCAAGCTTTTACAGATCCATGGGTGACCTTGAATTGTAAGCTTTCCTGTAGTGTATGTCAGACACATACTGCAAGAAAGCCTACAATTCAAGGTCACACCCATGGAACTGTAAATGCCTGGCACTATACAAAGTCAATAAGCCACTAAGGACTCAAAAACTCAGAGGGATTGGAAGAGTACAATGGAAGCCAGTTCAAAGCTCTGTGTATGTGTGTGTGTGTGTGTGTGTCTACACACATAGACAGACAGACACAGACTCATATGTACATACTTTCTCTAATATAATGGTATGTATAAAATAAGATTGCATAGCAGTGCAGTAATGGTGAAAATGGACTCTTGAAACATCACCAAAGGCCTCTTTTGTTCATTTCTTCTTTGGCATTTATTGACCAATTAAGCCTTTGCTGCTCACAAGAGTTTTAATTTAGGATGAGCTCAGAATTGTTTTTTTTTTAAAACAGCAAAACCAAACAACAATAACTCTTGAAAGCATGAATGATCGTTTAGGGGAAATTGCCTTTAAATATATACTTTTGGATGATTAATTTACAACTTTTTGCCCAGCAATTAATCATGCTTCCATTCGTGTGCTTTCATGATAGTGTGTAATGATAGAAGGAGAACTTGCATGCCACCACCACCAGATGAAAATTTATTCAACTGGCAGCTATCTCTGCATTTTCAGTGCTCTGTGCAACTAGAACACTATATTAAAAATGAATATATTAGGGGAAATAATGCACTCAGATGCCTTGCATTATGGAAAACTGCTATATTAGAAAAAGAACAAATGAAATGTGTATATGAGGAAAAATATGCACTAAAATTAATGTGATGCTTTTGTGTGCCGTCTTTGAAATATCTCAATCATGTAAATGAGATAAAATACATTTAAGTAAGAAAAAGATGAATATATGTTCATCTCTATATCTGAAGAAAAGTATAAGTAACAGACTGGGAGAATATGTATTCTTCCAAGGAATTTTTTTTTTTGCATATTTGGAGGCCACATTTTCCACAAAACAGAAAGTTCTTCTAGCCTTTGCACATAATAATTACAATTATTATAATAGGTAATTCTACCAAAGTATAATTTGCAATAGATATTCTGAAAACGGAAAACAAAACAAAAAGGAAATAATCCAGTTTTGGAAAGCTGAACGGCAAAAAAAAAATGTTAATAAAATCTCACATTTGTTTTAAATTGATAATCTGAAGTTTTATGGAAAATCAGAAATTGAATTATACTCATTGGAAAAAAACCTGTAATAAATCTTAGTACAGATATAGCAATGGATTTAGACTTAGAGAAATGTACAGAAGCAGTAAATTGGGATAAAACCACAAATAGTAATGGAATTAAAATGCCGAATGCCCAAAACTTTTGACAATATCTGTATCCACTTCATAGAGACATCCATGGCCTAGGACCTGGATACCTGCAAGACCGCCTACTGCCGCATACCTCCCAACAGCTGATAAGATCGCACAGGGTGGGCCTTCTCCAGGTGCCGTCAACCAGACAATGTCAGCGGGCGGCGCCCCGGGGGAGGGCCTTCTCTGTTGCTGCTCCGACCCTATGGAATGAACTACCCCCAGAGATCCGGACCTTGCCCACTCTCATGGCCTTCCGAAAGGCTATCAAAACCTGGCTATTCCAGTAGGCCTGGGGCTGTTGACCTCATGATTGAGGTCCAGCCCTGACTAGATTGGGTGTATGATGTGGTTTTTAAATTTTGTCTCCTCTGTTTTTTAAATTCTTTATTTTTTTAAAAAAAAATTTCTGTAAGCCGCCCGGAGTTCTTTTGGGATTGGGTGGCCTATAAATTCATTAAATACTAAATACTAAAGAGAGAATACCACTATAGTCATCGATAGGCAGCCTTGAACCTTTATGGAATTGAAGGAACCAAGGAATACAGAACGTAAAGGAAAATGGAATTACTAGGAAATTAGAATTTATTTAAGGTACAGCAAATGGCCTAACTAAGATTTTACTCAATAATTAATACATTCCTGAAAGTTTAGTGATATGCAAAACACATCCTGGGAATGCAAATTTATTAGAATCATGCATTTTCTAAGTGAGCTGCTTTTCTAATACTGTTGGATCAGCTGCCGGCACTAATTGCGTAGTATGGATTTCCTTGGTATTGCAAAATAGCATAGGAAGGACTTAATTCTCTGTATGGCAGCTTTGTTGAAAATAGTGTAATAGGAACAACCAGATCACCAAACATTAACTGTTTACTACCAACAGCCCTAATTGTCTGGGAAAAATAAGCATTTAATAAAAAAATTCCTTGAGTAGAAATAGTTGGTTCCATCTATCAATGAAGCACTGTTTGGAAATTATCAATTGTCTACCTCAAGATCAACTATCATTCAGAGTAATGCTTTTAAAAAGTGAATCCTTCCTATTTCTGAATTTTGCATCTAGCCTGGCGAAGAACAAAGGATTGAAGGGTTTTAGTCTGATACATTTAAGAAGCATAAGGTTGACTGTTCTCATTATATGGACCCAAGAGAAAGCCTCTGCTCTTTGATCATTATCCCAATTGTGGTTGGAATGTGCGGGTTACTTACTGCTTCATAAATGGAGTTAACCCTTACTTCCTTTTGTAATCGGATCTCTCTTTCTTGATTATACAGTCTGTTAAACTTTAAAGCTGATGAATCAGATCTTCCAGCAGAATTGCGGTATTACGAAAAACAAGTCACCTGTGTATTTTCTTTTGCATTGCTCTGTAAAAGCCCTCGGATAAAACTGGTTCAACTACTGCACAAATGACATTCTCAATCCTTACACAGTTCGGAAATGCTAATAATAAGCCCAATTTGTTAACAGGTTGGATGGAGATGAACAAGATGAAATCCAACCTGGGCAAAATTGAGTTACTGTTGGTAGAAAAGCAGTTCTCTAGAGCAGGAAATTTGGAAAGAATTACATTCCAACAGAAAGAGAATTGAAATGTTTTCTCTCTGGCAAAATTCCTTTGTGTGTGTGTTGGTTAATGGTGAAGTCAAGGAATACATATGTTCAATTATTTATAGTCACCTCTGAGTATTAATGAGTCAAGGATTATCCATTACTGTCACAAGCCCCCCTAAGGAGATAATCCTCTAACTTTCCAGATTCACTGGAGCAAGGAAAATGGGTTTCACCTTTGTAGGAAAATAGGTTGGTATTCAATTCCAGTGGTAAGAATGAGGCTTGCCAATTCTATGAGGATCTGAGATATGTGAAGAGGTACTAGACTAAAAGTAAAGTGCTTTAAAATAATCTTGATCTGTTAAAGTATTGAAAGCTGAAGGAAAGCAAAAACTTTATAGCACATAGTGTTGGAACAATATCAAAAGACATAGCCCTTGTTCATGGCCAAGGTTTCTGATTAGCATGCATATTGAATTTCTTATACCCAATAAAATCTTTCCAGATATCAGGTTGGATCTGTTCTCTCTTTTGACACCTTAAATTAGGAGTGTTATAATATAATTACAGGTTATTGCAATGCACTCTACATAATATGAATTCTGAAAGCATTAGTGGTGCTATAAAATATTGCCGCTAAGGAAGAATAATGCAGCACAGCTTTTCCAGAAGGACAGACTTCAGGCCACCAACTTGAATATTTTTTTTCTTTGTGAAGCATGGCATCTATAGTGAATGCATGACAGTAAATATCCTATGCATATTCAGTATTGCTGGTGGAGAGATTCCACATTTGTACAGACTGAAAGCGTACCTGGCCAATTAACACATTTATTTAATGTATCTATGACTTCCTTCCTTTATTTATTTGACCAAGTGTGGTTAGGCCCACAATGAATTTGCCTCTGATACAGAAGCACTCAGTGTGCATGCAAAACAACAGAATATAATAACAATACTAAAGAGTACAGCCAATAAAAGAGGGAAGTAAAAAAGGATAAATAATAATACTGCAACCGCACCCTATGGGTTAATATATATGCACATTGGACAGAAACATAGAAGTCACTGCATTTTGTCAACTTGAGAATTAGTTGGCAATTAATGAGCAAAGTGATAGTGTAAGAGAGTTATCTCTCTCTCTCTCTCTCTCTCTCTCTCTCTATCTATCTATCTATCTATCTATCATCTCTCTCTCTCTCTCTCTCTCTCTATCTATCTATCATCTCTCTATCTATCTATCTATCATCTCTCTCTCTCTCTCTCTCTCTCTCTCTATCTCTCTCTCTCTATCTATCTATCTATCATCTCTCTCTCTCTCTCTCTCTCTCTATCTCTATCTATCTATCTATCTATCATCTCTCTCTCTCTCTCTCATCTATCTATCATCTATCTATCTCTATCTATCTATCTATCTATCTATCTATCTATCTATCTATCTATCTATCTATCTATCTATCTATCTATCTATCTATCATCTCTCTCTCTCTCTCTATCTCTCTCTCTCTCTCTCTATCTATCTATCTATCTATCAATCATCTCTCTCTCTCTCTCTCATCTATCTATCATCTATCTATATCTATCTATCTATCTATCTATCTATCTATCTATCTATCTATCTATCTATCTATCTATCTATCATCTATCTATCATCTATCTCTATCTATCTATCTATCTATCTATCTATCTATCTATCTATCTATCTATCTATCTATCTATCTATCTATCTATCTATCTATCTATCTATCTATCTGTAAGGGTAATGGTAAGGGTAAGGTTAAGGGTTAGGGTTAGGGTTAGGGTTAGAGCACGCTTCTGTAGGCGCGTTGTTGTCGGCGTGCTTCTGCGCTCATTCGTCAGTGAACCCTTGGGGAAGTGGGTTGAGTTCACACCCTTCAAAATATCGATTTTTCAGTCTCGTGAACCCAAGATTATTTCCATTCTGTGTCAGATGATGGCTTTTTCTTTCTCCTTCGCTTTATCTGTTGCTTCATGGTCTAAGGAAGCATTTGCTTGCATAAACTGTAAGTAAAGTTCTGAAAATGCTTGAATTCTTAGTTGTTTTTGCTACAACTACAGCTTTCCAAGGCTAGCCCTCTGGAATTATTTAAGACATTAATCTATAATGCATTGGCTCTGGATACTTCTGAAAGTCATTTCCAGCACTAATGATATACTTTTGGCAAGCTGCAAGACACTAGTAATTTCTTCTACTATAATAATAAACCCATAATTCAACTCTGTAACCCTTTTTCCTTTTACCACCTAGTGTATTGACACAATCAGCTAATAGCCATACATTGACCTCCCCTACCCCACAATGAAGCCTGAAAATCAAGCTCTGTGGAGCACAAAGGAGATTATATAGAATTTGGCTGATCAATATTTTCAATATAAGATTTAAGTGGTTCATTTTTAAAAGAACCTCAGACTCACATTGTGTGTAAGTTGTTATTTTAAAGATGGGAATGGAGTCTTCGGGAGTTTTAGGCATTTTTGGAAATTGAAGATTTAGAGTTCAAGAAAATAGCCTCACATAGAGTTACTTATATTTCTCAATTAGCACTTTTCTCCTAATATAATAAACAATTATAAAATGACATTTTGTTTGCAAGTTTGCTTGTTTTGTCTAGCAGCAATTCTATTTGGACCATTATTTTGTTTTAAATTGTGAGAATGTTCTCAAAAAAAGCACTAGCTATTAAAATTAACAAGTTGACTCATCTGTGGAGTTTGTCGTTAGGTTAATCAATAGGAAATGATTGTCTGTAGGCTTCAAAGAGAAGGATAATTCTCTAGAAAGTTCTAAGAGAGTTGTTTGATCATTGTCAATATTGTGCTCTGAATTCAGAACAATCAAGCACATAGTAAATATTATTGATTTGGTTCTGTGAAAAACAATTGTGCATTGTTGAGGTCCCCAAACTGTTCCAGTCGAGATAAACTTGAGAAGCACTGAAACTGAATAGCCTTCTAACAGAGGTGGGTTCTTACCAGTTCGCACCTATTCGGTAGAACCGGTTCGTCAAATCTACCAAACCCGTTAGAAGAGGTTCCACCAGTGGACCCGTAAAGCAGGCCACACCTACAGAAGAGGTTCCAAATGTTTTTGAAACCCACCACTGCTCCTTGGGTATGATTATTCTACACTATCATGCTCCTATTTATAAAACTCAGTGCCTCTGTGAAAGGTGAGGATGACTACTGCGTTTGTGGTGCAATCAGAACATTGCGTGTGTTGAAGTTGTTTTTAACGCAAACCAAAGATGCCTTTTAAAAAACAAATATTGAAAAGGCAGAATATTTCTCTGGATGTGAAAAGAAAGAAAGATGTTTTAAAAGACAGAATAGCTCCCTGTAGCTTCCTGCCCATCCCCACTTTGTCCATGGGCCATCAAGAAGGCCAAGCTAGTTCCTTTACATAATAAAGATTTCTCCACTTCAGCTCCAGGGGGATGGGGTTAAAGCATGATAATATTGGCAGTTTATCCAAATGACCACATGGCATCTGAGAACTCAAATCTGGATTCAAAACACAGCCTAGAGTGTTGCCCCTGCATGGCCCCATGGGAGTCTTGACAACCAGTCAGAATACAAGCTCAAGATCAAAGGCCAGAGGGGGCATAAAACCAGGGACTCAGCATCTCAGTCCTCGCTTCTCTTCTTCTCCACCAACATTGAAGCATGTGATCACCTTTTCTGCCCAGGGCTCAAGCCATGTGGTCCTGTCCACCAATAAACCATCTTTCCAAGCAGTCTCCATGTCTCCAGTGTCTTTTTCCCCACTTGGAGCTGAACCCAGAAGGACATTTCTTTCAACACTAAGATTTTAAGTTGGTCCTGCTCACATTGCTTTTTTCTCTGGAGAAATCCCAGCAATACCACATTCTGTAATGTGTGCATGCTTGCAGACTGACTCACAACACTTTGTAGTGCATGCCCACCCAGCCAAGGCCATGCCAGTGTATAGCAGTCCTGCCCCTTTTGTATTGCTTTGTAGCACCCATCTGTGCTCCTGTTGGCACTGTATAGTGCTCATCCTACCCAGGGGGCCATGTTGGTCCAGGCCACAGCACCCATGTCCCACCCACCAGCAGTTGCTTCATGATGCTGCAACCTCCTTCCCACCCAATTGCACCCTGCAATGCTCAATTTGCTTACAAATTACCTATAGGAAGGCTTGCCCTGATCAGGCTTGTAATTTCATGTCAGCTTCCCTACTGATAGTGCTTGTGAGAAGCTGGCAGGAAGTTGCAAGTCACAGTCCTGTTAGGTCCTCACTTAATGACACACAATCCTTACTTAATTGTTCTGACCCCCCTCGTCCTACATCAAAGCGCGCCGAGACAAAGATACTTCAAGGATTTATTAACACAGAGACAAGACTTTGGCAGCAATCCAGCACAGACTAACCTTGGCAGCAATCCAGCCTGCCAAGCTAGCCACGAGAGTTCTCCAGCTCTAGTGAATACATTGATTCCTGCAACGAGCGTGTGCACAGTCATTCCTTTTATAGTCTTGAGAAGAGCCTAATTACCACCAGCTGAGTGCAATTATCTCCTGTAACTGCATAACTGTTCCTTACGCCTATTAGCTCTCCGTTGCCGGGCATCCAGGAAAAACTCCCTTGTCTCCTCCCCACTGCTCCAGTGCATGACATCTGGATCACACTCTCTTGTCTCCTCCCCACTGGTCCAAGGCTCTGGCGCCTCCTGGTGGCCAACCAGCCTCTCTGCGCCCTGCTCAGAGTCAGAATCCTGTCCAGGGTCCTCCACATTCTCCAGGGCCGACTCATAGGGCCCCTCGCTGTCGGAATCTGGTGGCAGCTCCTGCTGGGCCACAACACTTAACAATGGCAAATTGCACAATTAAGCAATGCAGTCATGTGACCTTATTCTTCACAACAGAAATGGCAGTTCCAACTGCCATTTTTAAGTGAGGACCTGCAGTTGACATGGTGCTACATTGTGTACATGGAGATGAATGCACTACAATTAGTGGGCCTTATTTCTGGAAACAACCCACTGAATTTCAGCTATAATCCCTTTCCCAGATGTACAATGTATATTATACATTTAAGTCATATGAGCTCTCAAAAATTTATTCTCTCTTTCTCTCTCTCTCTCTCTCTCTCTCTCTCTCTCCTCTCTCTCTCTCTCTCTCTTTTTAACAAAGCACTTTAATTTTGCTTCGTCAGGAATATAAGCAGAAATAATTTAGGACTTAAGTGTAGTATCATATATCAAGAACACGGTTTCTCACATTTCTTTTTGTAAAATGGACACCACTAATATTTGGAAAGATGTTTTTTGTTCATTGTAATTGATGTAGTAAATTTAGGTGATTGAATGAGAGCCTTTCAAACAAAAATAGCAAGTCGATCTACCAAACAAATATTCTGCCATATTTAAAGTCAAATACACACTGAAAAAACTGGACTATGATTTTAGGTTAATTCAGAGTGGGCTAATTGGGAGTGGGGGGAAAACCCCTGTCAATTTTAAATATGTTGGGAAGATGAAAAGTGCATTGGATTTGACTTCCAGTTTCCAAAAATGGCCAACTAGGTTTTTCTTGCAGAAATTGAAGCCAGTGGTTCTTCCCTATTGTTTATCTCCAGCATCTGATTATCTAGTGGTATATCGATTCTAGGCACATAAATTCCAATTAGCTATACTGTCTCAGTGGACAGTACCCTTTATGTATAAGTCCCAATTAAAAATATCTATACCAATGCTATCATTGCAAATTGTGTCAGTAGATTTAGCAAGTTAATTATGCATTGTGTGAAGATGTAGTATCTATATTAGCCTTCATTCTTCGGCTAATCAATTTCATTGAGTGCCTTTAGTTCTAGTATCACAGGACAGCTCCAGAAATGTGAATTTATTCGGCACAAAGCCACAGCATAGAATTATATACATGAATCTGATTCAAAATGGGGAAAAAAAATAAAGTTATTTCATCCACTCCACAGCTGCCTTTCATATTCTTAATGTCAGTAATATGAAGTTGAGGGAACCTCCAAAAGATAGAGACAAATCAAAATATGGAAAGGGTGAATTTTTTATTACATGAGAAGCCTTCTTACACACTTAACTTTCAATAATCAGTCTCTAATTCATCTTCAATCTCTTTCTAAATAATTGCCACCATGGCATTTGTATTTTTTTTTATTGCCATCACACACTGAAAAAAATATTTTATATAATTATCCCAAAGAATACAGATGAGTTTTTCCAGGATAATCCAAAGAGGTTTTATTTTGATTGCCTCTGATAGCAAGCTGTCAGAGACCCAGTTTGGTGAAATGGTTAAGGTGCTGGCCTAGAAACTAGGAGACCATGAATTCTAGTCCCACTTTAAGCACAAAAGCTGGCTGGGTGAATTTGGGCCAGTCATCTCTCCCAGCCAAGCCAACCTCATAGGGTTGTGTTCAGAGGTGGGTTCCTACCAGTTCGCACCTATTTGGTAGAACCGGTTCGTCAAATCTACCGAACCGGTTAGAAGAGGTTCCACCAGTGGACCCGAAAAGCAGGCCACACCTACAGAAGAGGTTCCAAAAAAATTTGAAACCCACCACTGGTCCTTGGATATGATTATTCTACACTATCATGCTCATATTTATAAAACTCAGAGCCTCTGTGAAAGGTAAGGATGACTACTGCATTTGTGGTGCAATCAGAACATTGCGTGTGTTGAAGTTGTTTTAACGTAAACCAAAGATGCCCTTTAAAAAACGAGTTTACATCATATTCTTATGCATGCCAGTGCTGTGTGTGAGGTAATTTAAGGTGGTTCTGACAAGTGTCGTTGGCATCTTCATATCCGGTCACATGGGCGGCAAGCCACTCCCATCCGGTCACATGGGCGGCAAGCCACTCCCATCCGGTCATATGGGCGGCAAGCCACTCTCACAAAGGAAGCCACATCCACAGAGTAGGTTCAAACAATTTTTGAAACCCACTACTGGTTGTGCTGTTGTGGGGAAAATAGGAGGAAGTAAGAGTGTTATGTATTTGTAAAGTAATAAAGTGTGGATAAAATGCAATAAATAAATATACCTGGAGGGTTTGAAGTCATGTTAGACCATCTAGTTTGACGGTCCTAATGAATTTCCCAGTTACGAGTGAATTGTAAACTGTATGCATGTACATGGATAATTGTTTCTATCAGTATCCATCTAATTCAGTGTTTCTCAACCGTGGTTACATGAAAATGCGTGGACTTCAACTCCCAGAATTCCCCAGCCAGCTCTTCTGGGAGTTGAAGTCCACGCATCTTCAGATGGGCCAAGGTTGAGAAGCACTGACCTAATTGGAAACAATGTGTTCTGACTTGTTGATCTATGGGAAGTAGACGTGTGTTTCTGAATGCTGTCAGTTTTCTCCATTTCTATTACTTGACAAGCATAGACTATTTGGCATGGTTGCTGGTGCAGCACAGAACCACTGAAGCAATCTTCGTTTACTTGGATGCATTTGTTCTTTCCTCTTTTTTTTTTTTTTAAAAAAAAAATCAAATGGTTTTGATATAAATTCATCCAGTCCTGCATACTTCAAATGCCAGAATCTCTGCTCTCTGTCCTGAATATTAACAGCTCACTTGGCAGTATGGAGAATGGCTGCCATGCCAACCAGTTCGTTAGCATTTCATTTTCAATTGAGAGCATTTTCCATTCTTTTGACTTTCCATCTTTTTTTCTATGAGAACAATTAGAAAGCAATATAGCAATTAAAGCTGAACCTTTCCTGGGCCCTGCAAGCTTCTTTTCAACTTTTTTTTTTTTTTTGCAGAAACTTTTTCTTCCTGTCTACATATTTATAGCATCAGAACTACGGCATGGTTTTTGCCTTTAATTATTCCTGTGAGGTACAAAGCTTGAGCTGCTTATATAAGATAAATGGAATTGTAAACATATAAGCACATGCTCCATTACATCTAGCCTGTCTTGTTTCTTAATTTACATGTCGCCTTGGGCTACAGGGAGGGTGGGTTATTCAGAAATGTTGACCTAGAGAATTCCAGTCATTTATTATTTCCCAGGTTCCCTCTATTTTCCTGATTTAAAAATGATTCAATGTATAACTCTTTGACCATACGTTTGTTTAGGTAAATATAATTGGATGGGTTAGGAAAAACATACAGATTCAAGATTCAAGATTTAATTTATTTGTATGCCGCCCTTCTCCGGGAAGGACTCAGGGCGGCGAACAACTCCAAAGGGGAAAAGGGGATACAAACACAATACACGTAATTAAAATACACAAGAGTCATACGGCCATACAAGTCGAGAGGGGAGGGGAACTCATCCACCCCAGGCCTGCCGGCACAGCCAGGTTTTGACAGCTTTCTGGAAGGCCTGGAGAGGGGTGAGGGTCCGAATCTCCACGAGGAGTTCATTCCAAAGGGCCGGAGCTGCAACAGAGAAGGCCTTCCCCCGGGTAGTAGCCAGATGGCATTGGCTGGTAGACGGAACCCGGAGGAGGCCGACCCTGTGCGATCTAACGGGTCTGTGGGAGGTAATTGGCAGCAGGCGGTCTCTCAAGTACCCAGATCCAATACCATGAAGGGCTTTATAAGTTACGACTAGCACTTTGAAGCGTATCCGGAGACCGATCGGTAACCAGTGCAGCTCGCGGAGGATAGGTGTAACGTGGGTGTACCGAGGTGCACCCACAATCGCTCGCGCTGCTGCATTCTGGATGAGTTGTAGTCTCCGAATACTCTTCAAAGGCTGCCCCATACAGATACGGACTTCGACCAGACATGAAGCATTAGAAGTTCAGCAAATACAAGTTGTTTCCAGAGTCAATACTTGCCCATTTGGTATTATGCTGCCCAGCCCTTAGATGGGTGTCAAACAATTGAATGATGCCACTAAGTAAAAAAAATGTTTGCGGCAGTTATATATATGTTAAGAGGCAAGTAGTTCAGGAAGAAGCTTAAAGAGTTCAAAGCCGTGAATCAACCCTGATTCGATTTACATTGGAGATTTAAATTGATTATGAGTCAGGAGAGCAAAATGATTCAGTCTGAGCTGTTTCAAGATTTGATTAAACATTAAAAAAAAGAAAATTTCCATTGACTATAATAAGAAAATAGCAAAATATACCCATTTTGGGGGGGGGGTGAATTGGGGTGTAAATATCAGGGATAAAGACCATTTAAAGGACACTTGTCTTGCCAAGCTGCATACTTGCGGGGATTTTACTGCAATGATTTTTAAAATGTTCTTTGGGATCTTCTGATAATTGGCACCACTTGATTTTTGTGCCTTGCTGGCAAGACTCCGTTAATTAGCTGGCAGAGGCATAGAGATAAAGAATGGCACAGTCCGCAGCATAAGATAGAGACAGCAAAGGTAACTCTTGTGGCTCAGTAAACAATTGTGAATTAAGAAAACGGCTGAAGAAGTTCAAAGTAAAAATCGCCCTCTCGCTTGTCCGCAAAGGAGAATCAGTTCATTAGCTGGTTATCCAGATTAGTGTCAAAGTATGGATGAATGTTTGTTTTGCATTTATAAGCTGCTCAACTCAAACAATGGGCCTCTGGATATTAGTGTTCTATCCAGAGATAGATAAGATAAGATAAGATAAGATAAGATAAGATACGATAAGATAACCTTTGTTTCTGTGAACACACTGGCACACATTTAAAAATGAAGTTCTGATGCCCACTGTCAAAAGAATGTACTGTATTTTTTTGGAGTATAAGATGCACCTCCCCCCCCCAAAAAGAGAGTGAAAATCTGGGTGTGTCTTATAGTCCAAAGGTAGGCTGGCCCCCACCTACAAGTGGCCTGGGGAAGTGTGGAGGTCGGGACTCGGTTGGAGAAGCGGATGCTACGCAGGAGGTGTAAGACAAGGCCGCTAGCAGCTCTGCCTGCCCCCTTCTCCAGATTACCCAGTCAGAGGACAGTTGGCTTTTTCTCCTGGCCCAGGAGGAAAGAGCTGATTCTGCGGAGAAGGAGAAGGAGGGTGCACGGCTCTGCGATGTGCAATGGGGAACCAGGGAGGAAAACATTTTCAGGTGGCAACGCCGGTTATACGCCCTGTTTTTGGATTTGGGGAGGGGATCACAGTGCTGCCGCCCAAAAATGCTTTCCTTCCCGATTTGGAGGGAGGCCAAAAAAGTGGCTAACTGCCTGAAAAACACCATTCCAGGCAATGGGTATTGCCAATAATGAGCATCGCTTTTTCGGTCTCCGCACACCAAACCGCCACCCGAAACCCCACGTTTTCATGAGGGCAAGCGGCTCCGTGAATTGCATCGGGAAATTGGGCCAACGGGTGGCGGTGTCCTTGACAATATGGGACCCTGCTCAAGCAGCGCTTATATGATGTGTCCTGGATGGAAGGAAGTGAACTTCCATTAATCTTTTCTGCCATCCTCACCACTCTCCACACAGGCTTCCTGTCCGAAACAGTAATACTTCCAAACAAGACAGTAATACAATATGACAGGATGTTTTCAATCGTACATCTATAGAAAGTGGTAAAGACAGGGGAAGGAAGGTGTGCTCTTCTCACTAGACTCTGGATTCTAGTGTTCAAAAATCAGTAAATAAAAATACAAAAAAAAATTGAGTACATACAACAAAAGTAATTAAAAGGCATCAAAAAGGCATCTTTTGTTATATTCTACTAAATAATGTACCCAAACATGAAGCCGACCTGCTGGAAGTGTAAAAAAGTACAAGGGACTTATTATCACATATGGTGGACCTGCCCGGAAACACAAAAATATTGGACAAAAATTTGGAAATTGGTGCAAGAAATTACAGGAGAACAGATAAAATACAACCGGGAATCTTTCTATTGGGAATAATCAAAGGGAAATATACAAAGAAAATTAAGTACATATTAACACATCTGCTAACAACAGCTAGAATAGCATTTGCCCAATGCTAGAAACAAAATAATACCCCCTTGGATGAATTACTGATAAAAAAACCTTTGGATTGTGCAGAGATGGACAAATTAACACTGAAATTAAAGATAAAGAAGAGTCGGAATATCATGAAATTTGGAACAATTGGTATAAATGGCTGCAAACAAGAATAAAATTAATTAAGCCAAAAAACTATATATATATATAGTTTTAGATTTAGCTAGATTTCACCCTGGTTCCCCCTATTCTCTGATTTGTCTTTGCATTAGTAGAGATCCAATATTTCTGTTACCAAATAACTATTATTGATCATTTTCATAAGAGTTCAAGAAGATCATAGAAAAAAACATCAGCGCTTCTCTATAAAGTAAGCAGCTTCCTTTGGGATTTGTATTTTCAATAACTCCCTTGAAAGAACCATTTACATACTAAGTTCATTATAGAATCAAAATATTTAAACTTCGTTTTCTCAATTTGCCAAACACATATTTTTTCCTGGAATTGGGAAAGTGTAAATTACCCACTGTGATGCATTCATTTTTTTGTACTAATGGATGTTCTCATGACCACTGTATGCATGCCAGTTTCTGTCTGAAGTGTATTATTTTGTTCTTTACTGTTGAGGTGCATTCCTTCCTTCCTTCCTTCCTTCCTTCCTTCCTTCCTTCCCTCTCCCCTCCCTCTCTCCCCCTCTCTTTCTTTCTTTCTTTCTTTCTTTCTTTTTCTTTCTTTCTTTCTTCTCTCTCTCTCCTTTCTTTTCTTTTCTTTCTTCCTAGGATTTGCTGCAATTTCTGCTCATCCAGAGAAAGCTTATGAAGGTATTTAGAACTGGCGAGCTAAGGTGGTTGACTTACCATTGATCCATATGGTGAATGAGGCTGATTCCCCAAAGACATCTGTAAATCCCAGAAATAATGGAATGTCTGCCTCTCTTCCTCCGAACATAATTGTGCTAATAACTGAATCTGCCTCAACTAAGGCTGAGGTATGGCTTGCCAAGAAATGGCATCAAAGCTGTCTGAAACCCAAAGGGTCTGTGTGTGTATCAGATATCATTTGATATGGACAAAAAAACTAAGCATTAAGGAAGTATATTGGCATTCCAAGGGGTGAAGGATTGGCAAATTCAAATAACTTCTGGACCATGACTAATGGGATATTTACATTTAGAAAAGAATAGAATAACAGAGTTGGAAGGGATCTTCTAATCCAACTCCCTGCTTAGGCAGGAAACCTTACACCACTTCAGACAGATGGTTATCCAATCTCTTTTAAAGACTTCCAGTGTTGGAGCCTTCACAACTTCTGAGACAAGTTGTTCCACTGATTAATTGTTCTAACTGACAGGAGATTTCTCCTTAGTTCTAGTTTGCTTCTCTCCTTGATTAGCTTCCACCCATTGCTTCTTGTTCTACCCTCAGGTGCTTTGGAGAATAGTTTGACTCCCTCTTCTTTGGGGCATCCCCTGAGATATCAGAACACTGCTATCATGTCTCCCTTAGTCCTTCTTTTCATTCAACTAGACATACCCAGTTCCTGCAACTGTTCTTCATATGTTTAGTCTCCAGTCCCCTAATCATCTTTGTTGCTCTTCTCTGCACTCTTTCTAGACTCTCCACATCTTTTCTACATCGTGGCAACCAAAACTGAATGCAGTATTCCAAGTGTGGCCTTACCAAGGCATTATAAAGTGGTATTAACACTTCACAGATTCTTACCAAGATATTATTTTTTTTCTTGCAGAAGTTCCTTCTCAGGTTTATATATTGCACCTATTATTTAATGGCATCTCGTACACATTTTTTAAATCTAACAGAGAGAGAGAGAGAGAGAGAGAGAGAGAGAGAGAGAGAGAGAGAGAGAGAGAGAGAGAGCAATTTGTTTGCTTTGTAAAGAATAATAGATAAATAATGACAATAGATAAATAAAGAACAATAGATAAATAAATCATTTAGAGCTGATGTTTCTTTTAAAAGCCAAATCAAAGCAACCACCGTTTAAAACCATGAGTAGTTGCTGTTGGTTGCTGAGGACTGCTGCAGAGTCACTAAGGATTCTATTTTGGAAAACTGGGTGCCATCTTCAAGTGGCATTTGATCTCTTTAGAGTAAAATAAAGATAAGAGCCGAGGTGGCGCAGTGGTTAAATGCAGCACTGCAGGCTACTGCTAGATCAGCAGTTCAGCGGTTCAAATCCCACCGGCTCAGGGTTGACTCAGCCTTCCATCCTTCCGAGGTGGGTAAAATGAGGACCCAGATTGTTGGGGGCAATATGCTGACTCTCTGTAAACCGCTTAGAGAGGGCTGAAAGCCCTATGAAGCGGTATATAAGTCTACTGCTAAGTCTACTGCTATTGAAATAAACAATCTCAATATCTTACCTAACACTCTCCAAATCTTTGGGCAGCTATTAGAAGAATCATTGCTAGTGGCTTTTGTATTATTCAAAGAGGAGCTCTCTCATAAAAACAGCATGAATACGCATTTTATTTCCAACATGGTGGAAAACCAGTCTTAAATGTTTTCTTTTTGTTGCTTAAGTCTGAGAAAGAGCTGATTTACGGCACAGAACAGTCCTGTTCAATTTTAACACAGATATTTCCAGAACATCATTGTGGCAATCCTGGTGTTTGAGAATTCACTTCAAAGGGAAAATAATCTATGTGTGTTTGAAGTGTGTGCGTGACTACTAAACTAATCCCTTCTTCCTAAAGATAGTTTTGGTAAACGTTTGAGAGCAGGAATGAAAAACTGAATACCGGTACTTCTCTACTTATGACCACAATTTGAGCACAAAGTTTATGTTCAGGTATTTTATCTTATGAAACTGCAGTTGAAATAGTTTGTTACTCTAATTTCTACAGTGTTTTCCCGAAAATAAGATAAGTTGCTGCTGTGTTGCAATATTTTCAGGGCTTATTTTCTGGAGGGGGCTTATTTTAGCGCATGCGCTCAAAAGCCCAATTGGGCTTATTATCCAGGGAGGTCTTATTTTTGTGGAAACAGGGTACCATTATCCACACTTGACGCTCAAACAATAAAATCAAGAGTCGAGGTGGCGCAGTGGTTAAATGCAGCACTGCCGGCTACTTCAGCTGACTGCAGTTCTGCAGTTCGGCTGTTCAAATCTCACCGGCTCAAAGGTTGACTCAGCCTTCCATCCTTCCGAGGTGGGTAAAATGAGGACCCGGATTGTTGTTGGGGGAAATATGCTGACTCTGTAAACCACTTAGAGAGGGCTGAAAGCCCCATGAAGTGGTATATAAGTCTAACTGGTATTGCTATTGCTAAAATGAGCAATAAAATGCTTAATAATGGTTATGCGGAGGAGGCAAATGATGGACATTTTTTTCTTTGTTATCATAGCCATTCAGAACTTCTAGTTGATACTGTAATTTGAGATTTCCAGACTGATCTTTATCTTGTGATATATCACCGTTATCATTTAACTTGAGCTTTTGTTAGATTTTAAACTGTGTTGTATCGTCACCACTATCCTCTCTGCAGTCCTCTGAGATTCTCAAATGCCATCCTTTCAATGCCTAATGTAGGTTATGCATAGAGAAGCTTAGTTTTAATGGACAAATCTAAATGCTACTGAACATCTAAGACTCCAAGGGAATGACATTGGGGAAATTGTTACCATTTTAGGGCTGCTGCCATAGTCACATCCCGTTGTGTGATCTTTCTTTCCTTTAACGCCCTACATGGCCTAGGACACGGATATCTGCGATACCGTCTTCTGCCGCATACCTCCCAATGGCCGATAAGATCGCACAGGGTGGGCCTTCTCCAGGTACCATCAACCAGACAATGTCGGCTGGCCGCTCCCCGGGGAAGGGCCTTCTCTGTAGCCGCTCCGACCCTATGGAATGAACTACCCCCAGAGATCCGGACCCTGCCCACTCTCATGGCCTTCCGAAAGGCTATCAAAAACTGGCTGTTCCGGCAGGCCTGGGGCTGTTGACCTCATGACTGAGGTCCAGCCCCGACTAGATTGAGTGCATGATGTGGTTTTTAATCTGTTTTTCTCTGTCTTTTTAATTCTTTATTTTTTAAAATGTATTTGCTGTAAGCCGCCCGGAGTCCTTCGGGATTGGGTGGCCTATAAATTTATCAAATACTAATAAATACTAATAAACAAAGTTTCCTGACAGTAACCCACAAGTCAATGGAGAAACTGGGAAGAGTTGATGGTTCTTACCATCTTCCCAATCCTGCAGGGAGGGTTGCAATTAGCTCAGATAAATATCCCCTTCTATCAGTCTTTCTGTCAGTCTCTCTGTGTTTCACTCCAGTCACCCAAAGACTCTCTTATTCCATTCCCTACCCACAGCAGCCGTTTACCTCCCTGCGGGGAAGGGATGGAGAAGGGAGGGGGGGAGTAAGAAGGAAGCAAAGAGGAAGATGCTTGAAAGAAGGAAGGAGAAGAAGGGAGAAAGGAAGGAACAGGGAGAAAGGAAGGAAGGCAAAGGTAGGGAAAGAAGGAAGATAGAGGGAGGGAAAGTGGAAGGAACATTTCCAACATTCCCTGCAAACTTTCTACAAGCAAGAGCAAAGCTGGTAGGAAGTCAGAAGTTGCTTCTACTGCCAATGAAAAATGATGATGCAGTGATGCATGAGTTGACTAGTTTTGCTTAAATTTGACCACGGTCACTGTTGCTAACGATATGTCGACATGATGTGGCAGTGTTTTTATTAGACTGCTTATCATACAGATGGAAGGTGAGTTTTATAGCCTTTAGTTATCAAGGACAAACATTTTTTAAATAAAAACTTCATCACATGAGTATTAAATACAAAAGCCTACAGATTCCAGAGAATTTCCTGTTTTTATCTCATCTCCGCCCCCCTCCACACACATGCATACATACATGCACTCATTCGTGTACACGGGGCAGATTCCTTGGAAATTTTCAAGCAAGATTCTAGCAAGCATAGGTTCCAAGCAACAGGAAGAAGTTTCCTCGGGGCATAGTCCAGAGGTTGGTAGCATCATCATAGGCCATCAAGTTCTGGTCCAGTTTCAAAAGCACAGAAGGTTCATGTTCTGACCCCCCTCATTCCACACTAAAGCACACTCTGAGCCAGAGATAAATTACGGCATTTAATTAACAGATAAACAGGTCCTTGGCAGCAAACCGGCACAGACAAGCTTGGGCAGCAATAAACACAGATAAGGCTTGGCAGCAATCGAGCCTGCCAAGCTCATATAATGTTCTCCGAAATTCGATCCTGTGTTGACTTCTGCAAAGAGGGGCGTGTTCACAAGTAGCTTTTTATAGTCTGGAGAGGAGCCTAATGACCACCAGCTGAGTGCAATCACCTCCTGTAATTGCGTAATTGTTTCTGACGCCTATCAGCTCTTCGATGGCGTGCATCCAGGAACAACTCACTACTGGCTTCCGGCTCACTCTCCCTTGTCTCCTCCCTACTGGTCCAAGGCTCAGGTGCCTCCTGGTGGCCAACCAGCTTCTCTGCACCCTGCTCGGAGTCGGAACCCTGTCCAGGGTCCTCCACATCCTCCAGAGCCGACTCATAGAGGCCCCTCGCTGTCGGAGTCTGGTGGCAGCTCCAACGGCTCCTGCTGGGCCACAACAGTTCACAAGCAAGATTTCAAGGCACAACTGAGAGAGGTTCCAGTCAATAGAGACTTTGTTCCCAACAAAAAGTTGCTTGCTACTGGTGGCTCTAAAATAGAGCCTACCAAGTACAGGTAGTCACTGGTGGGAAGGCTCTTGATTCACATGGACCAGGGGTGGGCTGGTACGGGTTTGCCTAAGTTCGGAAGAACCCGTAGCTAACGTTATGGCCAGTTCAGAGAACCTCCAAATCCCACCCCTGGCCGACTAGACCACTAAGGCCACTATGTCCCTGCCCACCCAGCAACCGGGCAGAGAACCCATTGCTGAAATTTTTGAAGCCCACCCCTGATGGAGCCGTGCAGACCTCTTTTGTTCTGCCTTTCGCTCAGCCCTCCTGGGAGGAGGTCCTGGGTCATATCCCTCATTGGAGCTTACCACTGCTCCAAGGCTCTGCAACAAGTTAGCCCCAGGTTCTCCCAGCTGCTGTCTGAAGCAGGCTGCTGTTTCCCAAGGACTTCTGAAGATACCTCCTCTTTCTCAGATCCCTCAAAGGCACAGCAGGCCACGAATTCCATTTTATTTTTAATCAATATATATGTAACCTTTCTTTGCTTTGTTGACATGTACAGACATTTTTCATATCTTCTTTATTAAGGTCACTGGCCACTATTGAAATAGGATTTCCAGAGGTTCAGATGAAAAAAAGGTGTGGACTCTTCTGATTAAATTTGGGGGGGGGGAATAAAACAGCACAATAAAGTATAAACAATTAGATTAAAAGTTAAATATTCGAGGCTAAAATATTTAACTATAAGATTACAGATAGTGCTTGCTTAACAGTCCTAATTGGGGCCAGAATTTCCCTCACTAAATGAAGCAATTGTTAAATGAAACTTTGTGTGACCACACTATTTGCCAATGGCAGTTCCAGTAGTCCTGGTTACGGTTGTTTATTTTTATTTTTTAAATTTATTTATTTTTACCCCACCTTATTATTTCTATAAATAATTCAAAGCAGTGAAACGACCTAATATCCTTCCTTGTCCTCTTCTCCCCAACAACCTTAGAGTGAGTTGGGCTGACAGAGAGTGACTGGCCCAAAGTTACCCAGCTGGATTTCATGTCTAAGGCAGGACTAGAACTCACAGTGTCCTGGTTTCTAGCCTGGTAGCTTAATCATTAAGCTTAACCTTAGATCAAACCGGCTCTACATTTGTCAGATGTTAGGTGAGGATCTCCCACTTCTCCTACCCTTCTGTACTTGTCTCTACTTCAACGTTCCCTATCCACCTATCTTCCCCCGTCTCTGTCTTAGTATTTTATTATTTAGTATTTAGTATTTATTAGGATTTATAGGCCGCCCTTTTCCCTGAGGGGACTCAGGGTGGCTTACAATCATTAGGGAGGGGGTGCAATTCAAAAATAAACATATGTGAACAAAGTAAAATAATAAAAACACAACTTGCATTCAACATTCAAACCTCGGGTGGGGCAAATTGGAAGCTTATCCCCAGGCCTGTTGGGATAGCCAGGTCTTGAGGGCTGCGCGGAAGGCCTGGACGGTGGTGAGGGTGCGTATCTTGACGGGGAGGGTCGTTCCACAGGGTCTTTTTGGCTACCCCCTTCCCTTGTTGCCTCCTGATTGTCCATAAGGAAAATAGGTGTCAGAGTTGACCTCGCTGTCAGGGTTCTCACGAATATCCTAATTAATTCATGAGCCTCAAGCCAAGTTTCAAAAGCAATCCAATTATTTATTAGGAGCAACCTATCAGCACGTACCCAAGTGGAGTCAGCTCTGATGCACATAATTTACTACCCACCTATTGACCCGTTTCTTCCCTCCTCCCAGGTGTGTCATAAATCACATTCTCCAACAGAGCACTTTTGCGGGCTGTGGAAAACATGTCTCTTTGGCTGGCTCTGGTAACCTAGGATACAGTCTGGAGAAAGGTATGCATGGAATGTGCTTCTGGTTGTGGCACCTGAGCTGCTCCATCAGTTCTCCCTCCTCCTGCCTATGGCAACTCAAGAGCAGGCCAGGAATGCTTTATGAGTTGACAATAGGAAGGAGATTGTTGACTTTCCCCACTAATATTCTCTGTCCCCCGGAAGAGATGTAATCTGTTATGAATGTAAATTAATAGGGAAGGTACAAATACTTTGGTGCTCTGTGTATTGTGATAACATGCATTTATGCCATGAGTTGGTCTTTTAGGAAATCTCTGTGTTCTTCCAGTCTTGCAGCCTACATGTTAGTAAGTCAGCTGGAAATTGAGTACGGTAAATTTTTCTCCCTTTGAAAGCTGTTTGCTGAGAACATGAAAGGAAGAAAGTGAAATGATTATAAAATTTTTATAATCAATAATGAATGACAAGAATTATTTATTGGACAGTAAATCAATGGAAGCAAGCTTTACCTCATTTTTGTGTTTGTCACAAACATAACAGATAATGAGGTATCAATCAATAAGAAGCTAATTTCTACACTTTCTAAGAACCGATATGGTTTTATGAATATTTATATCCTTTATACATTAAACCCTTTTGAGCAGTGTCAGGAATTTGCTCTCCTATGACTGTTTCAAGAGCTTGAATAACCTATGTACTTTATGACTTTAAAGAAAATATTACTGTTCTCATTGAAGACCTTGGTATTCTGTTAACATTTCAATTTATTGGAAGCTCTGTGGGCTTGAAAAAAATTCAAAGCAATAAACTTTAAAACTGTATTTTCCCATTTCATCCGGCCTTATGTTATTTATCACTTCTCTTGGAGGTAGGGGGTTTATACGTATGTATAACATAACTACATACACACATTAACTTATCAGGCAATACTTCTATTATTAGTACATCTCTCTAAAATTATTAAAAAAAAACATCAGTAAGGGTGTCAAGCCGGCTTCCTCAGCAACCAAGAAAGAAACCACTTAACTCCATTTTGCAGAATTAAGAGTACTTTTACTGGTTATGAAAAGATAGCAGCTAAGCAAAGCAAGATTCCCGAGGCAAAAGCGCGCGGAATCATGCATATCAAATGTATCAACCCCTTCCCCTTGGTAACCCTCATCCACAGTCCAGTCTGCAAATCCCTCAGGTATCATGTGGGTTTCATCTTCAAGGAGCATCATCAGGTTGGTATGCAAGACAGTTGGGCCTTGACCGACACCAAGCACCAGTCTCCAGCATGTGCAGTAGACAGTGCGAACAAACTCCCTTTTTTGCAATCTCTCCTGTACTAAATCTTCCCCTCCCAAATACCAAGCCCCCCTCCCCATTTCAATGGCAGCCGAAAGCAAATAGCGAAGCAGTGGCTGACAAAGGGTACTGATGTTAGTACCCTTTAGTGCTAACTAATGCCCTTTAGTACTAACTAAGAATCGTTTTACTAATTAGTAAAATGATTTCTCATTTATATAAAATTTAAGCTGATATACACTTCCTGAAAGTAATGGAATTTATTTCCAAGGAGACCTGCAGAAGATTGCACTATAAGCTTTGTTCTAGTGTAAACAGTTCTGCTGCAAATAATGTCTTTCTTAAAAAATGAATTATATCAGGAGCATTTACTGTTACTAGTAAGCGCAATGAATTGTAGTTGCATAATTCCTTGCCAGTTCCTTTCTGTTTTGTTTTTTGCTTTAATCCACAGATTTATGTATGCCATTACTCCGCAAGAAATGTAATTTGCATAGCAATGTATGATAGAGAATCGTGATTTCTTTAATCTTGCTGTTTATACCAATTTTACTATACATGTTTATTAAGCACCTACCAAGTAGTGATGATTTCATATTAACTACTCTAGTCATATTTTCCAGGGTTTGGTTTTCTTTTCTTTCTTTTTTTTTTCATTCCCTTCAACTCTGTTTCTGTTTCTTTCTGGAGAAGGAACTTCATTGGAAGAATCTCATTCCATGCTTGATTCTTATCTTCACTTAAAGTAGTGATGAAACAGTACAATTAGTGTCTTGCCTTGAATACCTTTTAGTGGGAGGCTGAGCATTTTTATTTATGTGTACTTTGATTATCCAAAGACTTCCGCCTTTTTTTTAAAAGAATACAATTTCAATTTGCTTCGAGCAACTCAAAAGGGCTCTACAGCCAAAGTTATAAAATGAAATATGCAATGGCAATTTATCATTATGTGTGTCCCTTCTTTAATAATTAAATGGAAAAAATATGGAGGCCCCCAGGTGTGAAAGGGATTATCTTTTTGTTTGGTGGTGTTATTTCTGCACCATATGACTAATCAACGGTAGTATGTTTTTTTATGTCTACAGATATCTACAAGAAATTAAAATTAATTGGAAACACAGAAAAAGGCTCTGCTGTGGAGAATCTACTCTATAATTCCTGTGAGTTCAAATAGTTTATTGTTCTCCACAATAAGTTCTCCAGAACCTACAGGTCACCATTTTTGTTATCCTCTATTGTCTTCAGAATGGCTGGATTTTAGCAGTGTGTATTTTTGCTTTTTAATAAACAAAAGCTATGAAATAGGTTCACCAAACCTATCATGATTATTACTGTGATGCCCTGAGGCATATACAAATATACAATGTGGTCTCTAGCTATGAAAAGTTGCCAAGTCCTGCTGCATAGATGTGGATCAAAGGACTTACCAGTAAGTATTTTATTACATTTTCTTCATGCATGTTAAGTTTAATATGTATCAGAGGTGGGTTCCTACCAGTTTGCACCAGTTCGGTAGAACCGGTTCGTCAAATCTACTGAACTTAGAAAAGTTTCCACCAGAAAGCAGGCCACACCTACAGAAGAGGTTCCAAAAATTTTTGAAGCCCACCACTGACACACACACACAGAGACTCACACAGAGAGAGAAAGAGAAAGAAAGAAAGAAAGAAAGAAAGAAAGAAAGAAAGAAAGAAAGAAAAAAAGAAAAAGTGAGAGAGAGATGAAAGGAAAAAAAAAGGAAAAAGGGACAGAGAGATAAAAGGAAGGAAAGAGAGTGAGTGAGAGAGAGAGAGAGAGAGAAAGAGAAAAGAGAAAGAGAGAGAGAGAGAATACATGGCCAGCAAGCCACTCCCACCAGGTCACATGGCCAGCAAGTCACTCCCACAAAGGAGGCCACATCCACAGAGTAGGTTCGAAATTTTTTTGAAACCCACCACTGATATGTATGCATGAATGTGGGTCTGGGTTTCTGGAATCAAGCATGATAATTATAAAGAAATTATACTATAATAATTTGGAAAACTTTCTTAATAACAGCTTGATTGTCCAGAAGATACATAGTCTATTTCTGTCCTCCCTCTCTCCTTCTCTCCATCTTAGCATCATTCCCCACTCTTACCATGTGAATCCTTATTGAAAGGAAAGTGTGCATGCTAATTTAAACTAAATTTCATAAACTCTTTTAAAATGTTTTATGACTAGTTCCAAAGTCAATTAGTCTCATATGTTTTATGTTTTCTCCCTGTCTCTGAAATAGCCAATTTTTAAAGATGTCATATTTGAAATAATCTTGCTCTCATATTTTCTCTTCCTGCTGTTTTATCATATTAAGAGGTCATAACTCTTTGTTTATGATCTTGCAGTCTGTTAATTTGGAGTCTGATGTCAGAATAGAGATTATGTATGATCATACTATCAAGTAAGAAAGAGACACTGGTTTATATTCTAAGATACAACAAATCTTAATAATGATTCCAAGTATTTCTCAAGAGGATTTAATGGAAATGGCAGCAGATTCCACTTGACTTTATGTATCAAATTTTAACTGATCTCTGGTGATATTTAGTTTGAGATAGATGGATATATAGATGGATGGATGGATAGATAGATAGACAGACAGACAGACAGACATGCTTATTTTTTTCTTAACATAATTTCTATTCTTTGATTTTGAACTAGTTCTAAAATTTGTTTTCCTCACTACTGTAAAACAGTTTGAAATGCTCAGTTTATCACCATTGTTAGAAATCTCTGAAATCTTGTTTGTTTGAACTTTAAACTGCCATAAGAGGGGAAAAATGGCATTTGGAAGTGTCAGTTGTTAGTGGAAGCTCAAATTTGATGGTTTGTCTTGTTATCTATATATATAAAAGCCAAATACCACTCACTTATCATGAAATCTCCAGAACTGTAAAGCCTACAAACTTGAAATTTGCCACGTATGCTCCTCTTGACTTCTAGCTGCTTTCTAAGGAAGGATTTTTTAAATGAACAACAATTCGTTAGTATTTTGTATACAGTAATTAACACACTCTGATGCTAAGGAATTCTACTTCCCCTCCCCACCTGAAAAGAACTCTGTTCCAATTGCCAGTTGTCTCACATTCCGTTACCTCAGTTCAAACTGGCAGGCATTCCACTCCTTCACTTAGAAGCGGTCTGGGGCGCCTTACAGAACTAAACATTGGTACCTCACCAAAATGCCTATGCCTTCCACCTATGGAATTGCTTCCGGACTCAAGGCAATGGGAGCAATATTCCCTTATGTGTTTCAATCACCGACCACCAGTGAGCCAACGGATTGAACAGGAGTGAACCAGATTTCTACTGCATTGCCCAATCACATAGTTTTGTCATGCAGCACGGGTATCCAGCTAATGTGTTATATGTGCTTTCTAGGAGTTTTGCACTCTGCAACTGCTGTGGTGCTACTTTGATCATTGGTTGGGATGGAAGGAGACTGGCATCTTACTTACCAGCACCCCAGAATGCCACAAGGTTCTAGAAGCATTTGCAGCATTGTCTAGATCTGGGTCTGGGCCTGGAGCTGGATTTGAAGCTGGGGCCAATCCACGGTAAGCTGTGATTTCAATTGGTTTTACCAATGATTCTCCAAACTCAGCCAGGTCCCAGCAGCAGAGCTGAATCCAATAAAATCCAGAATAGGGGAAGGATGCCATACTTGCTAGGCTATTCAATGACCAGGTAAGATCCTTCCGATGATGATGATCTGGACACTTGCAATGCAATTTGCTCAGTGGAGAAGTATCCCTAGAGGATTATTCTAGATAGGAGTAATAAACTATTGAGTGGCATCACCAGCCTTCAGGAAACTGTATTTATTTAAAAGTCTCATTCTGCAGTGTGGAAGTTTCTCACAGCCTTGACTCATTGTTCTCCATTTTGTCCCGCTAAGGTGCTTCTCCCAGTTCTAGGAGATGATATCTTTCTTGCCATGTAGCTATTCTGGATTATAAACTACACCACTATATGAAAAAGTGGCATTGTAGAATTGTTGGCTGTATGAGCTACAGGAGGCCTACTTCTCCAGTGGCCACTAAGTCTTTATTGCTGGAATGATGGAGATGGCTCAGTGCCTGATGACAAATGGATTGACTAGAGACATTTCCTGTAGCTTACATGTGGTATGTGTGGAGAGTTTTAGTCAGAGGTGGGTTCCTACCAGTTCGCACCAGTTTGGTAGAACCGGTTCGTCAAATCTACCGAACCGGTTAGAAGAGGTTCCACCAGTGGACCCGGAAAGCAGGCCACACCTACAGAAGAGGTTCCAAATTTTTTTGAAACCCATCACTCAGAGAGAGAGAGAGAGAGAGAGAGAGAGAGAGAGAGAGAGAGAGAGAGAGAGAGAGAGAGAGAGGAAGGAAGGAAGGAAGGAAAGAAGGAAGGAAGAAATAAAAAAAGAAAAAAAGAAAGAAAAAGTGAGAGAGAGATGAAAGAAAAAAAGGAAAAAGGGACAGATAAACAAAAGGAAGGAGAGAGGGAGGGAGGGGGAACACATAGCCGGCAAGCCGGTCACATGGGCAGCAAGCCACTCCCACAAAGGAGGCCACACCCACAGAGTAGGTTCAAAAAATTTTTGAAACCCACCACTGGTTTTAGTGAATGTATTCTGACTGACCTGGGAGGAGGGAGTGAAGGCTAGGAGCAGGGGGGGGGGAGTGAAATGGCATACAATGCTGGTGACAAGCAGATGAATATTATTATTTGTTGCTATTATTGCTGCTGTTGTTAACAAACAATTTTGGGGATTTGGTGCTTCTGGATCAGTGGTAGATTTCAAAAATTGTTCGAACCTACTCTGTGGGTGTGGCCTCCTTTGTGGGAGTGGCTTGCCACCCACGTGACCAGATGGGAGGGGCTTGCTGCCCATGTGACTGGATATGAAGATGCCGACGACACTTGTCAGAACCACCTTAAATTACCTCACACACAGCACTGGCATGCATAAGAATATGAGGTAAACTTGTTTTTTTTTAAAAGGCATCTTTGGTCTTGAGTAAGACTGCTTACTCAAGGAAATCCCAGGAAAAGTAGAAATAAATATTTAGCTTTTGTAGTCTGAAAGAAAAATGGGGATGAAGGTTTAAAATCCAATTCAATTACTCAAACTATACAACTGTGTTTCTCTCGTGTGCCTGTCTGCACACTCACATAGAGGCTACATTTGGATTTCTTATCACTAACTGTGAAGCCATTTAGGAACCTCCAAATAAATTGGACTACTGCTCATCTAATTCTTTTCCTATAGAGGCTTATTGGCAGGTGAAATTTAAAAATATCTGGAGAACTCCAATTTACTTAATCTGCCAGTTTTGTATTTGTCTCCAATTTCCTCCACAAAATGCAGCTCTAGAGATTACTGCCTCTGATTGCTAATGCAAGAACTACTATAAGGATTGACCCTCAAAGCCGGAAACTGATTCTAAAAAGGAAATGAAATTATTCTCAGGAGAATATTCTCCAATTGAAGCCGTGTCTTACTCATAATCCTCCTCTTCCAAAAGACCAAAACTTCTTTTAGTAGCTGGCAATCGAGGAAGATTTTTAACTTGATGATTTCTGAAATCTCCCACTGACGTCATCTGTATTTGTCACCATTTGTAAGAAAGTAGAAATGGAGCAGGGATTTTGATCCATTTAAGACGACTGCTATTTTAGCTGGAAACACAAGTGATTGGCAAAATAAACTACAAATCAAAAATTTCATGGTTAAGCCAAGCTATTTAAATTCATATGCCTGAGTTCCTTTTGCTCATTCCTAATGTTTTAAAAAGGCACCTCGCATCACCTATAAAAAATGTTGTACTTTCTGTTTATTATATAATTTGGGAATCTTTTTTGCTTGTGGCTACAGAATAGACATAAGAATTAATAATAAAAGAAGTATAGAAAATGTATTAACAGTTAATATAATTAATAGAGTTAAATAAATCATGATGAGGATTGTAGATTTGTAGATTTATTATAATTTATAGGCCGCCCTTTTCCCTGAGGGGACTCAGGGCGGCTTACAAAAACACGGGAAAGGGGGTACAAAGACAAAAAGCATAAGACAGTACATAATATTAAAAAATAGAGCACAACATTCATTCATCATTCGGGAGGGGACGAACTAAGATTTTTATCCCCAGGCCTGACGGGATAGCCAGATCTTAAGGGCCGTGCGGAAGGCCTGGGCGGTGGTGAGGGTGCGGATCTCCACGGGGAGATTGTTCCATAGCGTCGGAGCTGCAACTGAGAAGGCTCTCCTCCGCGTAGTCGCCAGTCGGCACTGACTGGCGGATGGAATTCGGAGGAGGCCTACCCTGTGCGATCTGATGGGACGCAGGGAGGTAATTGGCAGAAGGCGGTCTCTCAAATAGCCAGATCCACTACCATGGAGCGATTGTTATAGTATTCGACAATTAAGCTAAGAACACATTAAATAATGAATATTATTGTAAATTTAAAATATTGGCACACAATATTTGTACCCAGACGACACACTGTTTAATGAAAAATGGACTGTTTATATAAAAATAAATTTTTTAAAAAATATTAAGAAAATAAAATGTTGTATAAACAATTAAGGGCTTTTTTTCTGCTTGCAGTTGTATAACAAGAGGGATCTGAAACAAAGGAAAAGCAGGGATTTTCATAGAATTTGTGGGTTGCAAAGCTGAGAATTCCAGACATCTGATTTGCTGTGTAGTTCTGGTGAGGCTAGGTAGATGCAGATTTCCATTTATCTCCAAGACCAGTTAAAAGCCCCACTTTGAAATGCAACCAGAGAGACCTGTTCTTAGGGAATAGATCTCATTGAGGTGATCAGATGCCTGTCCTCAATCAACACTGGAATCTTTGCAGTTTTCTCACCTTATTGCAAAATGCACTTCCTTGTTAAGCTGCTCTCCAACTGAATTCAGAATAGAGCTTCCACTGTTTTAGGGTGCTAGGATTGTAGGCGACTATGCCTGTGGGTGGGGCTACTTTGCTTGAGATTGGTCAGATTATTCAAAGGAGGAAGAGTATCATAGTTAAATGTTTAGAGTTGTTTGCTTTTCCTTCGATTGGGATGAAATTTACAAACAAGATAGGCCATTATAAGAGATTGAAGCATGTTGGATTACCCGCTCCTTTCCCTGTAATTCCTTTTATCAGAATGGAGTTGGGGTGACTGGCATGAGCGTTTACTGGCTGGATGCCTTTCCTGATGCCTACACAGAGTTCATCTGTGGGAGATTTTGCGACGGCTGGAGGAGGTGGGAGTGGGAGGCACCGTTCTACGACAGGTCGCAGTCAGTGTTGGTTGGAGGGCAGAGGTTAATTATGGGGTGCCACAGGGGTAGGTCTTGTCCCCCCTCCGATTTAATATCTACATGAAGCCACTGGGTGAGATCTTTTGTTGGAATGGGATTAAATACCACCAGTACGCGGATGATACACAGTTATATCTTTCTGCCCCGTGCCAGCTCAGCGTAGTGGTGGAAGTGATGTTCTAGTGCCTGGATGCTGTTAGGGTCTGGATGGGAGTGAACAAACTCACACTCAATCCTGACAAGACTGAGTGGCTGTGGATGTTGCCCCCTAAGGATAGTCCAGACAGTCTGTCCCTAAGCCTGGGGGGAGAAAATTTACACCCCTCAGAGATTGATATATAGAATAGCCCATTCCCCTCCCCTTGGCATCACAGTTACAGTCCAATCATAATTCTCCCAAGTGTCAGGTGCGAGATAACTTCAAAAGGCATCACGAAGATGGAATGTCGGTGCCGTTAGTCCTGGCGGGAATCTCCCACGCATGCGTAGTCCAGCAGCTGAACTCCAGAACCTTCCTCCAGCACAATGAGTAACCCCTCCCAAATACCATGCCCTCCCTCCCCATTTCATGGCAGCCGAAGCAACAGCAAAGCAGAGTCTGACAGGGTCTGCAACTTGGGGGTCCTCCTGGATCTTCAGCTGACATTAGAACATCACCTGTCAGCTGTGACCAGGGGGGCCTTTGCCCAGGTTCGCCTGGTGCACCAGTTGCGGCCCTACTTGGATCAGGAGGCACTGCAAACAGTCACTCATGCCCACGTCACCTCAAGACTTGATTACTGTAATGCGCTCTACATGGGGCTGCCCCTGAAGAGTGTTCAGAGACTACAATTAGTCCAGAATGCAGCTGCGCGAGCGTTACTGGGTGTACCAAGGTACACCCACACTACACCTATCCTCCGCAAGCTGCACTGGCCCCCTATCAGTCTCCGAGCATGATTCAAGGTTCTGGTTATTACCTTTAAATCCCTACATGGCCTAGGACCCAGATATCTGCGAGACCGTCTTCTGCCGCACACCTCCCAACGACCGATAAGATCGCACAGGGTGGGCCCTCTCCAGGTGCCATCAGCCAGACAATGTCGGCTGGCGGCTCCCCGGGGGAGGGCTTTCTCTGTAGCCACTCTGACCCTATGAGATCCGGACCCTACCCACTCTCATGGCCTTCCGAAAGGCTATCATGGGTATTCTGGCAGGCCTGGGGCTGTTGACCTCTTGACCAAGGTCCAGCCCCGATTAGACTGGGTGCATGATGTGTTTCTTTTAATTTGTTTTTCCTCTGTTTGTTTTAACTCTTCTTTTTAAAATCTATTTTCTGTAAATCTCCTGGAGTCCTTTGGGATTGGGCGGCCTATAAATTTAATAAATCCAATCCAATCCAATCCAATCATAGCAGATATTTTTCTTTGTGCCCTGATAGAGAAACATTTGTCACTGCCTAGGATTGAACTCTCAACTTTCCGAGTGTGAGACAAGCATCTTCACCTCTAGGCAACCATGCCGCTCAGATTGAAGCACATTATATATTCTATTTCTGGTTTGGTCTTTAAAAATTAAAGGGCTGAATTTCATAGGATGGCTGTCAGCATGTTTTAGAGTAGAAGGAAATAACTGGAATCCCAAACTTGAATGCATATGTGACAGCTTTGGTCAAAGCCAGTCTCCCAAATACTCAACTGCTGTCAAATAATTTTTAGTCCTAAAGAAAGAAATTATTGAATGCCGGTCTTGAGAATCTTGCTAATAAGTATAATTGTAAAGAAATATAAATACATAAGAATATGCAGTTTTATTTAAGACTTCATAATCATATGTATTTATATTTCTTCACAGTTACAGTTCACATGTAAGATGTTATGATAATTTATGTATAAATATGTAAGTATAAATATAAAAGACTAACACGGCTTTTTTCTCACAATGTCTATAAATATTTATGAAATCCAAATTCATGTTTGACCTTGCTGTACTCATTCATTTTAGAGCTATGTTCCTGGGACACCACTTAATGAAACCTAGCATGGCTCTTGAGCCAGGAAAAATTGTGCATCCTTTTTTTTAGGACCCTAAAAGATAAAAATGTAAGATGATAAGGGGCTGCCAGTCAAAAGGGTATACCTCTGCCTTAATCATTATTGTTGTTGAAGATAGGCAGCAGATACAGCAATTCAACCATAAGGTTATTTCTTAAATTACATTCCAAAGAGTACATTTTGTACTCTTTGGAATGTGGGAGGGAGGATAACCTTAGATCAATATAACTATGGACATACAAAAGGCTATGTCATACATGTCTTGAAGTAAGACTGAATTGATTCTTAGTTCATCCACAGTCATCTCCCCAAAACAAAGAATAGCTTTCTTCAGAGCCAGATTTAACATTCTTCCATCAGCACTCCTCCAGGGCAGGTATAAGAGAGTACCTATAGCCGAACGGGTTTGTATACATGGTAAAGGAGAAGTGGAAGATAATTCAAATGTTCTATTACATTGCGAGCTATATAGAGCTTGTAGGTCAGTGGTGGGTTTCAAAAATTGTTCAAACCTACTCTGTGGGTGTGGCCTCCTTTGTGGGAGTGGCTTGCCACCCATGTGACCGGATAGGAGTGGCTTGCCACCCATGTGACCGGATATAAAGATGCCGACGACACTTGTCAGAACCACCTCAAATTACCTCACACACAGCCCTGGCATGCATAAGAATATGATGTAAACTTGTTTTTTAAAAGGCATCTTTGGTTTGCGTTAAAACAACTTCAACACACGCAATGTTCTGATTGGACCACAAACGCAGTAGTCATCCTTACCTTTCACAGAGGCACTGAGTTTTATAAATAGGAGCATGATAGTGTAGAATAATCATACCCAAGGAACAGTGGTGGGTTTCAAAAAGTTTTGGAACCTCTTCTGTAGGTGTGGCCTGCTTTCCGGGTCCACTGGTGGAACCTCTTCTAACCAGTTCGGTAGATTTGACGAATCGGTTCTACCGAATAGGTGCAAACTGGTAAGAACCAACCTCTGTTGTAGGTCTGCACATATTCTCCCCTTATTAGAGAGATTGCCAGGGAGGGCAGACCATTTTTATCTAGGCTTCCTCCTCCAGGACACTAACCCAGTTACCACGTATGCAGTGGCAAAGTTCTGTGCTGCTGCAATGTCCATAAGAAAAAAAATTGGCCACCAAAGTATAGTACCATCTTGTACCAATTATCTGGCTATACCTCTAACAATCTTTGGACCATTATTTTATTATCCACTTTTAATGTCAATACTTTTTAATTATATATTTTTTATATAATGTAAAAACTAATGTTTATTGTTAGTCTTTGACTGTAATAAAGATTTTACTTACTTACATCCACAGTCATGGGAATTTCTGAGTATTTGGGTCCTTTCTTTCAACCTGATCTATAATACAAGATTATGATTAGAGTGGGCTTATTTAAAGATGGAAATCATGAAGTAAGCTATGGTGCCATACCGAAATAAAAATAACATAGATATTCATTGATTTCTCATCACAATTGGGAACAGAAGTTCTGTTGTAAGTAATTGTAATTCTAAATCGAGTTGGGTCTGATTTTATGAAATTTTTATAGCAGTCATTAAGTGAATCTCTGTGGTTGAGTCAGTTGCCAAGTATCTGAATTTTGATCACGTGACTGTGGGGATGCTACAACAGTAGTAAGTGTGAAAAGTGGTCATAAATCACTTTTTTCAGTGTTGTAACTTCAATCAATTTATTGTAAGTGGGCAACTTAATGACAGAAAAGTTTCTTATGAAACTTAAGAAACTCTTTAGGGAATTCTGTTTTTTTTAAAAAAAATCAACATTAATGAATTCATTAATAAATTATTCTCATAACCATTAAAAATAAACAGCACTATTTTTAAGCATGAAAACCATTACATCTACAAATCAACCTTAATTCTAAATCATATTTTATATGTTCATAGTGTTCAGTTCTGGCCCCCTCCTCCATCCAGTAATGAATGCTGAGACAAACTTAACTAGAATGTACTTTAATAGCAAGACACCAAGACCTCGGTGGCTGAAAGCCAAGCATAACAAACAGATAAGGACCTTGGAGAAACTCAGACAAACTCAGGCAGCAATAAACACAGATAAGGCTTGGCAGCAATCCAACCCGCCAAGCTCACAGTACTGTCCTCCAACATTCAATCCTGCATTGATTTCTGCAAAGAGGGGCGTGTGCACCAGTAGCTTTTTATAATCTGGAAAGGAGCCTAATGACCACCAGCTGAGTACAATCACCTCCTGTAATTGCGTAATTGTTCCTGATGCCTAGTAGCTCTTTGATGGCATGCATCCAGGAACAACTCACTACTGGCCTCCGGCTCACTCTCCCTTGTCTCCTCCCCACTGGTCCAAGGCTCAGGTGCCTCCTGGTGGCCAACCAGCCTCTCTGCGCCCTGCTCGGAGTCAGAACCCTGTCCAGGGTCCTTCACATCCTCCAGAGCCGACTCATAGGGCCCCTTGCTGTCGGAGTCTGGTGGCAGCTCCAACGGCTCCTCTGGGCCACAACAGTGTTCATGTGCTGTCTAACAATGAGCTTGGTAGCTTTCAAACAGTAAAACAATTCTATATGGCATTAAAATAAGAACACCTAAATACATTATAAAACCAGTTGTTTTTATTTGTGCATGCCTTCGAGCTGTGCTGATTCCTGGTGACCACCCAGACAATCTTTGTAGTTTTGTTGGCAAGGTTTTCAGAAGTGGATATCCAGCTGGCTCTCATGCCTACTGCAGTGCTAGAACTCACAGTCTCCCAGTTTCTAGCTGATGCATTCAACACCAACACACACTCTCTCTCTAGCTTAAATAACACCACTTAAAACTTACAGCAACAGTAAAATAAATAAAAAAATTAAGGCCCCAGAAATAATACAAAAATCACTTACCATTCTGCTAGTGTTATATTTTAAATATAACTTTAAATCACACATGTACAGTATATACATCCTGGGAAGAATCTTAGTTAAACACCAATAAAAAGACCGTTAGTTGCTTCAAGCTAAGCCTGTTGGTTGCTTCAAGCTTCTGTGGCACAATGCTTCAGTTTTAATTAAAAGAAGAAATCAAAAAGAATTTGGGAACAGAGCTATAAACTTGTCTGCAGAACCTTGGAGCAACTGTGTATTTTCCTGAATGTATGTTGCATTTGAATCCAACATGTAGAAGACTCAATCATCCAGACAAAAATATTTCAAAAGGTTAAGTCATGGCAACTGGACCAAAGTTTATTCAAATTGAGGTGTTTTGTTACTCATCCAGGTAACTTTGTCAGTCAAAACGAAATTTGGGGTAGGCAAAGAGTCATTGGAATGAACTAGAGGTGGGTTCCTACCAGTTCGCACCTATTCGGTAGAACCGGTTCGTCAAATCTACCGAACCGGTTAGAAGAGGTTCCACCAGTGGACCTGGAAAGCAGGCCACACCTACAGAAGAGGTTCCACATTTTTTTGAAACCCACCACTGGTCCTTGGATATGATTATTCTACACTATCATGCTCCTATTTATAAAACTCAGTGCCTCTGTGAAAGGTAAGGATGACTACTGCATTTGTGGTGCAATCAGAACATTGCGTGTGTTGAAGTTGTTTTAACGCAAACCAAAGATGCCTTTTAAAGAACAAGTTTACATCATATTCTTATGCATGCCAGTGCTGTGTGTGAGGTAATTTAAGATGGTTCTGACAAGTGTCGTCAGCATCTTCATATCCGGTCACATGGGTGGCAAGCCACTCCCATCTGGTCACATGGGTGGCAAGCCACTCCCACAAAGGAGGCCACACCCACAGAGTAGGTTCAAACAATTTTTGAAACCCACCACTGGAATGAACCAACCTTTGCCATGCAGACTGCAGGGGGTTTCTCCCCAAAATGAAATTCAATCATCACATCGCTTTCCATTTTGGGGAGAAGCCCCCTGTGGTCTGCATGGCAAAATTTGGTTCATTCCAATGACTCTTCCTACCCAAAATAAGATTTCGACTGAAGAAGTTACTTGGACGAGTAACAAAATGCCTCAGTTTTAATATACTTTGGTCCAGTTGCCATGATTTAACCTTTTGCGATTTTACATTTGAATCCAACTTTATTTCATGAGAGCCATTCTCTTTCCATTTCATCTTCCTAGTTGTTTCTGGCTCACTGGCTCACATAGTTTATTTGCATTTCTTTAATTTTTTTTACACTTTAGAGCACATGTTGGCCAATTCTTCCATTATATTTTAAAAGCAAAATGTACTCACAAGATTTTGCTTGGGGCATGGATTTAAAAATAGTTTCCCCAGTTGTGAAACCCTTGACAAAATAACCAGTACTGACACCGCTGCAAGGGAAATGAAGCGCTAAGTATCTTCTGTAGAAGTTGAGCTTCTACAGCCCATGAACACAGTCACACTAACCTGTTGGGCCTTCTCTGTGCATTGCCTGCCCTATGGAAGAGTTCCAACCCTGAAAGCTTTTTGCAAGGCAATGAAGATGGGGTTGATTTCTTCAGGCTTTTAGACCAGGAGGTTAAGTAAATTCTGCAGCTGCCAAGATATTTTTCTGCAGTTGGGGATATTGCTTAGTCTTGAGCATTGTGAGACACATGCAGAGGTGGATTACTACTGGTTCGGACCTGTTCGGATGAGTAGGTAGTAACTCAGCCTGCCACACCCCCGAATGGGTTCTCTCGGTGGTGCCATAGGCTCCCAGATAGCGTGCATAAAACTGAGTGAACTGGCAGTAGCAGCAGTTGGAATCCACCCCTGGACAGATGTTGTGATTTGAGATTGAACCCTTTTACCCTGTTTAGTACCACTGTTGTGAGATAAATATACTGCTCAAAAAAAAATAAAGGGAACACTTAAACAACACAATGTAACTCCAAGTCAATCACACTTCTGTGAAATCAAACTGTCCACTTAGGTAGCAACACTGATTGACAATCAATTTCACATGCTGTTGTGCACATGGAATAGACAACAGGTGGAAAGCATAGGCAGTTAGCAAGACATCCCCAATAAAGGAGTGGATCTGCAAGTGGTGACCACAGACCACTTCTAAGTTCCTATGCTTTCCGGCTGATGGTTTGGTCACATTTGAATGCTGGCGGTGCTTTCACTCTAGTGGTAGCATGAGACGGAGTCTACAACCAACACAAGTGGCTCAGGTAGTGCAGCTCATCCAGGATGGCACATCAATGCGAGCTGTGGCAAGAAGGTTTGCTGTGTCTGACAGTGTAGTGTCCAGAGCATGGAGGCGCTACCAGGAGACAGGCAGTACATCAGGAGATGTGGAGGAGGCCGTAAGAGGGCAACAACCCAGCATCAGGACCACCACCTCCACCTTTGTGCAAGGAGGGACAGGAGGAGCACTGCCAGAGCCCTACAAAATGACCTCCAGCTGGCCACAAATGTGCATGTGGCTGCTCAAACGTTCAGAAACAGACTCCATGAGGGTGGTATGAGGGCCCGACATCCACAGTTGGGGTTGTGCTTACAGCCCAACACCATGCAGGATGTTTGGAATTTGCCAGAGAACACCAAGTTTGGCAAATTCACCACTGGCGCCCTGTGCTCTTCACTGATGAAAGCAGGCTCACACTGAGCACATGTGACAGACGTGACAGGTTCTGGAGATGCCGTGGAGAATGTACTTCTGCCTGCAACATCCTCCAGCAAGACCAGTTTGGCAGTGGGTCAGTAATGGTGTGGCGTGGCATTTCTTTAGGGGGCCGCACAGCCCTCCATGTGCTTGCCAGAGGTAGCCTGACTGCCATTAGGTACCGAGATGAGTTCCTCAGACCCCTTGTGAGACCATATGCTGGTGTGGTTGGCCCTGGGTTCCTCCTAATGCAAGACAATGCTAGACCTCATGTGGCTGGAGTGTGTCAGCAGTTCCTGCAAGACAAAGGCATTGATGCTATGGACTGGCCCGTCCATTCCCCAGACCTGAATCCAATTGAGCACATCTGGGACGTCATGTCTCGCTCCATCCACCAACGCCACATTGCACCACAGACTGTCCAGGAGTTGGGGGATGCTTTAGTCCAGGTGTGGGAGGAGATCCCTCAGGAGACCATCCGCCACCTCATCAGGACATGCCCAGGCGTTGTAGGGAGGTCATACAGACACGTGTAGGCCACACACACTACTGAGCCTCATTTTGACTTTAATTAAGGACATTACATCAAAGTTGGATCAGCCTGTAGTGTTTTGTTCCACTTTAATTTTGAGTGTAACTCCAAATCCAGACCTCCATGGGTTGCTAAATTTGATTTCCAATGATAATTATTTCTGTGACTTCATTGTCAGCACACTCAACTATGTAATGAACAAAGTATTTAATAAGAATATTTCATTCATTCAGATCTAGGATGTCTTATTTTTGTGTTCCCTTTATTTTTTTTGAGCAGTGTATTTTAAAGAAATAAAAATAAATCAACAAAAAATAACATTCAGAGCGAAAGAAAGTAAGACAATAGAGAAGATGCCGGATTGTGCATTAGAAAATGTTCCCTTGCATTTCGAACGTTCTGTTTTAGATGAAGGATATGTTTCCCTTCAGGCTCCGACAGCAAATTATTTTCGTTTTTCTCTTATCTATTTCAGGCAGGCTAACACTAGAATTTCAGTGTCGCCAGATAAAAAGCCCTTCTCTATCTTTCCTCCCCTGTACCATCTTGCCCATCTGACAGCCAGTTTACCACATGGTCAAAAAAGTCAGAGCAGAGCATCATAATCTCCTCCCTGGATGTTTCCATTCCCTGGCTGGGTTGAAATGGAAGCTTGACAAACATATTTTGGTTTGGTTTCGTTTGGTTTATTGAATTTATATGCCACCCTTTTCCCAAGGACTCAGGGTGGCGTACAACATTAAAAAAACACATATTACAAAAGTTAAAAAGAATTTAAGTAGAATATCCCAAACAAACCCAATTCGGATTAACAATAACATTTTTTAAAAAATTCAATTACAATTAGCAATGATCAATAATTTGTTTTGTTTTGTTCAGGCCAGGCTGGCTTGCTGGAAAAGCCAACTTTTTAGGGCGCGTCAGAAGGACTGGAGGTCGGGGATTATACAAAGCTCCAGGGGCAGATCATTCCAGAGGGAAGGCGCTCCCACAGAGAAGGCTCTCCCCCTGGGGGTTGCTAGCCGACACTGTCTGGCCGACGGCACCCCGAGGAGGCCAACTCTGTGAGATCGCACTGGACCGTGGGAGGCTACCGGTGGCAGTAGGTGGTCTCGCAGGTATCCTGAGAAGAATTTAAGGTGGATTCCAGTTCTGACGAGTGAGTTGATCTTGATGGCTTGAAAGATCCCTTCTAGGATTTCTTGGTTAAAAAAAAACACCAGCATTTTGTAATGTTCTCATTTTCTTGGTATGGGTTATCCTGGGAAGTTACAACTCTTATAATCATAAAACATTATGATCCTATCCTAACCCTAAACCATGCCCATTCATTCAGAAATAAGCTAAGTAGGAAAAGCTGATTGGAACTCCCCACTCCAAGTGAGTTAGCTTTGCAAAATAATCTGGAAAGGGAGCGAAACCAGATAGGTTAATTCTACTTTATTATAAGGTTACATTAACAGAATCTTTCAAGAATCTTGAACGTACAAACCATTTCTCATTTTATTTTCTCATTATAGCCTGAAACTAGGAATGATCTCTTATCAGTTGTTTCCCCACCCACATTTCTGCTGCAGCCTAAGCTGCCTGCCTGCCTGCCTGCCTGCCTCCCTGCCTCCCTGCCTCCCTGCCTCCCTGCCTCCCTGCCTGCCTGCCTGCCTGCCTGCCTGCCTGCCTGCCTATCTATCTATCTATCTATCTATCTATCTATCTATCTATCTATCTATCTATCTATCTATCTATCTATCTATCTATCTATCTATCATCTATCTATCTATCTATCTATCTATCTATCTATCTATCTATCTATCATATCTATCTATCTATCTATCTATCTATCTATCTATCTATCTATCTATCTATCTATCTATCTATCTATCTATCTATCTATCTTCTATCTATTTATCATCTATCTATCATCTATCTATCAATCTATCTATTATTTATCTATCTATCTATCTATCATCTATCTATCAATCTATCATCTATCTATCTATTATTTATCTATCTATCATCTATCTATCTATCTCTATCTATCTATTATCTATCTATCTATCTATCTATCTATCTATCTATCTATCTATCTATCATCTATCTATCTATCTATCTATCTATCTATCTATCTATCTATCTATCTATTTCCTACCTAATCATCGACATCTTCATTTCTGAAGTGCCCATTTACCTCAAAGAGAAGATGGTGTACTCTCGATAATGTACAATAAAATATTAAAATTTAAAAACAGCATACAAATGTAGATAGAAACAGGGAAGGTTTACCACTATTAAAATTGATGGAAAGGCGAAGGGAAGGCTCCATAGCTCTGTGCTCTTCCAGACTCTGCACAGGAGGCATCAGAACTATGTTTGACTCCTTTTCTGAAGGCCAGGAGAGTGGGGAGGGGGGTATTTTCTGGCAGAAAAGTCTCTCTTCCAGGATCCTATCATGTGGTCTGCCTCCATTGACTTGATGAGATGGGCCAATGTAATGGGACAAAGATGTTTCCATAAGCAGCTTGGCCCCATGCCACATAGGCTCAGGATACAATGCCTCCAAATGTCACTCTCACATACCTTTATATCAGTGCAGTCCCTGGAAGTTTGAATAGATTTATTTAAAGCAGAAGAGGCTTAGTTGGGACGGGAATCTTTTGTCCATTAATGTTCTTCCCTGTGCCTCATCTCCACTTCCCGAAGAGTGAAGAGAAAAACCGCGTGTGCTTTCTTTTGAATTCACTGCCTGCTGCAGGCAATGTCCTTTTTAGAGCCTTGTTTCTTCCTCAAAACTTCTTTTGTTACTGATGACTTGCTGGTTTTTTATTTTTTTATTGCAACTGAGGTTTTCGTTTTCATGAGCTGTACTTTCCAGAACAGAATGCCCCTTTTCTAGGTTGGAAGGTTAATAATTTACATGCGCTTCATTCATCTTCTCTCAACAATCACTATTTCTAGATGGGAAAGGCAAAGTAAACATCATTTTAACTAACTGGTTTGTATTAATAAGCTTACGTGGACCCGGGCTAGAAAGCGATAACCCTAATCTTCAGTTGCCTTGATGCAAGCCAAGATCAGGCTAAATTGTTCTAATGTGGAAGAAAGAGAAGAAAGGGGGGTAGGAAGGAGGGAAGGAGGGAGGGAAGCAAGGAGGGAAGGAAGGAGGGAAGGAAGGAGAGAAGGAGAGAAGAAAGGAGGGAAGGAAGGAGGGAAGGAAGGAGAGAAGGAAGGGGGGGAGGAAGGAGGAAAGGAAGGGGGAAAGGAAGGAGAGAAGGAGAAAAGAAAGGAGGGAAAGAAGGAAGGAGGGAAGGAAGGAGGGAAGGAGGGAGGGAAGCAAGGAGGGAAGGAAGGAGGGAAGGAAGGAGAGAAGGAGAGAAGAAAGGAGGGAAGCAAGGAGGGAAGGAAGGAGAGAAGGAGAGAAGAAAGGAGGGAAGGAAGGAGGGAATGTAGGAGAGAAGGAAGGGGGGAAGGAAGGAGGAAAGGAAGGGGGAAAGGAAGGAGAGAAGGAGAAAAGAAAGGAGGGAAGGAAGGAAGGAGGGAAGGAAGGAGGGAAGGAGAGAAGGAGGGAAGGGGAAGGAGGGAGAGAAGGAAGGGGAGTAGGAGAGAAGAAACGAGGGAAGGAAAGAGGGAGGGAGGGAAGAAGAAGTAGGACCGTTGTAAGATAAGATGGATCTATGGGATGTTAAAAAAGCAATCTTCAAGTATATTGTTAACAGTAGGGAAAAATTGTTATAAATACATATTATTAATAACAGTTATGAGATCATATAATTGTGAATGTATATATGAAATTGATAAAATAAAATAAAAAAATTATGGAAAAAAAAAAGGAAGGCAACCATAACTCACGTGAAGGGAAAAAAAATTGTTCTAATGTCATTTCTAGGGCCGGCTGATTATTTTGAGTTTTTCTCTTCCAAGAGAAAAAAATGGTGCACCCAGAAGGAACAGCAGCCCAATATAATACAGATGCTTAAAACAAGACCCACAGAATTAAATAGACTCCTTTACTAGCAGGGTTGATTAGGGAAACCTATATGGCCTTTTGCCTTCAAGAAGACGTCAGTATATTTTTTTAAACTGCACCCCCAACCCAGTGGTGGGTTTCAAAAATTGTTCGAACCTACTCTGTGGGTGTGGCCTCCTTTGTGGGAGTGGCTTGCCGGCCATGTGACCGGATATGAAGATGCCGACGACACTTGTCAGAACCACCTTAAATTATCTCACACACAGCACTGGCATGCATAAGAATATGAGGTAAACTTGTTTTTTAAAAGGCATCTTTGGTTTGCGTTAAAACAACTTCAATACACGCAATGTTCTGATTGCACCACAAACGCAGTAGTCATCCTTACCTTTCACAGAGGCACTTATGAGTTTTATAAATATGAGCATGATAGTGTAGAATAATCATATCCAAGGACCAGTGGTGGGTTTCAAAAAATTTTGGAACCTCTTCTGTAGGTGTGGCCTGCTTTCCAGGTCCACTGGTGGAACCTCTTCTAACCGGTTTGGTAGATTTGACGAACCGGTTCTACCGAATAGATGAGAACTGGTAGGAACCCACCTCTGCCCCAACCCTATCAAATTGCTCCCTTCTGTGCTATTTGGAATTTCTGTCCTTTCTGCCCATTTTAATAGCAATAGCAATAGCAGTTAGACTTATATACCGCTTCATAGGGCTTTCGGTCCTCTCTAAGCAGTTTACAAAGTCAGCATATTGCCCCCAACAACAATCCGGGTCCTCATTTTACCCACCTCGGAAGGATGGAAGGCTGAGTCAACCCTGAGCCGGTGAGATTTGAACAGCCGAACTGCAGAACTGAATAGCAATCACAATAGCATTTACACTTATATAGCCCCAGCCCATAGACTTATATACCACTTCATAGTGCTTTACAGTCCTCTCTAAGCAGTTTTTTGAGTCAACAGGTTCAGTGGTGCGTTTGTACAGGTTTTACTACCAGTTTGCTCGTGTGTGCGCTCTCTTTCTTGCACACGACACTTTTGCGCATGTGCAGAAGCGTCCTGGTGGGTGGGCGGAGCCTTCTGCCATTGCCACTACCGGTTCGGCCGAAGCAGGCCGAACCGGGAGCAGCCCACCTCTGAACATATTGCTCCCAACGATCTGGATTCTCATTTTATCGACCTGGGAAGGAGGGAAGATCTTATTCATTCTAAGTCAGGATTGAACTCCTCGCTATGGGCAGAATTGCCTGCAATACGACATTCTAACCACTATGCCACCATGGAAGCTTCTTTGATGAGAAGGAAAACATTTTCCAGGAAAAAAGCCAAGAAAGTCCAATTGCCTTTTGGAAAAGCAACTTTGGGACCTGGATAATTGAGAATCTCCACAGGCATTTGTCCCACTTTAAAAGTAATTCTGCACTGGTCCTGACTGTAATTTCTAGTAAATATCTCCAGCTTCCTCATTGTGGATGATAGTTGTAAAGGAGCTGAAGGGAACAGGTATGTGAAAAACTACGTAGTAAAGGCATAGTACAAAGCCTCACTGACCTATTTATTTTTCCCTAGCATTTTTAGATGCTGGGTGGGAAGTTTGGAAATACGGAACGGAAGAGGGAATCATGAAGAAAGTAAGCATGAGCCTCAGCGGTAAGCAAAAATAACATAAATCATTTAAAATGAAATGTTTTTTTTAAAATAATGCTATGTTTATAAAGTAGTGGGTTCCCCCCCACCCCATGGCCTATTGACCTTTACAAAACAGTAAAAGCCAAAAAAAAATATGTACATATAAATATTGCATTGAAAAGCAAGATGTTTTAAAGGTGGAATTCTATATCTACTTATAGGGAAAAGAGCACAATTGGAAATTGAATTGACAGAGACATATTGTGCTGCAACAGAAGCCTACAAGCAAGTTAGGACTTCTTTGTGAAATGTTTACTATTATCATATTCCCACAACACATAGTCCTTCATTCTTCTTGATTTTAAAAATGGAGGATTATCTAATTAATGGGCTAAAACCAGCCTTGTGGAGTTTCCCAAAGCTGTAAATGGTATATCCTCCACCATCACCCATTTGCCTATTTATGACTTATTTCTCTCTCTCTCTCTCTCTCTCTCTCTCTCTATCTATCTATCTATCCCTCCCTCCCTCCCTCCCTCCCTCCCTCTCTCTCTCTCACACACACACACACACACACACACACACACCATATTCACTGAACTGGAATGTTTCTAAGCATTGAGGAATGTGAACTCTAATCAACAACTGATAGAAGAAAATCCATATTCACAACACTTCTAATGAGCACTAAGGACACAATATATGTCTGCAGAAGATAGGAAATGAGAATTCCTTATATCCCCCTAAACTAAGGCGACCAGAATTTAACATTGGTAAAGCAGGACACCATTGACCGGGGCGGGGGGGGGGGTGTTCCTTGATTAAAAATTTGGTCTATATTGTCCATGGAGCAACAAAATTTTTCATAAAACGCAAAACGTTTAATATTATAAAATTAAGAAAAATAATATAAAACTCATATCCTGGCGAAATAGTCACATGGCCACCGAAAACTGTATATTCCCTTCCCGTTCTCCCGCCATTCCCTAGTTTGTCGTGCATTCTTTCCAAAAATCGGGACTTTTTAAAAATGCCGCGGGACGTGGGACAAATTGTTAATAATCGTGACTGTCCCGCCAAAAGCTGGATGTCTGGTCACCTTGCCCTAAACCCTTAGTATCTAACATTGACAACATTAACACCTGTGGACTTCAACTCCCAGAATATCTCAGTCAGTCGTGCTGGCTGTGGAGTTCTGAGAGTTAAAAGTCCACAAGACTTAAAGATGCCAACGTTGGACATCCCTGTCCTAAATAAAGAAAAACTACATTCTCAAAGGAAGTGGCTAGCATGTCCATTTATAGGAAAAGGTCAGTTTCAGAGCTTCAAGAGAGAAGAGTTTCTTCTCTCCACTGGCTTGTTTGGGAGGAGGGAGGATTGTTGGTGAGAATGACAACTTGATCCTGGAACTGGTTCTCTACTCCAGATGTATTTTCAGAAAAAAATCATTCAGGGGCACTAGCATTCTAATTTGTTTGCCTGATGACCAGCTGTTCCATCACTTAAATCTTTTGATATCACAATTTAGGTGAAGCACGGCTTGACGTTTTCATTTTAGGAGACTCAGGGAGAGGAATGTTCACTTCTTTATGAGTTGACAAGAAGCGACAGCTAAGCGGAACATACTTTTTTTTGGCCATTGCATGAGAAACAGGGGTTTCTTAGTCAAACAGTGTTATCCCAAAGGGATGCTTAATCCCTCCCCTGCCTGTCTTCAAAAAGAGTTTGTAAATCAAAACCACAGCAGGTATATTGTCTGTTCCAGTGGTGGGTTTCAAATTTTTTTACAACCTCTTCTTTGGTGTGGCCTGCTTTGTGGGAGTGGCTTGCCAGCCATGTGACCGGGTGGGAGTAGCTTGCTGGCCATGTGACTGTGTGGGCATGGCCAACTTGTAAAATGTGATGAAACTCACTTAACAACGCTCTTGCTTGGCAACCAAATGTTGGCTCAGAAACTCTGGCATTTGAAGCACGCAAGTCTTAAAGCTGTCAAGTTACAAGATCCTTGCACCCCTAACTTTTTAGGGAAAAAAACCTATTGGTGTTCAAACTTGACAGCTTTAAGACTTGTGGACTTCAACACCCAGAATTCCTCCTCTCGCTCTTCATCTTGATGATGTCCAGACGGGCAGGGGGAAGGAGCTGGAACCGGTTCTAAATGGCACTGTAGATTTGTGGAACCTCTTCTATAGAAGAGGTTAGAACTGGCAGGAACCCATCCCTGGTCTGTTCCCAGTGTTGACCAGCCACGAAGCTGCTAATTTTTTTTTCACTCCTAAATTCCATCTTGACATTGAACCATAGTTTGAACAACTAGGAAGAAAGGCAGCTGTCTTCTCCAATGGCTGGGCCGAGTGCCTAACGCAACACAACTTTGCAAAACCCTGCTGATTGTGCAGTGACATTTGCTGCTTGCAGATGGACGTTTTCCATTTGACAAATGCCAGGAAACTGCTGTAAGAAGAAGCTAGGACCCATCACAATGGTCAACCCCCATCAGTGACATCATATGAGATTAATTGTCAAAGACAGTCAAACTCCATCCAAGATTGGATAGGAAGACTCATTCGAAAAGGGTCCTGTGTTCAGTTTTTGCTAGTAACCAGAGCTACGTTTGAATGGATAATTCATTTTGATGTATATTTTTCATTAAATAATCTCTCTGTCGAGGAGGCCCAAAGTTGTATTATAATTACACATGCTCTTGAATATTTACTTGCATATCTTATGTCCAATTCAAATACATAAGACATATTTTGGGTTTTGGGCTGAGAGAAACTTCTCATTTCACTTTGTTTTACTCATTTCGTGGCCATCTTGGGACTTAGAAAAAGAGAGACTTTGTCCATACATCCTTGCTTCATTTCCCCTCTCCCCCATCCTTCTATTTTCTTCCCTGCTCTTCTATTGTTATTCTAGTGCACCCTCAGCATTAGTGGGTCTCTCCCCAACCCCTGAATACATTAAGTCTTTCAGATGCAGCTCAATGAAAATTGACCTTTACCTGACCACAAGACTATCTGCTTTGACATTTTTCCTGTTTACACTTCTCAAGGCTCTTGTTAAGTACCTATAACTCAATACATTCTCTGAATCCTTGGGTCCAGCACTAGCCTTAATTGCTGTTAATAGCTAACCCTCCTGACCACTAGAATTCACCAGGGGTTCTTTCTATCACTGTTGCTATGATTTTTCTCTCCTTTGTTTGTATTACTTATTGATGGGATTTTTTTTTTAATTATGTACAATAAATGTCTAAACAACCTGCATGGAAATGCTCTAAAGAGAAGGAGGGGGAGTAGCAGGGTAAGAAAGAGAGAATCCTGAACTGTGCCCCACCCAGTTCCAGACTTTAAGAGCCAAGGTGGCGCAGTGGTTAGAGTGCAGTACTGCAGCCACTACAGCTGACTGCTAAGCTGCAGTTCGGCGGTTCAAATCTCACCGGCTCAAGGTTGACTCAGCCTTCCATCCTTCTGAGGTGGGTAAAATGAGGACCCAGACTGTGGGGCAATATGCTGACTCTGTAAACCGCTTAGAGAGGCTGAAAGCCCTATGAAGCAGTATATAAGTCTAACTGCTATTGCTAATATCGCTTTGACCCTATTTGCAATGCAGGAGCATCTCTGGTCCTGATATCATCTCGTAGGGTGGGGTGTCCCGTGACTTTGGTATCAAAGTTTAAACCAACTCTTGCAATCAATTTGGATTATCACATGGGAAGATTGGAACACTTTGGAGAGATTTGTCAGTGACTCCTAGAAAGTGGACTGGCTAGCTTTGCGGGATAATATTTTTTTTTTTAGCTTTCCTGACACTGAGTGAGAAGGAAGCAGATGTTTCCCAACAATTCATCTCACACAAGCCAATTATGTCTATTATCTAAGACACAGGTATCAAATTCACTGTATCACATGGCACGTTATGACATTTTCCCCTTCTTGGAGCTGGGGTGGGCGTGGCCTGCATACGACTCATCTGGCCTGGGGGCCGCCAGTTTGACACCTCTGATATTAAGGAGTCATTGGATTGGTCAGAGGACTTCACCATATTAACCTTCAAACAGGAGAAGACAAGGATTATCCAAACAAGCCCCTCCTCCTCCTCCTCCTCCTCCTCCTCTCACTGTGTTGTAGATTTTGTTATTTTGTTTTAGGGTATCAATGGAACAAGAGGCCTATGAATAGATTTTTTTGTCATCTAAAAACATGCTGGGCACCTTCTTCTCATTCCATGTAGCTTTTCTTATTTCATAAAGACATAATGGATATATATAATATATATAGAACGAAATTTGGTTAGCTAGGGGTGTGTACCAGTGGTAGGTTCCTACCACCACTGGTACACACACCAAATGGTAGTAGCTTGGTGACCTGGGTCACTGGACCGGCAGCGACCCAGGCCTGCCAAACCTCCGAACCGGTTCTCCCAGTGGCGCTGTAGGTGGCACCATCTTGTTTTTTGCTTCTGTGCATGCACAGAGCAATTTTAGTTGTAGTGCGTGTACACACATCAAAGCACATGTGCTCATGCGGCACATCCCTGAGTGAACTGGCAGTAAACTCTGCCGGAACCCACCCCTGGTGTACACTATATTATAACATCACAGAACTGGTTAAATGCAGCACTGCAGGCTACTTCAGCTGACTGCAGTTCTGCAGTTCGGCTGTTCAAATCTCACCGGCTCAAAGGTTGATTCAGCCTTCCATCCTTCCGAGGTGGGTAAAATGAGGACCCGGATTGTTGTTAGGGGCAATATGCTGACTCTGTAAACCGCTTAGAGAGGGCTGAAAGCCCTATGAAGTGGTATATGTCTAACTGCTATTGCTATTGCTACATTATTATCCTTGGATAGCAAGGAAGAGAAGAGAAGGAAATGTTGTTTTTTGGGTAAAAAGTCTGCTTTTCTCAATGTTGACTGAAAAAGGTGTGGAGGACTCCCTCAGGTCATCACTTGGTAACTTTCAGTTTGCACAACAATTTCCCCCCTTGGACTTCACAGGGTGAGAATGTGTTGATCTAAAACAGGTGGCTTAGATACAGATACAGGCTAGGAGGCCCTTGTTGCATTAAACATGTTTAATGAAGCAATTCCACCATTCAGTCTTGTAACTTTTTCTGTGCAGAGAATCTGGCTGACCTTTTCTAGATGCAGACACAGTGTTTACAGGGCCATAAAACAGAAAGCAATTTTCACGAGCTGGAAAGCTGCTCTTTTTAGGCCTATTCAAATCCTATCAGTTACCCTGCATGATTGATAGCTGCTAATTATCTTCAGCTGTAAGCCTGATGTAAATTCTGTTAGGTAGCCACTGTAGAGAGGAATGAGAAAGTAAAACATTAAATATGTGCCGCCATTTTTTTTTAAGTTCTGATATCGCTCTTTTTACATTTTCTATTTCAGTATTTTTTAACTGACTTCCTCCAAAAATCCATCCCATGCGAAATTTTGAAATTCATATCTGTTCTGCTTGTTACTGACACAGGAATTTTTTTAAAAAATGCTGTCATTAATTAGTATTTAACAAAACCGGAGAGCCAGTTTGGTCTAGGGGTTAAAGCAAAAGGCTAGAAACCAGGAGATCGTGAGTTCTAGACCAGGCTTAGGCTGGCATGAACACCGGCTTCGATAACTTTGGGCCAATCACTCTCGCTGAGCCCAACCCACCTCAGAGGGTTGTTGTGAGGAGAATAAGAGAAGGAAGGAAAATTAGGTATGTTTGCTGCCTTGAGCAATTTATAAAAAATAATAAATGTGGAATTAAAAATAAATAAAATAATAAATAAATAGGTCAGGTTTTTTCCCCCAGGGACTTCCTGATTTCAGAAGAACAAAAGAGTGAAAATACTTTACAACTACTTTAAATTCATTTTATGGCTACAGAGAAAGCATTTAAAAATTAATTATATATTTGTAAATGCTGTAGTTTCTGTAGTAGGCAATGCCATCTCTCCAGGGACCTACAGTCAGGGGAGGTAGGGGAGGCAGGGCCTCACCACTGTCATCATGAAAAAGAAAAACAAATTTAAAAGGAAAAAGGCAGAGGTAGTTGCTGCCAGAGTCACAGTGGATGACTCTGCTTAGTGCTTAACTGCAGGAGGAGGTGAGAGAACCACTTGCCTCCTTTACTCTATCTTTATGATCACTTGAGCAGAGTTAAGCAAGGGTTAAAAGGCGAAAAATTCCTTATGCAAAGGAGGCACATGGTTCTCTCGCCTCCTCCTGTAGAGAGCATTTTTAGAGGCTTTTTAGAGTTCTCTGGGAGCAACTAACCCAGCCTGGCTAGAGCAGCTCTTGCCTTTCTCCTTTTACATTTTTTTTTCTTTTCATGAGGGCAGGCAAGAGCAGAGTTGAAATCCTCTCTGAAACAGCTGGAAAAGGTGTGGGGGGGGGAGAGGGGAGGAATTCAAAAAGTTTGATTGCATGCAGAGCCATGTTTCCTTTTCAAACACACACACACACACACACACAAACACAAACACAGAGCTGGATAAAAGTATATAAGCCCAGCTTCACTGATTACAAGTTTGAAAAGGCAATGTGGCTCCACTTGCAATCAAAGGCTCTGATCGGAAGGCAGCAGGGGAATGGGGGCCGGGGTATGTCAGAAGAGCTGCTTTCAAGCCATTGGAAAATATATCCAATCCAACTTCTGTGTTTGTTTGAGAGTGAGTGAGTGAGAGAGGGATCCAACTTCTCTCTCTCTGTGTGTGTGTCTGTTTGAGAGAGGGGGGAGGGAGAGAGAGAGAGGGAGGAAGGAGGGGGAGGGAGAAGAAAAAGAATGAAGGAAAACTTATTTTGCAAGGGGGAGGAATGCTGTCGCTTTAAATCGGAACTGAGCATGCCTGGCTGTGGAAATCTGGGAGTTGAAATCCACAAGTCTAAAAATAATTGAAATTCCTATGTCAGTGCCTCACCAGCTATAAACCTCACCACACGTCACTGCATCTCTCAAATATCAGAGAGATGCAGAGAGCATTCTATACCCCTTCAGATTGCTTTACAGCCCTTTCTAAGTGGTTTACAGAATCATCATATTGCCCCCAACAATCTGGGTCCTCATTTTGCCAACCTCAGAGTGATGGAAGCCTGAATCAACCTTGAACTAGTCACAATCGAATTAGTTAGCTTACAATAATGCAATCTGATAATCCTGTCATGTACAAATTTGTTTCTCTGCCTTGTCTAGAACCAGAAAAGAAAGAGAAGACACAACTTTGGTGCATCTTCACCTGTATTGGAACCTCTGTCCAATGATGGAGCTTGATCTTGTCTACATCGTGCCCAGTGGCGGGCTTCAAATTTTTTTAGAACCTCTTCTGTAGGTGTGGCCTGCTTTGTGGGAGTGGCTTGCCGACCATGTGATTGGGTGGGAGTGGCTTGCTGGCCATGTGACTGGGTGGGTATGGCCAACTGGTGAAACTCACTTAACAACACTCTTGCTTAGCAACCAAGATGTTGGCTCAGAAACTCTGGCATTTGAAGCATACAAGTCTTAAAGCCATCAAGTTACAAGACCCTTGCACCCCTAACCCTTTAGAAAAAAAAACCCAGGGGTGTTCACACTTGACAGCTTTAAGACTTGTGGACTTCAACTCCTAGAATTCCTCCTCTCACTCTTCATCTTGATGATGTGCGGACGGGCGGGGGGAGGGAGCTGGAACCGGTTCTAAACGGCACTGTAGATTTGTGGAAACTCTTCTATAGAAGAGGTTAGAACTGGCAGGAACCCACCCCTGATCGTGCCCCACAATCAGCCTTTGTCATCTTCAAAGAGTTTTATCAGCTAGGCCGCTACTGATGGAAGAATGCCACTGACCCTAACCCTAACTTTAGATTAGTTTTACCACATTCCTGTAAAGTATTAGCCAGTAGTCCTAGTTTTAATTTGAATTTTTGCACACAGTAGTATGAATGTCAGGTTCCCCCCCATGTTTCTAATGTGTATTGTTTTTTTCTTATGGTGGCATCTGTACAGCAGCTCTGAGACAGTTTTTAAACTACAAATTCATGTCAGGTATTATGCTCTGAGTGCCTTGTATGCATTTTTAAATGCTGTTAAAACATTCATCATAGGAAGTATGTTTTGCACAACTCTTACCATTGCTGTACACTGGGATAGGGAGAAGTTACATGATTTCAAAAGGAAATTTTAATATTTTAATGTCCTTTTGTTCTTCTGTCATTGTATTTTTATTTTCTGAGTTTTATTCAGCACTGCATATTTAAATATTTCTTTAAATATTATTTTAAAAAGTAAAATGATAAAACAAATGTGAAGCATTTAAAACACGAAGACTGCAAGAAATTCCCAACATCTCTTCTTTTGGATCAGCAATCTTGCCCGATGTTCTTCATTGCTCAACAATCAGGTAGTTGTTTCCCCTTCTATGGAGTGAGGAAAATTCAGGCATTTGTCTATTCTATATTATTATATTTCTAATTCAAAACTTTTGAAAGTTGAAGGTAGTACTGTATATAAGAGAATCCCCATTACAGATAGACCACCAGTAGTAGGTTTCAAAATTTTTTAGAATCTCTTCTGTAAGTGTGGCCTGCTTTGTGGGAGTGGCTTGCCGGCCATGTGACTGGGTGGGAGTGGCTTGGCAGTCATGTAACTGGGTGGGAGTGACCAACTTGTAAAATGTGGTGAAACTCACTTAACAATGCTCTTGCTTAGCAACCAAAATATTGGCTCAGAAACTCTGGCATTTGAAGCACGCAAGTCTTAAAGCTGTCAAGTTACAAGACCCTTGCACCCCTAACCCTTTAGAAAAAAAACCAGGGGTGTTCAAACTTGACAGCTTTAAGACTTGTGGACTTGAACTCCCCAAATTCCTCCTCCAGTCATGTTGGCTCAGGAACTCTGGCATTGAAGTGTGCAAGTCTTAAAGCTGTCAAGTTACAAGACCCTTGCACCCTTAACCCTTTAGAAAAAAAACCTGAAAAAAAACTTGAAAGCTTTAAGACTTGTGGACTTCAACTCCCAGAATTCCTCCTCTCGCTCTTCATCTTGATGATGTGCAGACGGGCGGGGGGGGGGGGGAGGGAGCTGGAACCGGTTTGAAACGGCACTGTAGATTTGTGGAACCTCTTCTATAGAAGAGGTTAGAACTGGCAGGAACCCACCCCTGTAGACCATGCTTAACAAATGGTTATTTTGCAATCATTCTGCAGGTGGAGTTAGTCCGCCATCTGAGGTTTATCCCAGCTAGCATGTGAGCATGAACCAAATTAACTACCAATCTTAGCCAGCCAAATTACTTTGTAATAACATTGTAGGCTGCCTGGCTTTCAATGTACAAATACCATAAACTAAATAAATCAAATAACAAAAAGATAGGCTGTATAAGTCTAAAAAAAAAAAAAAAAAAAGTTTATTTTGCACTGAATTACTTGTCCTGGCAAGCAACCCCTTCTGATGCTCTCCCCAATGAAAGAAATTTAGTAGAATACTTCCAGAGTCTAATGTCAGACTCTGAAGATGTCAATCTCCAACTCCTGAGGGATCAGCCTTACCAGGCTAATGTTTCACATTTCCCTTTAAGCATTTTTTTTCAGACCATAAGTGAAGTGCTTTGTAGTTGCTGTTTCTTTTTTTAAGTTTCACTTTTATTCAGAATTGCTTTAGAAATAAAAGAGCTCAGGTGCTGTCTTCCTCATGCCATTTGCCAGCTGTGCAGACTTGGCATGGAGAATTTATTGGGGCTTTGGGTAAATAATCCTTGCCAGGACTTATATGCGGCATTGCAACTGTATAATTGGTGTTCAGTTATAGTTGGCATCTATTTCCAGGCACCTGAGAACAAGGCAGCCTCCTTCTCGTCTCTTTTCCTCTCCTCTCCTCTTCTTCTATCCTCTCCACCCCATCCCACTCCCCTTTCCCCCTTAACAAGATTGTGAATTTTCTACCTAGGAAGATCCTTCACAAGTTCAGAGTGAAGGAACAGAGTGCTTTCTCTTCACTTCCAACCTCCTTATAATTGTGTGGCTTTCATACAAGTTTGTCAAATGTAAGCCTTCTTTTTAAAAATGGTCTGTATGTTAATATTAAATGTTAACAAGGCGAATTTCTGATTTGGATCTAAGGCCATCCTATTGTGGAAGTCTTTCATTTTCCAATTATATGTAGAAGAGAAGAGCAATTTCACTTACAACTCAATTTACTTTTATTTTCCTACAGTAATGGGGCCATTACAGTGTGCATACTTCATGAAGATGAGTAGATAGCCTATTCTGCTTCTGAAAAGTATCTTTTAATGAAAAGCCTTACTCTATAATTTGTTCCTGTCTTTGCTTATTGCAAATTGAGTAGTTATCCCCATTTCCTGATAAGTCTGGATGCATTCACACATGAAATGGATGTTTGTTTTGATTCACTTAAACAGACTGAAAAGTTTGCTCTTAATCAAATATTGTTTGCACATCAGAAAGATGATATTGCAAATCATACATCCCAGATACACATCCATGTTCATTTAATAGTTTCAAGAAAATCTTTGCTTTCACTAGATGCTTTGATTGGCCAGACCTATGTAGAACTTTTTTGTAGCCTGAATAAAAAAAGCTTTTATTGGCTTTTGATTGGCTCTTGAAATTGGAAAATGTATCTTCACTGAAAACAGATTTAGCTGCTGGAACAGAAAGGAATTCTCTTTCCCCAGATTCTGTACATTCATCTTCAAAATCTCCAGAGTGTCCCCCAGTTTCCAACACCAGATTTCATGGATGAATGGAGTTGCATAAAGAAGAACACTAAGAAGAAACTCAGTTGAACTAAAGGAAAACTGTACATTGGAGGCTTAGGGAATGCTCATCCTGCTTCAAGAAGGGGGTGGATTTTGCAAAAAAAAAAGTATTTTAGAACACTTATGAAATCAAGAATTGAAGAAGAAGAAGAAGAAGAAGAAGAAGAAGAAGAAGAAGAAGAAGAAGAAGAAGAAGAAGAAGAAGAAGAAGAAGAAGATGAAGAAGAAGGAGGAGGAGGAGGAGGATTGTGATAATCAATCAGTTAGTTAATTAATTACATAAATGTATTCTCAATTTCTTTCCAGCAATATTCATGGTGATCTCACTTATCTTTATCCTCACAAAAGCAATCCTGTGAAGTAGTTTGAAGGGAGATCAGGGGTGGGTTTCTGCCAGTTCTAACCTCTTCTATAGAAGAGGTTCCACAAATCTACAGTGCCGTTTAGAACCGGTTCCAGCTCCCTCCCCCCGGCCGTCCACACATCATCGAGATGAAGAGCGAGAGGAGGAATTCTGGGAGTTGAAGTCCCCAAGTCTTAAAGCTGTCAAGTTTGAACACCCCTGAGGTTTCTTTTTCTAAAGGGTTAGGCATGAAAGGTTCTTATAACTTGACAGCTTTAAGACTTGCGTGCTTCAAATGCCAGAGTTTCTGAGCCAACATTTTGGTTGCTAAGCAAGAGTGTTGTTAAGTGAGTTTCACCACATTTTACAAGTTGTCCACGCCCACCTAGTCACATGGCCAGCAAGCCACTCCCACAAAGCAGGCCACACCTACAGAAGAGGTTCTAAAAAAATTTGAAATCCACCACCGAGTGAGATAGAATGATTTGATCAGTCAGTTATGAATTTCCACAACAGAAGATGGGTATGAACCTGAATTTTCCCAAATCCTAGTTCTTAACATTTTCAAATTTAATCAGTGGCTCTAAATCTATAGAATCTATTTCTCATATATAAAATAATTTTAGTATAATTGATTAAAGGATCATCCCATAGCTTTTTCCCCATGAGGAGATTTGTAAAGATTCTCATTTAGGTGAAGTTCCTTTTCAGAACAAGTTCTTAACCTCAACCATTTTTAATATTTCCTTTGAAATAAAATTTGGCTGACCGGAATTAGAATTTAGGTTTTTTTTTTCTTTTTAAGAAAAACATGAAGTTACCTTTAGTTTTGCAACATTTTCAAGTATTTAGATCTCCAAAATGTTTTAGGCATGTGAATGATCATGGGATTCATTAAAAGGAAAGCTAGTTGCCTGAACATCAGTAAGATTCTGAAACTGAAGAAATGTGCTTGGAACAAAATCTTTGAACTGTCTCCCACTGTTTGTTCCTATCACAGACATCATGGATGGCTGTCAGATTCTTAGCTGGTAAGATGTGGCCCAGGGCAGTCAGCAAATGTTCTACCTTTCATTGTATCATCATATTTTTACCAGATCAATATCCTTGGTTTCTGATACTTCAATAAAACCCCTGCAGAAGAACATAAGGAGGTTACTCTGTCCAAAGGCATCTTTAGATTAAGGCAGTGTAGGTACCCCAGGTGACGGTAGAATAATGGAAACATGCATAATTGTAAAAAACTCAAGAATACCAGGATCTTAGCCATCTCACGATGACAACGTATCATTGAAAACAGGACAGACGTTTTTAATAATGGGTGTTAGGTACAGCAGCAGAAACCTTGTCAAAGGGGAAGCACTTTTGGGGAAAATTAGAAGAGGTTTCACTTGTATTTAATCTGAATATTTAGACGACCATTTTTCAATGGGTTATTTCAGTATGTCTGTAGGAGATGAGAGAGGAATAGTTTGGAAGTCAGAAAAGCAAGGAGAACAAATATGAAACCAGCATGAAACTTTGGCTACTTATTTCTTCATGCCTATATCTATGTACATATATACACCTATTTTTTTCTAAGCATCTGAGTTGACCTATAACTTTTTAAAATGTTTATAAGCCAAACCATGCGCTAAAACTCTTTTTATTCCATTTAGATGTTGACAACAATGATATTCAGATGTTCATGCATGAAAAGCAAAGATGTTCTTATTTAACAGGCATTTGAGGAGATCCAAGATGTTTTAAAGCCATTCTTATTCAAATGGAGTAAAGAAGACATTTTAATGTTTATTCACATCCTAACAATTTCCATTATTACAGATTCTCCTGCTTTCAGATCAAATTTCTCTTAAATCACAATTAACCGATGAGTCCACCAGGAATTTATTTGCAAGCAAATCAAAATAAACCCAAATAAACTTGTTGCAGCATGAATGGGCAGTTAACTATTTCTTGTTTCAGAGTTTATATACAAAACATTTTACATTACTGGGGCATTTGATTATTTTAATTCTGTTTCGTTTGTTTGATTTTGTTGACATTTTATTGTAGATACTTGTGTTATTTATAGTTAGATATTCAGACAATATAGCAATAGCAATAGCATTTAGACTTATATACCGCTTCATAGGGCTTTCAGCCCTCTCTAAGCGGTTTACAGAGTCAGCATATTGCCCCCAACAACAATCCGGGTCCTCATTTTACCCATCTCGGAAGGATGGAAGGCTGAGTCAACCCTGAACCGGTGAGATTTGAACAGCTGAACTGCAGAACTGCAGTCAGCTGAAGTAGCCTGCAGTGCTGCATTTAACCACTGCGCCACCTCGGCTAAGATGGATGATCATATATATTTTCAAAACAATAAAATAAAATAATAGATGTGTATATTTAGGGGAATCGAAACTCAAGAAATGTTCTATCTGGAAAGATCCATAGGGAATGTGAACAATGCAGAACATAATGGGATTCTTTTGAAGTGACAGCCTTTAGTTGGTTTTCAGTTCTTAACTTATTTACAAGTTTTAACTTGGTTCTCTTTTTTCTGCTGATGAATTTGACTTGTCAACTCTACTCTGAGGAACCTGAATGACCTTTGAAGGCTGACCAATCCAATGATGAACCTTACTTTTAAATATCACACAATTGGGAACAGAACACTTATGAATGTTGCTTATACTGTGTGCCAGAATGTGTTCGGGGGAGTCCGTAGCACTGAATCTTACTGTGTCAACTTGCTTCTGCTACCTCAACTAACTGTTGGCAATGAGTCATGCTGGTGATGAGGAAGTCCTCCCAACAAAGGGCCAGGCTAGTCAATCAGATCGCTCTCCAAAGTTCAGAGATCAGGGCAGCAAAGTTGTGCTTTGGCATTCACTGAGCCGAGGTGGCGCAGTGGTTAGGGTGGAGTACTGCAGGCTGCTTCAGCTGACTGTTATCTGCAGTTCAGCGGTTCTAATCTCACCGGCTCAAGGTTGACTCAGCCTTCCATCCTTCTGAGGTGGGTAAAATGAGGACCCGGATTGTTGGGGGCAATATGCTGACTCTGTAAACCGCTAAGAGAGGGCTGAAAGCCCTATGAAGCGGTATATAAGTCTAAGTGCTATTGCTATTGCTATTCCACCAAAGCTTCTTAAGAGGGTCCCATTTGCCAGTTGGCTATGCAAACCTTCTATAGTAGGCATGCCAGAAAACCCATTCTTAATTTGAAAAAAAATTGTACAAAAAGCAAAGGAAAATATACAAAATTATAAACAAAAAAACAAACATAGAAACCATATTTATAGGCTTATCAACATCAATCAACAGAGGCCATGATATATCACAGCTGATATATATTATACAATTCTGGAAACCACAGAGGCCATTTGTTCATGTTTCTGATGATGAATAATAAATCTTTTGATTGTAAGTCCATTTTATTTGTCCAGAAGTCAACTTCCATGCAGTTGAGTTAGGGTATCCAGCACTTTTCAACGTCGTGCAGCTGGCAAGAAAAAAAGGGAAATGCAAAAAGACCTTAATTGTAAACATATTTTAAAAGATGTTGTTTGCAAGTGATGTCTAGTCAAACTTGCATAGGTTTGTAGGTGTTTTATAGATTCTTTGCTGGATGGTTCAGAAATAGTTGCATTGTCATTTCTTTATCTCTGCTATTTCTGCTTGAAAAGATTACAGGGGAATATTTTAAGTTTTTATTGCAATGTAATCCATGAGGGTATCCAGCTGACACTTCCCGAAGTAGTGAAAGACCTGCCATATCTGCTGTTTGCATGTCATTCTACCTGAGGTGGGATTGAAAAATGTTAGCAATTGGTTCTCTTTCCAGTTGCTAGGTTGACGTGGCCATGGTGGTGTGGTCCAGTGGTGGGATTGAAATAATTTAACAACCAGTTCTCTGCCCTAATGACCAGCAGGGTAGGTGGGGCTTGGTGGTCATGTGACTGGGTGGGCATGGCCAACTCAACATCACTCACATTGATGGGTGAGTCACCTTAGCTGTTACAATGTAATAAGGGCTAACAGAAGAGGCAGTTTCTGTAAGCAGATCAATAAAGATTAGGCTAGAAACAACACCAGAATGTTTCCTTCCTTCCTTCCTTACAGGATTAGCCCTGTAAAGTGGGAAAAACCAAAAGATTTCTTCAAACGAACTGGTTCTGCGAACTGCTTAGAAAATTACCAACCGGTTTTCCCGAATAGGTGTGAACTGGCTGAATCCCACCACTGGTGTGGCCTACTCAGCCACCTGCACCACAGCAGGGGGGTGTTTTCACCCTCCCCATGCTCCAATGTATTTCCTTGAGCCTCCAGGAGGGTGAAAATGGCCTCCCCCAGAGGCCAGAAACAGATCCATTTCCAGACTTCTGATAGGCCCATTTTTTCGCTCTCCCCAAGCTTTCCTCAAGACTCCAGGAGGGCAACAACAGCTTCCCCTCAGCTCTGAAGGCCCTCTGGAGGCTGGAAATGGGCCTATTTATAGACTTCTGGGAGGCCAATTTTTCACCCTCCCAGAGCCTCTGCGTGGGCCCTTCACTTACCAGGCATAATGAACGGGCCGCGTGGAGACACATGGGAGGGGCAGGGCAGGGGCGGGGCCAGCCAGAGCTTGCAACTACCAGTTTGGTGAACTGAATGTAAAGTTAACATCCGGTTCGCCCAAACTGGTGGGAATCTACTGAATCTCACCCCTGCGTGGTTTTTCCCATTCTCTAGACCATGGTTGTCAAACTCGCCATGTCACATTGCCCTCACGTGACATTCCCTGATGTTTTTCCCATTCGCGGAGCTGGGATGGATGTGACCTCCATGTGAAACATTCAGCCCATGGGCTGCCAGTTTGACGCTTCTGATATAGGCAATGATAATTTTACTGAATTAAATCTCAAATCATTTCAGATCAAATGTCTTTCAATATTGAATGCTGAATTAAAATCAAATCTTCTTTCTAGCCTATGGACAAATCTTTTTTTTTTTTGCTAAATCAAGCCTTAGAATGAATGAGTTTGCCCCTGAATCACAAGCTCAAATCTAGTTATGTTTGAAATTCCAACTTTCAGATTGAATCAGGGCTGATATAAACAGAATAATTCACTGGCTGAATTATTGTTGATTTTGTGTGTGTGTGTGTGAAATTGCATTATCGTCCTTCCATTATTTCATTTCTTGAATGGATCTGGCCCAAGAAACTGGATGATAAATAGTGAAATGAATGCTTTGAATCCACAGCATTTTAAAGGGGGCTTTTTTTTCGTGGAAATTGTGACCACATGCTCCTTTTAAGCCTCCGGATGGGATCTAACAGCTCTGGAACAACATGAATGTATTGCTAAGCACACACTGCCAATAACAGTGATGTCATTGAAAACACAGACACAATTCTTGTTCTGAATCCAGGGGAGTTTAAATACATATTGACTTCGAGTGACACACATTAAGATTAATTCTGATGTGCGTGAAACAGCCTCCTGTGCAAAATACTATAGAGCACATCTTTCTTCTGTAGCTAGTCTATCACTTCACTTAAGGAAATAAGTCATGAGCAGGTTTCTGATGGAAATGGTTAGAGATTTATGCTGTTCCTGTACACCTAAAAGACTTTGAAACCATTTGATATACTTAGTAGCTTTATTTATTATAGGCTTATAACTAGATATGGTCTAAAAATAAAGTAACAATGAATACAATCATTTATTACAATTCATTATATTAGAATATAAAATAGGGCGTCTCCAAGTTCATGATAGCCTGTGGTATGTGATATATATGTTAACAATTGCTCAACAGCTAGGATTCGTTAGATTATTGAATTTTAAACTGATAGAATGTGATATATATGTTAACAATTGCTCAACAGCTAGGATTCGTTATATTAATGAATTTTCAACTGATAGAATGTCTGAACAACAATAGAAAAGCTCTGCTTTTAAATTTTAAAAAATCAAAACTTACTCATTAGCTGCCTTTTAGCCAGCATTTCCAGGAGAAACTTTTCTGTTTATCGAATTACAAAATGAAATTATTTTAGCTAGCTGGCTAGTCAACTTGAAAAAGTTTATTTCACAACTCTGTGAGTGTTGTGGCCCACCAGTGGCCAGTAGAGCTGGCAGCATATTCGGACAGTGAGGAGGTTGGGGAGGAACATGGGCCAGTCCTGGAGTCTGGGGAAGACTCTGATGAGGGCTCTGTGTCGGAGGCAGAGAGGAGGCCAGAGCCGTATGCCAGTTATCAGCTGCCTTCAGAGTCAGACATCAGTGAGTCAGACGAACAGCTGCAGCCTGTATCCAGTATGCACATGCGCAGAGTTGCCAAACAAAGGAAACAGCTAAAAATCAGGGGTTGACTTGGGAGTAAGGCCACAGGTTGGCGATGAATGACCCCTCCCAGAGGATATAAAAGAGGAGCAAAAGGAGAGGGGAGTTTGCAGGAGACAATTAGTTCGCTTAATTGGTTTGTGACTGTCTGAGATTCCTTGCCAAGTTTTGCAGATATCGGCCTGGCAGCTCTCCAAGCCAGATAAGGTCTGTGACTGTAAATCCTCCCTTGAAAGATGTTGGATGTGAATGAAAAGAATTCACAGTAAATTAAGAAAAGGGGCTTTTATTGGGACAAGGAGTTTGCTTCATGCTCTTCGGGAGCCTAGGTCAAAAGAGTGAGTTGGTCAAAAAAGTTTCTTTATTATTTTTAAATGACCCAAGTAATACGCATGATGCAAGCGTGGGTTTCTCCCAGTTAGCACCAGTACGCCAGAACTGGTTCGGGAAATTTAGTGTAACTTTTGGAACCCGTTCCAAAAGGAAGGAAGAAGGAATGGGGAGAGAAACACACAAGAAAGGAAGAAAGGAAGGAAGGAAGGGAGGGAGGGAGGGAGGGAGGGAGAGTGAGAGAAAAAAGAGAGATAGAAAGAGAAAGAGAGAAAGAAAGAAAAAAGAAAAAGAAAGAAAAAGAAAGTAGGAGAAAGAGACGAAATAAATAAATAAAGAAAGAAAGAAAGAGGGGAGAAAGAAGAAGAAAGAAAGAAAGAAAGAAAGAAAGAAGAAAGAAGAAAGAAAGAAAGAAGAAAGAAAGAAAGAAAGAGAAAGAAAGAAAGAGAAATTATGACCACAATTGAACCCAAAATTTTGGTTGCTAAGCAAGAGCATTGTTAAGTGAGTTTCACCATATTTTCCAAGTTGGCCACACCCACCCGGTCACACACCCATCAAGTCATGCCTGCCCGATCACATGACCGCCGAGCCACTCCCACAAAACAGGCCACACCTACAGAATAGGTTCTAAAAAAATTTGAAACCCATCACTGACATGATGGATCCATGAACCCAGAAGACTAACTCTCTGCCCCACTACTCACTTTCATCTCTCACAGAGTTAGTCCCATTCAGGATATCATTTTAAAGAAAAGAAAATAACACCCCAAAGACACTTGTTTCACTTGTATTCGTCTTCCTCCTTCTTCCCATTGCCCTTTGCTTATAAGCCAAAGGACAAAGACCCCCATCTCAATGCCCCTTTGATTTGCAGGGTAGGGTGGAGAGGGATGTACCACCAGCAATCTTTTCAAGGGAAAGACTCAGGAGAAAAATCCCATTAAATAAACAAAAATTCATTGTCTTCTGTCAAACTCTATTTCATGGTTGCCATAGTTACTTGCTATATAAAGAAACACCACTTTCTTTTCTTCACCCCCACTAGAGACAGAAAAGTATTCATGCATATTATGTATATGTCTTGTCAGTGTCAGGAAAGATGTATTTTTATAGCAGGCCTGAACGTCTCTCCTCTAGCCCAAGCCAGAGCTCAGAATGAACTTGACTCTAAGCAAGATTTAGCTAATTCAAAGATGCCGAGGAAGCAAATCAGCACAGCATTGGATAGGTAATTAAGGTACCTTGCTCACCAATCCTGCATTTCTTAAAGGGACACCATCATGACTTACTTCCTTGTTTGCAGAGCTGCAAGATATTTGGATCATTAGAAAAAAAAAAGAATTATTATCACATATGGTGGACCTGCCCGGAAACACAAAAATATTGGACAAAAATTTGGAAATGGGTGTAAGAAATTACAGATTACAGAACAGATAAAATACAAACCTGAAATCTTTCTACTGGGAATAATCAAAGGGAAATATACAAAGAAAATTAAGTACATATTAACACATCTGCTAACTACAGCTAGAATAGCATTTGCCCAATGCTGGAAACAAAATAATACCCCATCGGACGAATTAGTGATAAAAAAGACTTTGGATTGTGCAGAGATGGACAAATTAACACGGAAATTAAAAGATAAAGAAGAGTCAGAATATTATGAAATTTGGAACAATTGGTATAAATGGCTGCAAAACAAGAATAAAATTAATTAAGCCAAATAACTATATATAAATATATATAGAACTGTCTATAAAAGTGTGTAAATATAGAAGTGAAATATTATATACATGTACAGATATGATGACATAACAATGTTGATGTAATGACTGTATAGTGTTGTAGAAGGGGAAAAATAATAAAAAAAATCTGCTAATAAATAATAATAATAATAATAATAATAATAATAATAATAATAATTCTTGTGGGATTTCCGTATACAAACCGACAAAATACTGGCGCATAATACACCAGACATCACACTGGTTGAGAAAAATAAGGTCACAATCATAGACATTGCAATACCAGGTGATAGCAGGGTCGCCGAGAAGGAACATGAAAAAATCGCAAGATACCAGGACTTAAAAATTGAAATTCAACGACTATGGCACAAACCAGCAGTGGTAATTCCAGTGGTAATTGGCACACTGGGTGCTATTCCAAAAGCACTGGAATTACATTTAAAACAGTTAAAAATTGACAAAATCACCCTCAGTCAAATGCAAAAAGCCGCACTGCTTGGATCTGCACGCATATTACGAAAATACGTTACGACGTCCTAGGCCCCTGGGTGGGGCCCGACTAGTAACCAATGCCAAATCCGGCGAAACAACTGGCCGCTGTGATACAATTGTACAATAATAATAATAATAATAATAATAATAATAATAATAATAACAACTCCGCCATTGCCGGTCCCAAGCCCGGATGAGAAAGGAGGAAGGTTGGGATCAGGTTGGCATCTGGTCCCGTAAAAAACCCCCCGCCAACCCATACAATATGGTGAAAAAAACAAATAAGAATTCCATACCGCATCGGTCGTCGCGCGGGTTAACAAGGGCCGCGGCGGATGTTGGGGTCCCTGGACATCCGTCGACAAGTGGGCTACAAGTGGACCAGCCAACAAAACGACAAAAATATAGTGCAGATGAAAACCGTGCCATAATGGCCTGTTACTACAACTCAGAGCCAGAAAAAAGAGGATATTTAAAGCGAATGTATGAATTATGGAAACAACAATATCCAGATTCAAATGTTAGTGAACAACGACTAGCAGATCAAAGGCGATTTATTATATGGAATAAAGTGTTTAGTGAAGTTGAACATGAGGAAATTCAGGCAAATTGCAAAACCCAAAAAACAATATCACAAGCGGAAATAACTGATATTCAAGACACAACTAAAGACATTATAGTAGAACTCCCAGAAGAAGCTCTTGGGGAGGAAATAACACCACCACCACTAGAACCAGTTATCACTGAACCAACTGATGAACTAACTCAAAAACAAAAAGAATTGAAGGATAAGATCATGGAGCATTTTCTGCTTAATGAGGAAAGGCAACGTTTACCATCACTAAAAACTGTGCCTAAGAAAATTTTGGCCCCTATCATGAAAATGGTTAATGCAGTGTTTTCAACAATTGAACCGGGATCCATCTTGGAAACAAACCAGTTAATGTACAGCGCAGCTGTAATAGTCACTAATGAACTAGGCATTAAAATTAAAGTACCTAGTCACACAACAGAAAAAGCATCAAAGACAAAGTGGAAAATCCGTTTAGAAAAAAAAATCAAAAAATTAAGGGCAGATGCTAGTAACTTAAAGAACATGCATGAGCAACGGCTTAAAAACAACAAAATCATAGATCGGCTAATCAGGAGATATAGATTGGATACAAGAAACATCAATGAAGCTGTAGAGATTGTAAAACAGCAGATAACAGCAACAGCTAGAAAAATTGAAAGATATGAGGCACGAATCATCCAATATAAACAAAATCAGCAATTTCGATCAGACCAATGGCGTTTTTATCAAAGTCTTAATGTAAATGGTGACACCAAAAGTGAAAAACCAGAAAAACAGGCCACAGTTGAATTCTGGAAAGAATTGTGGGAAAATGCAAAGGACTACAACAAGGAAGCAAAGTGGATACATGACTTTGAGAAAAGCATTGGCAACAAGCAAATGCAAGTATTAGAAATAACAACTGAGATGGTCAAAAATCGAGTTAAAAAGGTAAAGAATTGGACATCACCTGGAAAGGACCAATTACATGGTTTCTGGCTCAAATATCTGACCAGTTTACATGCAATATTGGCCAGGCAACTGAATGAAATTTTACAAAAGGGCCAAATTGATGAATGGTTGACAACTGGAAAAACATACTTGATTCAGAAAGATCCAACTAAAGGAACAACACCTGAAAACTATAGACCAATAACATGCTTGCCAACAACCTTCAAATTACTCACAGGCATTATTGCAGATAACATGATGGATTATTTGGAAACAAACAACATCTTGCCAGTAGAGCAAAAAGGCAACAAAAGAAGGAGCAGGGGCACAAAAGATCAGCTTCTAATTGATAAAATGATATTAGAAAATTGTAAGAACAGAAAAACGAACTTGAATATGGTCTGGATTGATTACAAAAAGGCATTTGACTCACTGCCACATAGTTGGATCATAAAATGCTTAGAAACAACTGGCATTAGCAAAAATATTACATCCTTTACTGAAAAGGCAATGAAACAATGGAGAACTGAGTTGGCAGTAGGGAATGAGAGCTACGGAATGGTTAATATCAAGCGAGGAATTTTCCAGGGTGATTCACTTTCACCTCTTCTCTTCATCATCGCAATGATCCCACTATCAGTAATCTTAAAAAAAATGAAATTAGGCTACCAAACAGCCAAAAAAGCTGAAAAAATTTCGCATTTACTATATATGGATGATTTGAAACTCTATGGAAAGTCAGAAATAGAAATCCAATCATTGACAAACACAGTCTGAGTATTCAGCACCGATATTTCAATGCAGTTTGGCATGGAAAGATGCCCACTGTATCCATAAAAAGAGGCAAAATCACTGCATGTGAGGGAATTGAAATGCCCAATGGCCAACTAATTAAATGCAATGAAAATGAAGGCCACAAATACTTAGGCATTCTGCAGTTGGATAATATCAAGCATGGAGAAGTAAAAACTATTGTCAGGCGAGAGTACACCAACAGAGTTAGGAAAATTTTGAAATCTAAATTGAATGGTGGAAATACAATCAAGGCCATAAATACCTGGGCAATAACAGTTATAAGATACACAGCTGGTATAGTTAACTGGACACAAGCTGATTTGGACATTTGGGACCGAAAAACCAGGAAACTAATGACAATGCACTACAGTTTACATCCACGTGGTGATACTGATAGATTATATCTGCCCCGAAAATCAGGTGGCAGAGGATTATTACAAGTGAAGCAAACAGTTGAAGAAGAAAAACATGCACTGGCTGATTATTTAAAAGAAAGTCAAGAACATCTATTAATTGAAGTAAAGAACAAAAAACTACTGAAGGCCAAACAGACAAAACAAGAATACAGAAAAGATGTGATAAAATCAAGAATGGAGAGTTGGCAGAACAAAGCACTGCATGGCCAATTTCTGGAAAAAATAAAAGATAAAGTGGACAGTGAACAAACTTGGTTATGGTTAACAACAGGTACATTAAAGAAAGAAACAGAGTCACTAATCCTAGCTGCGCAAGAACAAGCTATCCGCATAAATGCCATTAAGGCCAAAATCGAAAAATCCTCTGATGATGCCAAATGCAGACTTTGCAAAGAAGCTGATGAAACTGTTGATCACATACTCAGCTGCTGTAAAAAAATCGCGCAGACTGATTATAAATTGCGGCACAATTCAGTAGCGCA